>NC_060173.1:3426043-3691043 GCF_021184085.1 Oncorhynchus gorbuscha
AGATTTATTTGGTTATTACCATGTTAGATTTATTTGGTTATTACCATGTTATGTTTACTTGGTTATTACCATGTTATTACCATGTTATATTAATTTGGTTATTACCATGTTATTACCACCATGTTATGTTTATTTGGTTATTACCATGTTATATTTATTTGGTTATTACCATGTTATTACCATAATGTTATATTTATTTGGTTATTACCATGTTATTACCATAATGTTATATTTATTTGGTTATTACCATGTTATTACCATAATGTTATATTTATTTGGTTATTACCATGTTATTACCATAATGTTATATTTACTTGGTTATTACCATGTTAGATTTATTTAGTTATTACCATGTTATTACCATAATGTTATATTTACTTGGTTATTACCATAATGTTATATTTACTTGGTTATTACCATGTTATTACCATAATGTTATACTTATTTGGTTATTACCATAATGTTATATTTACTTGGTTATTACCATGTTATTACCATGTTATATTTATTTTATTACCATGTTAGATTTATTTGGTCATTACCATTTGTTTAACCCTTTTTTGGTTACTACATGATTCCATATCTGTGTAGTTCTATAGCAGCCCTAAAACAACTTTTAGCAGACAACTATAGAGTATTGATTTGGTTTAGATGTTGAGTAGTTCTATAGCAGCCCTAAAACAACTTTAGCAGAAAATACAGTATTGATTTGGTTTAGATGTTGAGTGTTCTAAAGCCCTAAAACAACTATTAGCAGACAACTATAGGTATTGATTTGGTTTAGATGTTGAGTAGTTCTATAGCAGCCCTAAAACACCACTGTTAGCAGACAACCATAGAGTATTGATTTGGTTTAGATGTTGAGTAGTTCTATAGCAGCCCTAAAACAACTATTAGCAGACAACTATAGAGTATTGATTTGGTTTAGATGTAGAGTAGTTCTATAGCAGCCCTAAAACAACTATTAGCAGACAACTATAGAGTATTGATTTGGTTTAGATGTTGATAGTTCTATAGCAGCCCTAAAACAACTATTAGCAGACAACTATAGAGTATTGATTTGGTTTAGATGTTGAGTAGTTCTATAGCAGCCCTAAAACAACTATTAGCAGACAACTATAGAGTATTGATTTGGTTTAGATGTTGAGTAGTTCTATAGCAGCCCTAAAACAACTATTAGCAGACAACTATAGAGTATTGATTTGGTTTAGATGGAGTATTTATAGCAGACAACTATAGAGTATTGATTTGGTTTACATTTACATTTACATTTAAGGCAGAGGACTTATCCAGAGCGTCTTACAAATTGGTGCATTCACCTTATGACATCCAGTGGAACAACCACAGGTGGGCATCTAAATTTTTAAGGGGGTTGAGAAGGATTACTGGAATCCTAGGTATTCCTTAAAGAGGTGGGGTTTCAGGTGAACTGGAAGTTTGGTGATTGACCCAGTCCTGGCGTTTGAGGGAGTTTGTTCCACCATTGGGGAGCCAGAGCAGCGGGTACAGTTTGATGAGCTGAGCAACTGTACTGTGGTAGGGAGCAAAGGCCAGAGGTGGATGAACGCAGTGCCCTTATTTGGGTGTAGGGCCTGAAGAGCCTGGAGGTATAAAGTGCCGTTCCCCTCACAGCTCCGTAGGCAAGCACCATGGTCTTGTAGCGGATGCGAAACTGGAAGCCAGTGGAGAGAGCGGAGGAGCGGGGTGACGTTAAGAACTTGGGAAGGTTGAACACTAGAACTGCGGCGTTCTGGATGAGTTGTATTTAATGGCACAGGCAGGGAGCCCAGCCAACAGACAGTTATTAATCCAGACGGGGAGATGACAAGTGCCTGGATTAGGACCCAGTTCTTGTGAGGCAGGGTCGGGGATGTTGTAACAGAACCTACAGGAACGGGCCACCGCCTTGTTAGTTGGAAAACAGTTTGTTGTCAGGATCACGCCAGTTCTTTCTGGGAGGAGGACACAATGGAGTTGTCAACCGTGATGGCGACATGGACCAGTTATTTAAGGGGGAAACAGGACATACAGACAGTTATTTAAGGTGGTGATCCGTCAACACTGAATGTCTGCCAGACATGCAGAGATGCGATTACCTTCAAGAAGGGGGAAAGGAAAGATTAATTGTGTGTCTCTGTATAGCAATGATAGGAGAGATCATGTGAGGTTATGACAGAGCCAAGTGACTTGGTTATAGCGAGAATAGGAGAGGGCCTAGAACAGAGCCCTGACACCAGTGGTGAGAGGGGTGAGGAGACAGATTCTCGCCACGCCACCTGGTACAGACCTGTCAGGTAGGACGAAACAGAACGTGGGCAGACAGATATTTAGAGGGTGGAGAGGAGGATCTGATGGTTCACAGTATCGAAGGCAGCCGTGGTCTAGAAGGATGAGAGCAGAGGGGAGAGTTAGTTTAAAGGTGCAGGTCCGTGATACAGAGAAGAGCAGTCTCAGTTGAATGACTAGTCTTGAAACCTGACTGATTTGGATCAAGAAGGTCATTCTGAGAGAGATAGGGGAGAGCTGACCAAGGACGGCACGTTCAAGAGTTTTGGAGAGAAAAGAAAGAAGGGATACTGGTCTGTAGTTGTTGACATCGGAGGGATCGATGTAGGTTTTTTCAAAGGGGTGCAACTGTTCTAAGACGGAAGGGAGAGCAGGGTCAGGGATAAGTTGATGAGCGAGGTTAAGGGAGAAGGTCTCCGGTGGTCTGGAGAAGAGAGGGGAAGGGGCCAGGTTGTTGGGTTTAAAGAGCAGGTGTTCTAGAAGGGAGAGAAGAGGTCAGAGCACAGGGTTTGAGCAGAACAGGTGTTGTTTGACTTAGAAGAGGATCGGATGTCGGCCATCTTCTTTTAAAATGGTTGAGGTGTTCTGCAGAAGGGAGGAGGGGGGGGATGGGTTTAAAGGAGGATTCAGGAGGGAGGAGAATGTGGCAAAGAGCTTCCTAGGGTTTAGAGGCAGATGTTCTAGATTTAGGGTAGAAAGTGGCTTTAGCAGCAGAGACAGAGGAGGAAAATGTAAAGGAGGGAGGTGTGCTAGGTCCGCAGGAGAGAAGGGGTTTTCCTCCATTTCCGCTCGGTTTCCGGAGCCCTGTTCTGTGAGCTCGCATTGAGTCGTTCTAGACGGAGGGGAGGGAGGACCGAGCCGGCCTGGAAGATAGGGGACATAGAGAGTCAAAGGATGCAGAAAGGGAGGAGAGGAGGGTTGAGGAGGCAGAATCAGCAGATAGGTTGGAGAAGGTTTGAGCAGAGGGAAGAGATGATAGGATGGAAGAGGAGAGAAGGGGGAGAGAGAGGGGTTGGGACGGCGCGATACCATCCGAGTAGGGGCAGTGTGGGAAGTGTTGGATGAGAGCGAGAGGGAAAAGGATACAAGGTAGTGGTCGGAGACTTGGAGGGAGTTGCAAGGTTAGTGGAAGAGGTTAGTGGAAGAACAGCATCTAGTACAGTCAGTTATTTAGTATAAAAGGTGAGAGGGTGATTTCAAAGGTGAGAGGGTGAAAAGTGGAAAGAAGGAGGCAGAGAGGAATGAGTCAAAGGTAGACGTGGGGAGGTTAAAGTCGCCCAGAACTGTGAGAGGTGAGCAGCCCTCAGGAAAGGAGCTTATCAAGGCATCAAGCTCATTGATGAATCTCCGAGGGGACCTGGAGGGCGATAAATGATAAGGATGTTAAGCTTGAAAGGGCTGGTAACTGTGACAGCATGAAATTCAAAGGAGGCGATAGACAGATGGGTAAGGGGAGAAAGAGAGAATGACCACATGGGAGAGATAAGGATCCCTATGCCACCACCCCGCTGACCAGAAGCTCTCGGGGTGTGCGAGAACACGTGGGCGGACGAATAGATGTTTAGATGTTGAGTAGTTCTATAGCAGCCCTAAAACAACTATTAGCAGACAACTATAGAGTATTGATTTGGTTTAGATGTTGAGTAGTTCTATAGCAGCCCTAAAACAACTATTAGCAGACAACTATAGAGTATTGATTTGGTTTAGATGTTGAGTAGTTCTATAGCAGCCCTAAAACAACTATTAGCAGACAACCATAGAGTATTGATTTGGTTTAGATGTTGAGTAGTTCTATAGCAGCCCTAAAACAACTATTAGCAGACAACTATAGAGTATTGATTTGGTTTAGATGTTGAGTAGTTCTATAGCAGCCCTAAAACACCACTGTTAGCAGACAACCATACAGTATTGATTTGGTTTAGATGTTGAGTAGTTCTATAGCAGCCCTAAAACACCACTGTTAGCAGACAACTATAGAGTATTGATTTGGTTTAGATGTTGAGTAGTTCTATAGCAGCCCTAAAACACCACTGTTAGCAGACAACTATAGAGTATTGATTGGGTTTAGATGTTGAGTAGTTCTATAGCAGCCCTAAAACACCACTGTTAGCAGACAACCATACAGTATTGATTTGGTTTAGATGTTGAGTAGTTCTATAGCAGCCCTAAAACACCACTGTTAGCAGTGGGGGAAAAACAGGTCATGAATTTATCTGCAAGCATACACTGCCATAAAGAGCAACAACAGATCCCTTTAACCATTTAATCCCCACAGCAGAAACAACAGAAGTACATAGATTTCCTCCCCTCACTGTCTTGTCAGTTAGAACTACTACAATGACCAGTTTGTCAACATATTCATGTATGGTAAAGAGCAGGCTAGCGAAGAAGCCCTGGGGGAAGTCCTTAGGATTGGATGCATCTGTTGTACACACAACAGTGTTTCATTTCAACCGCACTGTTTCGTTTCCCGAACATATTTGCCAGGAACAGGTGCTGTGCCGAAAATCTCCCCAAAATGAAACGCTGCCTAACGTGATCAGGTATCTCAACAAGCAAGTATGTCGCAGCAATGAAGAATTGAGATGCGTGCGCGTTCACGCGAACTGTTTGCGATGTATTTTTAAAAATATATAAAAATCAATCAGATTTCATTCAAGTTTCCTCCTATGTAGTTGTGCTTCCACCTAAAAAACGTAATGTGAAAACGTGCCTGATATTGTAAGAATTGATTCGTGTTGGGCCGCCCCGGGTTTATGGCTTGCGCAGCCGGTACCAACGCGTTGCCACTGGCCATTACCGGGGTGAAAGAGAAACGCGCGCATGTATCGCTCAGAACTAGAATGATATTCACTTTCTATGACCTCTCTTCCTCTCTCTGATCTGAGAAGACATGAGCCTGCAACTCTCATCTCCCCAGCGTTGCACTTAATCATGTATTTCCTTATGGAATCATAGCCGCGGGATGGGCGCTGGAGGTACCGCAGCACCCCTGATAAAATCCAATACGTTTACCAACATTATATAATTCCTGTCTGTTGATAAAGCAATTAAATAATTAAGAATAGTACATCAAGAGTAGTAGGCATATGATTTAGCCACAGAGGATCAATTGCTTTCTCTCTTGTTATAGTCTAGCTGTGTATTGTGTTTAGCCCAATCACAAGGCATTGCCTACCGTCGGGAACGCACGACAAGTCTGTCTCGGTAAACAAACAGCACCCAGTCAAAACAGGCCTTTAGCAAAATCTCTAATGACATCACGGGAAAAACACAGGTTGGAAAGCAGATGGATCCTGCAGAAAAAAATAAGACAATCTGTCTGTAGGCTACCAAATATGTTATCAACTTCCAAATATACCTATTGAGCGAACAATATTGTTTTACAAAGTAGAACAAGAGTGAGATAGGATTTTGGCACGAGTGCATCAACCATCGCCGGTGAGTCAGTGAAACTGGACATCTTTATCGTACAATATGTGTGTCCCACACCTAGGCTTTTCATATATTCAAGACAAGGTCGTTTTCATTGATCTCAGATTCTCAGGACGTAAGTGTCAGAGTAGCCTGTAAATTACAGATAATTTATAAAGGTATTAAAAACTATTATGCTAAAATCTCCAGTCATCTAATATGATGTGGAAATACATGAAATGCTTGTGCAGCTTCTGTAAGCGCATCTACATTACTGCTCTGTGCCAAGGGAGGTTCATTATTTATCTAGTTTTACATTTATTTCATCTTTATTTAACCAGGTAGGCTAGTTAAGAACACCTTTACTTAACCAGGTTGGCTAGTTAAGAACACCTTTATTTAACCAGGTAGGCCAGTTGAGAACACCTTTATTTAACCAGGTAGGCCAGTTGAGAACACCTTTATTTAACCAGGTAGGCCAGTTGAGAACACCTTTATTTAACCAGGTAGGCCAGTTGAGAACACCTTTATTTAACCAGGTAGGCCAGTTGAGAACACCTTTATTTAACCAGGTAGGCCAGTTGAGAACACCTTTATTTAACCAGGTAGGCTAGTTGAGAACACCTTTATTTAACCAGGTAGGCTAGTTGAGAACACCTTTAATTAACCAGGTAGGCTAGTTGAGAACACCTTTATTTAACCAGGTAGGCCAGTTGAGAACACCTTTATTTAACCAGGTAGGCCAGTTGAGAACACCTTTATTTAACCAGGTAGGCCAGTTGAGAACACCTTTATTTAACCAGGTAGGCTAGTTAAGAACACCTTTATTTAACCAGGTAGGCCAGTTGAGAACACCTTTATTTAACCAGGTAGGCCAGTTGAGAACACCTTTATTTAACCAGGTAGGCCAGTTGAGAACACCTTTATTTAACCAGGTAGGCCAGTTGAGAACACCTTTATTTAACCAGGTAGGCCAGTTGAGAACACCTTTATTTAACCAGGTAGGCCAGTTGAGAACACCTTTATTTAACCAGGTAGGCCAGTTGAGAACACCTTTATTTAACCAGGTAGGCCAGTTGAGAACACCTTTATTTAACCAGGTAGGCCAGTTGAGAACACCTTTATTTAACCAGGTAGGCTAGTTGAGAACACCTTTATTTTACCAGGTAGGCCAGTTGAGAACAAGTTCTCATTTACAACTGCGACCTGGCCAAGATAAAGCAAAGCAGTGCGACACAAACAACAACACAGAGTTACACATGGAATAAACAAGCGTTCAGTCAATAACACAATAGAAATAAATGAAAGTCTATATACCGTGTGTGCAAATGGCGTGAGGTGGTAAGGCAATAAATAGGCCAATAGTAGCGAAGTAATTACAATTTAGCAAATGAACACTGGATTGATAGATGAGCAGATGGTGATGTGCAAGTAGAAATACTGGTGTGATAGATGAGCAGATGGTGATGTGCAAGTAGAAATACTGGTGTGATAGATGAGCAGATGGCGATGTGCAAGTAGAAATACTGGTGTGATAGATGAGCAGATGGCGATGTGCAAGTAGAAATACTGGTGTGATAGATGAGCAGATGGCGATGTGCAAGTAGAAATACTGGTGTGCAAAAGAGCAATAAAGTAAATGCATGAATTGATTTGTTATAAAGATGTTGTTGTTTTCCTGCGTTCCGGTCCCTCAGAGCCTCGCAGGTCACCACCCTTTTTCCGGAAACCTTCCCATTTACAAAGTAACCACTGCACATACACACAAACACACACTCTGTTTTAACATTCTGTATATGATTTATTATTAACATGGTGGTAGCACTGAGCTGTATATCCGGGTACGAAGTCCAGATTGGAGCAATTGTCGTCGTTAGTGTCCGACTGGTCTAGAGAACTCGTGACTGAATGACACTTGAAAGGTTGCGGTGTTGAGAGCCGACAGATGTGTACTTGTCATTGATTGGTTGTCTCTTCTCCAATTGATTGACAACTGTCTCTTGTCTTCTAATTCTATTTATTTTAATGAGTAATGTATCTTTAAACAGAGATAGGCTGTTCGTTCGACATTATGACGCAAGGAGTCGTCACTTTCGTTTGTTTCCTATTGGTGATAAACAACCTGTGCAAAGAATTTCAAACTACATATAATGTTTATACCGTATATACTAATGGAATTTGCAAGAAACTCAAATCATATTCTTCAGCAAAAAAAAAACAACCCTCTCGCGCTTTACGCACGATAGCATGCGGTAAAGTTTATAAATTAGAGCTCCCCCCAAAAAAAGTCACATTTTCTGATCAATAAAATAACATACAATTGAATCGGTTTTCCGTTTAATCGATTAAACACTATTGTCAATAGATTAAATGACAGAATATAATCTTACCTCCAGCACACACCGATATCCTGTTCCATAAAGTACATGTCAGAATGAAAGCCAACTGGTTCGAAGTCATTTTGTAAGGTAAAATCGTTCTCTTTCCTTCTTATTCCGAGTGTTCAATCGCAAGGCACACGCTATGGCCCTAGGATTATATCGTATCACCCAGCCCTAGGGGATAACACATTAGGAATTATAGTTAAATAAAAAATAATAACTCCCAAGGCATGACTCGTTTCAACTGCTTGAATGACTTCTGTGTACGGGTGGTCACGTGACGTCTCACCTGTTCAAGTTAACTTTCAGTAGTAGGCTATCTGCTTAGTCTACTGGTCGCGAAAGTCCTCCCAACATGCTTAAAAGGAACAGGGTTTTTAAAATAAAAGAGTCATACAAGCGAGTTTACAAACTGTTGGCTTCACACACTGTAATACACGACTCCCCCCACCCCCCACACACACACACATGGTACCTACAGTAAAACGTTATGTAGTTAGGTTGTAATGTGGGTCATTGGTGGTAAAAAAAAAAAGTTAAAGTATGTCGCTTTTTTAAAACAAAAATAAATGTCTTGTTAATAGTAATTAAACGAATTTGTTGGGCGCTTAACTTGTCCTATTTCACCTGTACAAGTGTGTTTTATACACGTGTGAATTGCAAATGTGCCTTTTCCATATCCCAACTCCCCCTGATACACCCTCAGAGAGTGGGGTCACTCCCAGGGTCAGACATTATCCCAACTCCCCCTGGTACACCCTCAGAGAGTGGGGTCACTCCCAGGGTCAGTCATTATCCCAACTCCCCCTGAGGCACCCTCAGAGAGTGGGGTCACTCCCAGGGTCAGTCATTATCCCAACTCCCCCTGGTACACCCTCAGAGAGTGGGGTCACTCCCAGGATCAGTCATTATCCCAACTCCCCTTGGTAGAGAGTGGGGTCACTCCCAGGATCAGTCATTATCCCAACTCCCCTTGGTACACCCTCAGAGAGTGGGGTCACTCCCAGGGTCAGTCATTATCCCAACTCCCCTTGGTACACCCTCAGAGAGTGGGGTCACTCCCAGGGTCAGTCATTATCCCAACTCCCCTTGGTACACCCTCAGAGGGTGGGGTCACTCCCAGGGTCAGTCATTATCCCAACTCCCCCTGAGGCACCCTCAGAGAGTGGGGTCACTCCCAGGGTCAGTCATTATCCCAACTCCCCCTGGTACACCCTCAGAGAGTGGGGTTACTCCCAGGATCAGTCATTATCCCAACTCCCCTTGGTACACCCTCAGAGAGTGGGGTCACTCCCAGGGTCAGTCATTATCCCAACTCCCCTTGGTACACCCTCAGAGAGTGGGGTCACTCCCAGGGTCAGTCATTATCCCAAGTCCCCATGAGAAACCCTCAGAGAGTGGGGTCACTTCCAGGGTCAGACATTATCCCAACTCCCCCTGGTACACCCTCAGAGAGTGGGGTCACTCCCAGGGTCAGTCATTATCCCAACTCCCCATGAGAAACCCTCAGAGAGTGGGGTCACTCCCAGGGTCAGTCATTATCCCAACTCCCCCTGAGACACCCTCAGAGAGTGGGGTCACTTCCAGGGTCAGACATTATCCCAACTCCCCCTGGTACACCCTCAGAGAGTGGGGTCACGGCCAGGGTCAGACATTATCCCAACTCCCCATGAGAAACCCTCAGAGAGTGGGGTCACGGCCAGGGTCAGACATTATTATCAACCTGTGACCCTGGAGAAATCAGGGTTAAGTGCCTCGCTCAAGGGCACATTGACACATTTTTCACCTTGTTGGCATCGGGATTTGAACTAGTGACCTTCCTGGTTACTGGCATAAAGCTCTAATCGCTAGGCTACTGCATTCCACGTCCGCAGTTAACAAACACAACATAAAACAAAACACAACATTACATAGGCCAATCATAATATGGCAAAACATCATGTGACTTGCGATTTATAATTCAACATGCGGCGATTAAGCAGAAATACAAGAGCGTAACTTCATATAAAATAAAAATGTACTTTTAAAAGTATCCTGCCATCATAAGAAATCACTCTATCTAGGGCCAGAAATCACTCTATCTAGGGCCAGAAATCACTCTATCTAGGGCCAGAAATCACTCTATCTAGGGCCAGAAATCACTCTATCTAGGGCCAGAAATCACTCCAGCCAGCATCTGACATATCATCTTTTAATAATGCAGTAATAAAGGCAGTAATAAATCTATACATATGTATTACAAGTGTTAATAAAGGCAAAAACCCAGACAAGAGTGCTCTCTTTATCCACCCAATCACTGACCATGTCCCCATAGTGCTGATTTGACCAGTCTACAAGACCCTGTGTAGAGACTGGTTAGGCCACTCTACAGAAATTCCTGTGTAGAGACTGGTTAGGCCAGTCTACAGAAACTCCTGTGTAGAGACTGATTAGGCCAGTCTACAGGGCGCTGTGTAGAGACTAATTAGGCCAGTCTACAATGCCCTGTGTAGAGACTGATTTGGCCAGTCTACAAGGCCCTGTGTAGAGACTGATTTGGCCAGTCTACAAGGCCCTGTGTAGAGACTGATTAGGCCAGTCTACAAGGCCAAGACAACCTGAAGGTGTTCTGTAAGAGAACCTGACGGTGTTCTGTAAGATCCATTATTACCTACAGAGGCCCATTATGATCTACAGAGGCCCATTTATTATCTACAGAGGCCCATTTATTATCTACGGAGGCCCATTATTATCTACAGAGGCCCATTATCAGCAACCATCATTCCTGTGTAGAGACTGATTAGGCCAGTCTACAAGGCCCTGTGTAGAGACTGATTAGGCCAGTCTACAAGGCCCTGTGTAGAGACTGATTAGGCCAGTCTACAAGGCCCTGTGTAGAGACTGATTAGGCCAGTCTACAAGGCCCTGTGTAGAGACTGATTAGGCCAGTCTACAAGGCCCTGTGTAGAGACTGATTAGGCCAGTCTACGAGGCCCTGTGTAGAGACTGAAGGTGTTCTGTAAGACAACCTGAAGGTGTTCTGTAAGACCCATTATTATCTACAGAGGCCCATTTATTATCTACAGAGGCCAATTTATTATCTACAGAGGCCCATTATTATCTACAGAGGCCCATTTACTATCTACAGAGGCCCATTATTATCTACAGAGGCCCATTATCAGCAACCATCATTCCTGTGTTCCAATGGCACGTTGTGTTAGCTAATCCAAGTTTATAATTTTAAAAGGCTATTGATCATTAGAAAACCCGTTTGCAATTATGTTAGCACAGTTAAAAACAGGCCTTCTTTAGACTAGTTGAGTATCTGGAGCATCAGCATTTGTGGGTTTGATTACAGGCACAAAATGGCCAGAAACAAATAACTTTCTTCTGAAACTTGTCAGTGTATTCTGGTTCTGAGAAAAAAAGGATATTCCATGCGAGAAATTGCCAAGAAACTGAAGTTCTCGTACAACGCTGTGTACTACTCATTTCACAAAACGGCACAACCTGACTCTAACAAGAGTAGAAAGAGGAGTGGGAGGCCCCGGTGCACAACTGAGCAAGAGCACAAGTACATTAGGGTGTCTAGTTTGAGAAACAGACGCCTCACAAGTCCTCAACATCAACAGTGAAGGGGCGACTCCTGGATGCTGGCCTTCTAGGCAGAGTTACTCTGTCCAGTCTCTGTGTTGTTTTTGCCCATCTTAATATTTTATTTTTATTGGCCAGTCTGAGATAAGGCTTTTTCTTTGCAACTCTGCTTAGATGCATCCTGGAGTTGCCTTTTCACTGTTGACGTTGAGGCTGGTGTTTTGTGGGTCCTATCTTAATGAAGCTGACAGTTGTGAGGCGTCAGTGAAACTAGACACTCTAATGTACTTGTACTCTGGCTCAGATGCTGGTCCCACTGGTTCTGATAATGGGTCTCTGTAGCCTATTTAGATATTACATTTTAAAAATCTGCAGTTTCCAGTCTCAACATTAACAATGTCTAGTGAAGATGTTATTTTAATGGACAACAAATGTGCTTTTCTTTCACAAACAAGGACATTTCTAAGTGACCCCAAACTTTTCAAAAGTAGTGTATATATAGAAATACACATTGATTGGTCAAAAGAACAGGTGACTAAGTCAAACAAGATTTTTATTAGTCCATCTTCATATCAACTAACAGAACTCTGCTGGTTGTCCTAGTAACAGATACCAGTGGGAATATCTATTGTATTTGTTCAAACTAAACTACAGCACTTACTTTGATGTGTCAAATCTGATCCTTTCTTCTCTTCAAATCAAATCAAATCAAATGTATTTATATAGCCCTTTGTACATCAGCTGAACAGAACTGAACAGTGCTGTACAGAAACCCAGCCTAAAACCCCAAACAGCAAACAATGCAGGTGTAAAAGCACGGTGACTAGGAAAAACTCCCTAGAAAGGCCAAAACCTAGGAAGAAACCTAGAGAGGAACCAGGCTATGTGGGGTGGCCAGTCCTCTTCTGGCTGTGCCGGGTAAAGATTATAACAGAACATGACCAAGATGTTCAAATGTTCATAAATTACCAGCATGGTCGAATAATAATAAGGCAGAACAGTTGAAACTGGAGCAGCAGCACAGTCAGGTGGACTGGGGACAGCAAGGAGCCATCATGTCAGGTAGTCCTGGGGCACGGTCCTAGGGCTCAGGTCCTCCGAGAGAGAGAAAGAAAGAGAGAATTAGAGAGAGCATATGTGGGGTGGCCAGTCCTCTTCTGGCTGTGCCGGGTGGAGATTATAACAGAACGTGGCCAAGATGTTCAAATGTTCATAAATGACCTCCTCTCACAGTTCCACTCAGCCCCATTGTTTTCCTGCAGTCCACCAGCTGCACAGACAACCTCTTCATAACCAGCAGTAAGGCGCCACCGGGAGAGGCATGACACGGGGACTCTGGGAGGGAGGAAGGGCTAGTGTTGTCCTGGTAACCATAAAGAGGGGACACAGACACATATCATTATGGATGCTGATGTCACTGTTGACAAAGTGCTTTACAGAAATCCAGCCCAGAGCCCGATAGAGCAAGCTGTATGCTAGACCAGACCAAGCTGTACCATCTGGTGTTCTGATCTGGAGAGACTCTTCTCTGCCTCTTCAGCATCATGAGGTTGTTGAGGCTCCCCAGAGGATCCACGATAGTCATGTCTCTCTCCTGTATGAACGAGAACATCAAATGCTTAGCAGGACAGGAAAATGGTCTAATTCACGCATTAATCAAGAGAACATCCCGGTAATCATTACTGCCTCCGATCTGGCGGACTCACTAAACACACGTTTCAATTGTAGATTGTCAGAGAGTTGGAGTGTGTCCCTGGCTGTCCGTAAATAAAATTGTAAAAAAACAAGAAAATGGCTTGACTTTTACTCAAGTAGTATTTTATTAGGTGATTCACCTTTACTTGAGTAATTTTCAATTAAGGTATCTTTACTTTTACTCAAGTATGACATTTGCGTACTTTCCCCACCACTGTGATGCAAATATTAAAGGTCCGTTCCACAAAATGGGTGCCTTTTGCTTCCCTTTGACATTTTAAGTAGAAATGATGCACTGTATATTACATTTTAAAAACCTGTTATATCAGATTAAGTGCTCTTTACAGTACTGAACAACATATTAAAGTGCAGAACTTCAATATCTTTATCTTTATCTTCAGTATCTTTTTTTAACTTCAGCCCCTTTAAAAAAAATACATTATTTCAACAACTGCATAGTTTGTGCCCCTGTTTACCTGTTCAGGATACCACGGTTTACTGCCCCTTCTGGAGGATTTGGGTACCCATATAAAACAGGATAATTTTTTTTCAAAAGTTGCTAATATATGCATATAAATGACTTAAATGTAAATGTAAAATATAAAAAATATTATCGAATAGGAAACACTAACACTTCTAAAACCGTTTAAATTTTGTCTCAATGTAAAGCAGAAGTGTCAGGGGATGCATTCTCCCAAAATCTCTCTTGTAATGGAAAAAGTTGCCCCTACTTTGACGTCATCTTTAACGCACTTCCCAAAAGGCTACCGCTCTGGGAACAGTTTCTACGTGTTCAGCGTGAAGGCTGCCTTCTATGAGGCTTGTCAGTGTGTGAATCACGCGCTCACGAGACGTTGAGCGTGCCGAAAGGTCTCGGTCACGCCAAAAAAATTGTGCCCTGTATGCGCGCTATGCTCCCGCTCTCTCTTTTCGTCATGATCAATGACAAGACGTGTGTGTTTAGCTTCGTCCTCAAAATTGCTGTACACCTTTATAACATGTTAAAGCTTAATTATGAACATAGTTTGACAAGTTTACTCGACATATGATATATATTTTCGACGTTTTGGTGCGCACCCACTTCAATTTTGCCTACATTTTTACCAAAATCAGGCTATTTTGAGAACCGAAAGACGCAGACTTGAAAACTGAACGCTAATTTGGTGAGTATAATCCCTTCCAGGTCTTCTGATGGAAGAACAGCAAAGGTAAGGGAATATTTATGTGTTAATTTGGGGTTTCTGTCGACTCCAAGATAGAGGAGTCATTATGCTAATGTGGGAGCGCCGACTCCCTATTATAGCCTAGTAAATGCAAAATGTAATGTTATAAATAAAAGTAACACAGCGTTTGCATTTAGAAGAAGTGTATCTTCCTATACATATGTAAAACATGCATATTTAGTCAAAGTTTATGATGTGTATTCCTTGTTAGCTGACGTTATCTGCCGGAGCTATTTAATTTCTCCGGACATTTTAGTAGCATTTTTTGAACGATGCATCATTGTAAACAGAGATTTATGGATATATATAGCATATTATTGAAAAAAAAAATGAATGTACTGTGTAACATGTTATATTACTGTCATCTGATGAAGATTTCAAAAGGTTAGTAAAATGATTTTTCTTTTAATCCTGCGTTTGTTGATTGCATATTTTTTCCTACTTGGCTATGCTAATGAGCTATGTCTGCGGTGGTGGTTTGACATAAATATGTGCTATGTTTTCACCGTAAAACATTTTAGAAATCTGACTTGCTGGCTAGATAAACAACTTGTTTATCTTTCATTTGAGCTATTTTACTTGTTAATGTGTGGAGGTTAAATATTTTTAGGAATATTTTTGCGCATTGTGCGTTATGGTAATGAACTTGAGCTGTAGTCACGCTACCCGCACAGGAATATAACTCCCTAACAAGTTAAAAAGGTCAGAGATAGGCTTGGCAGTGATATGGGGCAGCAACCTTAAAGAAGAAAGGGTCTAAACCATCTGACGCATATGTTTTTTTGAGGGCAAGTTTAAGGAGCTCCTTTAGCACCTCAGACTCAGTGACTGCCTGCAGGGAGAAACTTTGTAGCGGGGCAGGGGGAAAAGAGGGAGAAGCATTGGGGATAGTCGCAATAAAAGTGGTGGGAGATGAGGAAATGTTGAACAGGTAAGGAGGCATGGCTGAGTCAAATAGGAATCCTGACTTAATGAAGTGATGATTAAAGAGCTCAGACATGTGCTTCTTGTTAGTAACAACCACATCATCAACAGTAAGGGACAAGGGCAGCTGTGAGGAGGAGGGTTTATTCTCCAGGTCTTTAACTGTTTTCCAGAACTTCTTGGAGTTAGACCCACAGAGAGAGAACTGCTCCTGACAGTAACTAACTTTGGGCTTCCGGATAGCCTGAGTGCACTTATTTCTCATTTGCCTGAACAAGAGCCAGTCAGCCTGAGTATGCTTGTGCTGAGCCTTTCGCCAAATGCAATTCTTGAGGTGGAGTAACTCTGCAAGATCACGGTCAAACCGTGGTAACAATACCACTGAAAATATTTAAAAAACAAGGTCCAAGCGTCTTCGACAGAGGAGATCAAGCTGATTCTATACCATTTTACAGAGGCCAGTTGATGAAGGGTGGCTTGCTCATCAGTCTTTTAGCAAGCGTCTATGACAAATCACGACAGGTCGTTTCACTGAGCAGCCATTACGAACATAGGCTGTTAAACAGTGATCACTAAGGCCATTACAGAAATCACCAGACTGATACCTATCAGGATTATTTGTGAGGATAACATTGAGGAGAGTAGCCGTTTGTAAGGGTTGTCATCAGTGGAAGGAGAGGACCAAAGCGCAGCGTGGTTAGTGTTCATCGTATTTAATAAAAATCAAAACTGAAATAACAATAACAACCGAAACAGTTCTGTCTTGTGCAAACACACAAAGACTGAAAACAACCATCCACAAAACACAATTGAAAACAGGCTCCCTAAATATGGTTCTCAATCAGGGACAACGATTGACAGCTGCCTCTGATTGAGAACCATATCAGGCCAAACACAGAAATAGAAAATCATAGAAAAACTAACGTAGACTGCCCACCCCAACTCACGCCCTGACCATACTAAATAAAGACAAAACGAAGGGACCATTCGGGACCCTCGCCGAACAGGGATGTAGCGCACCGGGCTAAGCACACATACTGGGGACACCGTGCACTCCACCGCATAACACGGTGCCTGAACAGTACGATGCCGGCCACGGTAAGCACGGCTTGGAGAGCTGTAGCGCTGAGCTGGCACAGGACGTGCAGGGCTAGGGAGGCGCACAGGAGGCCTGGTGCGTGGGGCTGCCTCAGTCTTCACCAGAAGCTAGCCCGTACCTCAGAACGAGTATGGAGAGCTGACCCAGGTGACATCAAATCCCCGACACGCTCCATCGGGCGGATGTCGTGCCTCATGCACCAACACAGCAACTCCCTCATAACTCTCTCCTCCAATCTCCCCATTAACTCCTTCACTGTCTCTGCTTCGCTCACCTCCAATACCACGCTGACCGGCTCTGGTTCCATCCTTGGCTTCTTACGGTAAGCAGGGGGAGTTGGCTCAGGTCTGACTCCTGACTCTGCCACACTCCCCGTGTCCCCCCCCCCCCCATACATTTTTGGGGCTGCCTCTCGGGCTTCTAGCCGCGCTGCTGTGCTGCCTCCTCATACCGGCGCCTCTCTGCTTTCGCTGCCTCCAGCTCTGCTTTGGGGCGGCGATATTCCCCTGCTTGTGCCCAGGGTCCCTTGCCGTCCAGAATCTCCTCCCATGTCCAGGAGTCTTGAGTTTTCGGCCGCGGCTGCTGCTGCTGCCCGTTACCACGCTGCTTGGTCCTTTGGTGGTGGGTGTTTCTGTAACGGATTTCCTCCTCTTCGTCTGAGGAGGTGTAGCAGGGATCGGACCAAAGCGCAGTGTGGTTAGTGTTCATCTTATTTAATACAAATCAAAGCTGAAATAACAATAGCAACAAAGAAACAACACTATATTCTTCAAGAAACAATGGGTGTATATATATCATTCATTTAAAAGTTTTAAAAAACATTGATGTAGCAATCGCAGACTGACCCTTTAAAGCATTCTCTCAACTGGCTAAACCCTGCACCTGACCTTGACCTGACCCTGACCTTGCACCTGACCCTGACCCTGACCCTGACACTGACACTAACACTGCCTTCTCTCTGTGACTTCTTTCACACTGCACTGTATTCATGTTTGTTTGAAAATCCTGAATCATGGCTCAGACCCAGATGGAGACACAGGAATCACGGCTCAGACCCAGATGGAGACACAGGAATCACGGCTCAGGCTCAGACCCAGATGGAGACACAGGAATCACGGCCCAGACCCAGATGGAGACACAGGAGGTGGAGTACGAGTCTCAGAGTTTATTATAGAACAAGGGGCAGGAAATACAAATTAGAGTCAGGTAGGTTCAGGACAGGCAGGTAGGATCAGGACAGGCAGGTTCAGGACAGGCAGGTTCAGGACAGGCAGGTAGGTTCAGGACAGGCAGGTAGGTTCAGGACAGGCAGGTAGGTTCAGGACAGGCAGGTAGGATCAGGACAGGCAGGCAGGTTCAGGACAGGCAGGTAGGATCAGGACAGGCAGGTTCAGGACAGGCAGGCAGGTTCAGGACAGGCAGGCAGGTTCAGGACAGGCAGGTAGGATCAGGACAGGCAGGATCAGGACAGGCAGGTTCCGGACAGGCAGAAACTAGAGCACAGGGAACACACTGGTAGGACTTGACGGGACAAGACGAACTGGCAACAAATAAACAGAAAACGCAGGTATAAATACACAGGAGAGAGACCTTCCTTGCACTGTGTTAACTAACCTCCAAACGAACTTCAACTCCATACAACTCTCCTTCCATGGCCTTCAACTGCTTTTAAATGCTAGTAAAACTAAGTGCTCTTCAACCGATTGCTGCCCACACCTGCCTGCCCGCCAGCATCACTACTCTGCACGGTTCTGACTTAGAATATGTGGACAACTACAAATATCTAGGTGTCTGGTTAGACTGTAAAACTCTCATTTTTACAAAATAGCCCCCAACACTCTACTCAGCGAACTGGATGTAGTGCCATCACAGTGCCATCCATTTTGTCACTAAAGCCCCATATACTTCTGTAGCTCAGTTGGTAGAGCATGGCGCTTGTAACGCCAGGGTAGTGGGTTCGATCCCCGGGACCACCCATACGTAGAATGTATGCACACATGACTGTAAGTCGCTTTGGATAAAAGCGTCTGCTAAATGGCATATATCATATATCATATATCATATACTACCCACCACTGCGACCTGTATGCTCTCGTTGGCTGGCCCTCACCTCCCTACTCTTCTATATTTGCACACACTGTACATATATTTTTCTATTGTGTTATTGACTGTATGTTTGTTTATGTGTAACTCTGTGTTGTTGTATGTGTCGCACTGCTTTGCTTTATCTTGGCCAGGTCACAGTTGTAAATGAGAACTTGTTCTCAAACTGGCCTACCTGGTTAAATAAAGGTTTAAAAAATACTGGTGGGGGTAGAGAGAAGCACAAGACAGGTGAAACAGGTCAGGGTGTGACACACCTCGTGGCAGGTGGAGAGAAGCACAAGGCAGGTGAAACAGGTCAGGGTGAGACACCTGGTGGCGGGTGGAGAGAAGCACAAGGCAGGTGAAACAGGTCAGGGTGTGACACCTGGTGGCGGGTGGAGAGAAGCACAAGGCAGGTGAAACAGGTCAGGGTGAGACACCTGGTGGGGGGTGGAGAGAAGCACAAGGCAGGTGAAACAGGTCAGGGTGTGACACCTGGTGGGGGGTGGAGACAAGCACAAGACAGGTGAAACAGGTCAGGGTGCGACACCTGGTGGGGGGTGGAGAGAAGCACAAGGCAGGTGAAACAGGTCAGGGTGTGACACCTGGTGGCGGGTGGAGAGAAGCACAAGGCAGGTGAAACAGATCAGGGTGTGACACCTGGTGGCGGGTGGAGAGAAGCACAAGACAGGTGAAACAGGTCAGGGTGCGACACCTGGTGGGGGGTGGAGACAAGCACAAGACAGGTGAAACAGATCAGGGTGTGACATTCCTATATTATCAGGAAGTTCAGGGCTTCCTCTATAGGAATATCAGTGAAGAATTTGTGAAATGTGAAAGCACCATTTGACTTCCAATGGTCGTACGGGCTCCCGAGCAAAATCAAAACATGCTTGACATCGTCCCCAATGTGAATTATTCCATGATTATCTTATACAATAAAATTTGTAAATGTGAAAGCCTTGCGTCTTGTGAACGTGACATTTGAACTCTGTCAAGTGTTGAGTAGTGTGAAGGATAGTAGGTCTTTAGCTGTTAGAAATCATAAACTGGGAAAGAAGCTCTGTGTCTGTCTCTGTCTGTGCCTCTGTGTCTGTGCCTCTGTGTCTGTGCCTCTGTGTCTGTGCCTCTCTGTGTCTGTCTCTGTGTCTGTGCCTCTCTGTCTGTGTCTGTGCCTCTCTGTCTGTGTCTGTGCCTCTCTGCCTGTGCCTCTGTCTGTGTCTGTGTCTGTGCCTCTCTGCCTGTGCCTCTCTGCCTGTGCCTCTGTCTGTCTGTCTGTCTGTCTGTCTGTCTGTCTGTCTGTCTGTCTGTCTGTCTGTCTGTCTGTCTGTCTGTCTGTCTGTCTGTCTGTCTGTCTGTCTGTCTGTCTGTCTGTCTGTCTGTCTGTCTGTCTGTCTGTCTGTCTGTCTGTCTGTCTGTCTGTCTGTCTGTCTGTCTGTCTGTCTGTCTGTCTGTCTGTCTGTCTGTCTGTCTGTCTGTCTGTCTGTCTGTCTGTCTGTCTGTCTGTCTGTCTGTCTGTCTGTCTGTCTGTCTGTCTGTCTGTCTGTCTGTCTGTGCCTCTATGTCTGTGTTCATAAAATTGAGAGAAGGGTAACCATTTTCCCTCATCAACACTGTATCAATGCAACACTGTATAGATTTACAGGCCTCGGACCTCCAAGACATGGCTGATGGTTTGTTTCAGAAGCATAATGATGGCCATCTGGATGGGAGGCAGCCACTGTGGTCGGACTATACGGGGACCACACACACTGCCTTCAGAAGGTATTCACATCCCTTGACTTTTTCCACATTTTGTTGTGATACAGACCGAATTTAAAGTTGATTACATTTAGAGATTTTTTTTTTACACTGGAATTATGTTTAAATAAAAATGAATAAAAAAATAAATAAAAGGACAGGCAGGTTAAAAATGAATAAAAATGAATAAGGAATAAAAATGAATAAAAATTAAAAGTTGAAATGAGTCAACAAGTATTCAACCACTTTGTTATGGCAAGCCTAAATTAATTCAGGAGTAAAAATGTGCTTAACAAGTCACATAATAAGTTGCATGGACTCACTCTGTGTAAAATAATAGTGTTTAACATGATAGAGCTCCACCTTCTCTCCAGCCCAGGTAGTAGAGCTCCACCTTCTCTCCAGCCCAGGTAGTAGAGCTCCACCTTCTCTCCAGCCCAGGTAGTAGAGCTCCACCTTCTCTCCAGCCCAGGTAGTAGAGCTCCACCTTCTCTCCAGCCCAGGTAGTAGAGCTCCACCTTCTCTCCAGCCCAGGTAGTAGAGCTCCACCTTCTCTCCAGCCCAGGTAGTAGAGCTCCACCTTCTCTCCAGCCCAGGTAGTAGAGCTCCACCTTCTCTCCAGCCCAGGTAGTAGAGCTCCACCTTCTCTCCAGCCCAGGTAGTAGAGCTCCACCTTCTCTCCAGCCCAGGTAGTAGAGCTCCACCTTCTCTCCAGCCCAGGTAGTAGAGCTCCACCTTCTCTCCAGCCCAGGTAGTAGAGCTCCACCTTCAGCTCCAGCCCAGGTAGTAGAGCTCCACCTTCTCTCCAGCCCAGGTAGTAGAGCTCCACCTTCTCTCCAGCCCAGGTAGTAGAGCTCCACCTTCTCTCCAGCCCAGGTAGTAGAGCTCCACCTTCTCTCCAGCCCAGGTAGTAGAGCTCCACCTTCTCTCCAGCCCAGGTAGTAGAGCTCCACCTTCTCCAGCCCAGGTCCAGCCCAGGTAGTAGAGCTCCACCTTCTCTCCAGCCCAGGTAGTAGAGCTCCACCTTCTCTCCAGCCCAGGTAGTAAAGCTCCACCTTCTCTCCAGCCCAGGTAGTAGAGCTCCACCTTCTCTCCAGCCCAGGTAGTAGAGCTCCACCTTCTCTCCAGCCCAGGTAGTAGAGCTCCACCTTCTCTCCAGCCCAGGTAGTAGAGCTCCACCTTCTCTCCAGCCCAGGTAGTAGAGCACCTTCTCTCCAGCCCAGGTAGTAGAGCTCCACCTTCTCTCCAGCCCAGGTAGTAGAGCTCCACCTTCTCTCCAGCCCAGGTAGTAGAGCTCCACCTTCTCTCCAGCCCAGGTAGTAGAGCTCCACCTTCTCTCCAGCCCAGTTAGTAGAGCTCCACCTTCTCTCCAGCCCATGTAGTAGAGCTCCACCTTCTAACCAGCCCAGGTAGTAGAGCTCCACCTTCTCTCCAGCCCAGGTAGTAGAGCTCCACCTTCTCTCCAGCTCAGGTAGTAGAGCACCTTCTCTCCAGCCCAGGTAGTAGAGCTCCACCTTCTCTCCAGCCCAGGTAGTAGATCTCCACCTTCTCTCCAGCCCAGGTAGTAGATCTCCACCTTCTCTCCAGCCCAGGTAGTAGAGCTCCACCTTCTCTCCAGCCCAGGTAGTCGATCTCCACCTTCTAACCAGCCCAGGTAGTAGATCTCCACCTTCTAACCAGCCCAGTTAGTAGAGCTCCACCTTCTAACCAGCCCAGGTAGTAGAGCTCCATCTTCTAACCAGCCCAGGTAGTAGAGCTCCACCTTCTCTCCAGCCCAGGTAGTAGATCTCCATCTTCTAACTAGCCCAGGTAGTAGAGCTCCACCTTCTCTCCAGCCCAGGTAGTAGATCTCCACATTCTCTCCAGCCCAGGTAGTAGAGCTCCACCTTCTCTCCAGCCCAGGTAGTAGATCTCCACATTCTCTCCAGCCCAGGTAGTAGAGCTCCACCTTCTCTCCAGCCCAGGTAGTAGAGCTCCACCTTCTAACCAGCCCAGGTAGTAGAGCTTCACCTTCTAACCAGCCCAGGTAGTAGAGCTTCACCTTCTAACCAGCCCAGGTAGTAGAGCTCCACCTTCTCTCCAGCCCAGGTAGTAGATCTCCACATTCTCTCCAGCCCAGGTAGTAGATCTCCACATTCTCTCCAGCCCAGGTAGTAGAGCTCCACCTTCTAACCAGCCCAGGTAGTAAAGCTCCACATTCTCAGTTCCTCGCTCCCCAAAACAGGTTTCTTGATTGAGAGATGTACATACTGTAAAAAAAAGTGTTGTGATTGGATAGAATTGTGAGACGTCTTTTTGTAGCGAGGTGATGGGACCTTCAGTTTTTACACAGAGGCTTGTTAACCACATTGGATAAACGCAGACTGATCTTGTATAGTCTACATCCCAAACGGCACCTATTCTTAATGTCAGGGTTAGGGGCAGTTCAGAAAGCACACCAACTCCAGTCATCTACAGTGCTTTTCAATGAGGCAAATGTATAATTGTAATTTGGAACATAGACATTGACAGGAATTGAAATGGAATTGACCCTAACCTTGCCTTATATAGTCCACACACGTTGACAAGAGCCACTATATAGAGAATAGGGTGTCATTTAAAAATGATCAGGTAGACTCTCCCTCGCAGGTATGCCTTTAAATGAACAGGTAGACTCTCACCTAAAAGGGATGCCTTTAAACGACCAGGTAGACTCTCCCCTACAGGTATGCCTTTAAACGACCAGGTAGACTCTCCCTCACAGATATGCCTTTAAACAACCAGGTAGACTCTCCCTCACAGGTATGCCTTTAAACGACCAGGTAGACTCTCCCTCACAGGTATGCCTTTAAATGACCAGGTAGACTCTCCCTCACAGATATGCCTTTAAACGACCAGGTAGACTCTCCCTCACAGGTATGCCTTTAAACGACCAGGTAGACTCTCCCTCACAGGTATGCCTTTAAATGACCAGGTAGACTCTCCCTCACAGGTATGCCTTTAAACGACCAGGTAGACTCTCCCTCACAGGTATGCCTTTAAATGACCAGGTAGACTCTCCCTCACAGATATGCCTTTAAACGACCAGATAGACTCTCCCTCACAGGTATGCCTTTACTTTTCACAATAAGTCGTATGAGGGCACGGGTGACTTTTGTAAATCAGTGGCTCGTTTGATTGAACCCCTGGATCACTGCCAGCCAGGCACTTTAGCTACTCATATCCAGGCTGTGTAAGGGCTAATTGATCAAGAAGGAGAGTGATGGAGTGCTGCATCAGATGACCTTGCCTCTACTATCACCCGACCTCATCCCAATTGAGATGGTTTGGGATGAGTTGGACCACAGAGAGAAGGAAAAGCAACTAACAAGTGCTCAGCATATGTGGGAACTCCTTCAAGACTGTTGGAAAGGCATTCCTCATGAAGCTGGTTGAGAGAATGCCATGAGTATGCAAAGCTGTCATCAAGGCAAAGGGTGGCTACTTTAAAGAATCTCAAATCTAAAATGTATTTTCATTTGTTTAACACTTTTTTGGTTACTACATGATTCCGTATGTGTTATTTCATAGTTTTGATGTCTTCACTATTATTCTACAATGTGGAAAGTATTAAAAATAAAGACAAACCATGAAATTAGTAGGTGTGCCCAAACTAACAGTGACTAGGGTTCAGGGTAGAGTACCGGGTGGTAGCCGGCTAGTAACAGTGACTAAGATTCAGGGTAGAGTACCGGGTGGTAGCCGGCTAGTAACAGTGACTAAGATTCAGGGTAGAGTACCGGGTGGTAGCCGGCTAGTAACAGTGACTAAGATTCAGGGTAGAGTACCGGGTGGTAGCCGGCTAGTAACAGTGACTAAGATTCAGGGTAGAGTACCGGGTGGTAGCCGGCTAGTAACAGTGACTAAGATTCAGGGTAGAGTACCGGGTGGTAGTCGGCTAGTAACAGTGACTAAGATTCAGGGTAGAGTACCGGGTGGTAGCCGGCTAGTAACAGTGACTAAGATTCAGGGTAGAGTACCGGGTGGTAGCCGGCTAGTAACAGTGACTAAGATTCAGGGTAGAGTACCGGGTGGTAGCCAGCTAGTAACAGTGACTAAGATTCAGGGTAGAGTACCGGGTGGTAGCCGGCTAGTAACAGTGACTAAGATTCAGGGTAGAGTACCGGGTGGTAGCCGGCTAGTAACAGTGACTAAGATTCAGGGTAGAGTACCGGGTGGTAGCCGGCTAGTAACAGTGACTAAGATTCAGGGTAGAGTACCGGGTGGTAGCCGGCTAGTAACAGTGACTAAGATTCAGGGTAGAGTACCGGGTGGTAGCCGGCTAGTAACAGTGACTAAGATTCAGGGTAGAGTACCGGGTGGTAGCCGGCTAGTAACAGTGACTAAGATTCAGGGTAGAGTACCGGGTGGTAGCCGGCTAGTAACAGTGACTAAGATTCAGGGCAGGGTACTGGGCAGAAGCTGGCTAGTCTGATGGCCTGGAGATAGAAGCTGTTTAACAGACATATTGCATTACTTTTCACCAGGGTCCTATGGTCCCAGGAAAATGGGACAACAAGCATGTTCTTTTTAGCATTCAAGTAGTTCTACAGTAGACTACTGTCTTTACCTCATGCTGCAAACACTTTCTTCTTCATGAGTTCCCACAGGTTCTCTGTCAGGATTGACGGATAAGGAGGAGGGAGGATGGACGGATGAGGAGGAGGGAGGATGGACGGATGAGGAGGATGGACGGATGAGGAGGAGGGAGGATGAGGAGGGAGATGGACGGATGAGGAGGAGGGACGGATGAGGAGGAGGGAGGTTGGACGGATGAGGAGGAGGGAGGATGGACGGATAAGGAGAAGTGAGGATGGACGGATGAGGAGGAGAGAGGATGGACGGATGAGGAGGATGGACGGATGAGGAGGAGGAACGGATGAGGAGGAGGGAGGATGGACGGATGAGGAGGGAGGATAGACGGAGGAGGAGGAGGGAGGATGGACGGATGAGGAGGAGGGAGGATGGACGGATGAGGAGGAGGGAGGATGGACGGATGAGGAGGAGAGAGGATGGACGGATGAGGAGGAGAGAGGATGGACGGATGAGGAGGAGGGACGGATGAGGAGGAGGGAGGATGGACGGATGAGGAGGTGGGATGATGGACGGATGAGGAGGTGGGATGATGGACGGATGAGGAGGAGGGAGGATAGACGGAGGATGAGGAGGGAGATGGATGGATGAGGAGGAGGGACGGATGAAGAGGAGGGAGGATGGACGGATGAGGAGGAGGGAGGATAGACGGAGGAGGAGGAGGGAGATGGACGGATGAGGAGGAGGGACGGATGAGGAGGAGGGAGGATGGATGGATGAGGAGGGAGGATGGATGGATGAGGAGGAGGGAGGAGGAGGGAGGATGGACGGATGTGGAGGAGGATGGATGGATGAGGAGGAGGGAGGATGGACAGATGAGGAGGAGGGAGGATAGACAGAGGAGGAGGAGGGAGATGGACGGATGAGGAGGTGGGATGGATGAGGAGGCGGGAGGATGGACGGATGAGGAGGAGGGAGGATAGACAGATGAGGAGGGAGATGGATGGATGAGGAGGAGGGAGATGGAAAGATGAGGAGGAGGGAGATGGACGGATGAGGCGGAGGGAGGATGGACAGATGAGGAGGAGGGAGGATGGACGGATTAGGAGGAGGGAGGATGGACAGAGGAGGAGGAGGGAGGATGGACGGATGAGGAGGAGGGAGATGGACGGATGAGGAGGAGGGAAAATTGACGGATTAGGAGGAGGGAGGATGGACGGATGAGAAGGAGGGGGATGGATGTGGAGGAGGGAAGATGGACGGATGAGGAGGAGGGAGATGGACGGACGAGGAGGAGGGACGGATGAGGAGGAGGGAGGATAGACAGATGAGGAGGAGGGAGATGTACGGATGAGGAGGAGGGAGGATGGACGGATGAGGAGGAGGGAGGATCGACAGATGAGGAGGAGGAAGATGGACGGATGAGGAGGAGGGAGGATGGACAGATGAGGTGGAGGGAGATGGACGGATGAGGAGGAGGGAGGATGGACGGACGGATGAGGAGGAGCGAGGATGGACGGATGAGGAGGAGGGAGGATGGACGGATGAGGAGGAGGAGGAGGAGGGAGGATGGATGGATGAGGAGGGGGGAGGATGGACGGATGAGGAGGAGGGAGGATGGATGGATGGATGAGGAGGATGGAGGATGGCCGGATGAGGAAGAGGGAGAATGGACAGAGGAGGAGGAAGATGGATGGATCAGGAGGAGGGATGGATGAGTAGGAGGGGGATGGATGAGGAGGAGGGGGGGATGGACAGATGAGGAGGAGGGAGGATAGACAGATGAGGAGGAGGGAGGATGGACAGATTAGGAGGGAGATGGACGGATGAGGAGGAGGGAGGATGGATGGATGAGGAGTAGGAAGGAGGATGGATGAATGAAGGAGGAAGAGGAGGAGGGGGATGGATGGATGGATGAGGAGTAGGAAGGAGGATGGATGAATGAAGGAGGAGGAGGAGGGGGATGGATGGATGGATGAGGAGTAGGAAGGAGGATGGATGAATGAAGGAGGAAGAGGAGGAGGGGGATGGATGGATGGATTATACATTCAGCAGTCCATTAATTAGTTGTGTGTAAGTGTGTGTGTGTGCTGCGGGGTTGAAGCTACGAACCCATAGGCTTGGCTCTCCCGTCTCTTCCAGGCTTCTGGGAGGGAGGGTGGACAATGAGCCTGTCATAGCAGATTTAAGCAATGTCCCCACTCGTTCTGGCAGCTTTCATGGCTGGGATCAGTTCTGTCCTCTTCTGGCGCACAGCTTCAGGATAGTCCTCGTTGAGGAAGATATACGTTCCTCTCAAGTTCTTGGCTCTTTCCAGAACAGCTCCCTTGTCCTTGAACCTCAGTAACTTGACCACTATCGGTCTGAGCCTGTCACCTGGGCTGCTGGTGGGTTTTACAGCCCTGTGGGTGAACTCCACCACCCAAAGGACATCCAGCCATCTTGACACAACAGTGTGAAGTGTTGGAGTCAACATGGGCCACTGGTGGGAAGTGGAGGTGATGTCTCAGGACTTTCAGAATGGCACCCGTTTTTCTTCAACACTCCAATCAGCTCCAGGAATACGATGCTGGCCTACCAATCGACTCCAGGAGTTTCGATGCTGGCCTACCAATCAGCTCCAGGAGTTCGATGCTGGCCTACCAATCGGCTCCAGGAGTTCGATGCTGGCCTACCAATCGGCTCCAGGAGTTCGATGCTGGACTACCAATCGGCTCCAGGAGTTCGATGCTGGCCTACCAATCGGCTCCAGGAGTTCGATGCTGGCCTACCAATCGGCTCCAGGAGTTCGATGCTGGCCTACCAAGTCCTCGACTTCTTGGCCCTGACGGAAACATGGATCACCACAGACAACACTGCTACTCCTACTGCTCTCTCTTCGTCCGCCCACGTGTTCTCGCACACCCCGAGAGCGTCTGGTCAGCGGGGTGGTGGCACCGGGATCCTCATCTCTCCCAAGTGGTCATTCTCTCTTCTCCCCTTACCCATCTGTCTATCGCCTCCTTTGAATTCCATGCTGTCACAGTTACTAGCCCTTTCAAGCTTAACATCCTTATCATTTATCGCCCTCCAGGTTCCCTCGGAGAGTTCATCAATGAGCTTGATGCCTTGATAAGCTCCTTTCCTGAGGACGGCTCACCTCTCACAGTTCTGGGCGACTTTAACCTCCCCACGTCTACCTTTGACTCTTTCCTCTCTGCCTCCTTCTTTCCACTCCTCTCCTCTTTTGACCTCACCCTCTCACCTTCCCCCTACTCACAAGGCAGGCAATACGCCGACCTCATCTTTACTAGATGCTGTTCTTCCACTAACCTCATTGCAACTCCTCCAAGTCTCCGACCACTGCCTTGTATCCTTTTCCCTCTCGCTCTCATCCAACACCTCCCACACTGCCCCTACTGGATGGTATCGCGCCGTCCCAACCTTCGCTCTCTCTCCCCCCCGCTACTCTCTCCTCTTCCATCCTATCATCTCTTCCCTCCGCTCAAACCTTCTCCCACCTATCTCCTGATTCTGCCTCCTCAACCCTCCTCTCCTCCCTCTCTGCATCCCTTGACTCTCTATGTCCCCTATCCTCCAGGCCGGCTCGGTCCTCCCTCCCGCTCCGTGGCTCGATGACTCATTGCGAGCTCACAGAACAGGGCTCCGGGCAGCCGAGCGGAAATGGAGGAAAACTCGCCTCCCTGCGGACCTGGCATCCTTTCACTCCCTCCTCTCTACATTTTCCTCCTCTGTCTCTGCTGCTAAAGCCACTTTCTACCACGCTAAATTCCAAGCATCTGCCTCTAACCCTAGGAAGCTCTTTGCCACCTTCTCCTCCCTCCTGAATCCTCCGCCCCCCTCCCCCCTCCTCCTCTCTGCAGATGACTTCGTCAACCATTTTGAAAAGAAGGTCGACGACATCCGATCCTCGTTTGCTAAGTCAAACGACACCGCTGGTTCTGCTCACACTGCCCTACCCTGTGCTCTGACCTCTTTCTCCCTCTCTCTCCAGATGAAATCTCGCTTGTGACGGCCGGCCGCCCAACAACCTGCCCGCTTGACCCTATCCCCTCCTCTCTTCTCCAGACCATTTCCGGAGACCTTCTCCCTTACCTCACCTCGCTCATCAACTCATCCCTGACCGCTGGCTACGTCCCTTCCGTCTTCAAGAGAGCGAGAGTTGCACCCTTCTGAAAAAACCTACACTCGATCCCTCCGATGTCAACAATTACAGACCAGTATCCCTTCTTTCTTTTCTCTCCAAAACTCTTGAACGTGCCGTCCTTGGCCAGCTCTCCCGCTATCTCTCTGAATGACCTTCTTGATCCAAATCAGTCAGGTTTCAAGACTAGTCATTCAACTGAGACTGCTCTCCTCTGTATCACGGAGGCGCTCCGCACTGCTAAAGCTAACTCTCTCTCCTCTGCTCTCATCCTTCTAGATCTATCGGCTGCCTTCGATACTGTGAACCATCAGATCCTCCTCTCCACCCTCTCCGAGTTGGGCATCTCCGGCGCGGCCCACGCTTGGATTGCGTCCTACCTGACAGGTCGCTCCTACCAGGTGGCGTGGCGAGAATCTGTCTCCTCACCACGCGCTCTCACCACTGGTGTCCCCAGGGCTCTGTTCTTGGCCCTCTCCTATTCTCGCTATACACCAAGTCACTTGGCTCTGTCATAACCTCACATGGTCTCTCTCATTGCTATGCAGACGACACACAATTAATCTTCTCCTTTCCCCTTTCTGATGACCAGGTGGCGAATCGCATCTCTGCATGTCTGGCAGACATATCAGTGTGGATGACGGATCACCACCTCAAGCTGAACCTCGGCAAGACGGAGCTGCTCTTCCTCCCGGGAAGGACTGCCCGTTCCATGATCTCGCCATCACGGTTGACAACTCCATTGTGTCCTCCTCCCAGAGCGCCAAGAACCTTGGCGTGATCCTGGACAACACCCTGTCGTTCTCAACTAACATCAAGGCGGTGGCCCGTTCCTGTAGGTTCATGCTCTACAACATCCGCAGAGTACGACCCTGCCTCACACAGGAAGCGGCGCAGGTCCTAATCCAGGCACTTGTCATCTCCCGTCTGGATTACTGCAACTCGCTGTTGGCTGGGCTCCCTGCCTGTGCCATTAAACCCCTTCAACTCATCCAGAACGCCGCAGCCCGTCTGGTGTTCAACCTTCCCAAGTTCTCTCACGTCACCCCGCTCCTCCGTTCTCTCCACTGGCTTCCAGTTGAAGCTCGCATCCGCTACAAGACCATGGTGCTTGCCTACGGAGCTGTGAGGGGAACGGCACCTCAGTACCTCCAGGCTCTGATCAGGCCCTACACCCAAACAAGGGCACTGCGTTCATCCACCTCTGGCCTGCTCGCCTCCCTACCACTGAGGAAGTACAGCTCCCGCTCAGCCCAGTCAAAACTGTTCGCTGCCCTGGCCCCCAATGGTGGAACAAACTCCTCACGACGCCAGGACAGCGGAGTCAATCACCACCTTCCGGAGACACCTGAAACCCCACCTCTTTAAGGAATACCTACTGCTTGTGAGAAAGACAAAGGAGCTGATCGTAGACAAAAGGAAAAGGCGGGCCGAATAGGAGTGGAGCGGGTCGAGAGTTTCAAGTTCCTTGGTGTCCACATCACCAACGAGCTATCATGGTCCAAACATACCAAGACAGTCGTGAAGAGGGCACTACAAACCTTTTCCCTCTCAGGAGACTGAAAATATTTGGCATGTGTCCTCAGATCCTCAAAAGGTTCTACAGCTGCACCATCGAGAGCATCCTGACTGGCTGCATCACCGCCTGGTATGGCAACTTCTCGGGATCTGACAGTAAGGCGCTACAGAGGGTAGTGCGTACAGCCCAGTACATCACTGGGGCCAAGCTTCCTTCCATCCAGGACCTATATAATAGGCGGTGTCAGAGGAAAGCCCATAAAATTGTCAGAGACTCCAGTCACCCAAGTTATAGACTGTTCCCTTTGCTATCACACGGCTAACGGTACCGGAGCGCCAAATCTAGAACCAAAAGGCTCCTCAACAGCTTCTACCCCCAAGCCATAAGACTGCTGAACAATTAATAAAATCACCACCGGACTATCTACATTGACCCCCCCTCCCTTTTGTACACTGCTGCTACTGACTGTTTATTATCTATGCATATTCACTTCACCCCCATCTACATGTACAAATTACCTCAACTAGCCTGTACCCCCAGCACACTGACTCGGTACCGATGCCCCCTGTATATAGCCTCCACACTGACTCGGTACCTGTATATACCCCCAGGACACTGACTCGGTACTGATGCCCCCTGTATATAGCCTCCACACTGACTCTGTACCTGTATATACCCCCAGGACACTGACTCGGTACCGATGCCCCCTGTATATACCCCCAGGACACTGACTCGGTACCGATGCCCCCTGTATATAGCCTCCACACTGACTCTGTACCTGTATATAGCCCCAGGACATTGACTCGGTACCGGTGCCCCCTGTATATAGCCGCGTTATTGTTATTGTTATTGTGTTACTTTTTATTACTATTTTTTACTTTAGTCTATCTGGTAAATATTTCTTAATTCTTCTTGAACTGCATTGTTGGTTAAAGGGCATGTAAGACAGCATTTCACTGTAAGATCTACACTTAACTGAGATTTACTCAAATAATCAATTACCCACCAATGTGAACGACCATTACAAAGTTATGCCAAATAATGCAAACGAAAAACTCATAACGATATCTTTTTCATGTACAGCTAACTAGTAGGTGAAGGAGATGCATGGCGCTCTCCCAGAATACTGGCTTGTGAGCAAAACCAGACAATTCACACAGACAAAGAGATGGAATGGGCTCACACTCTAACATATGTACCATAAAGGTTACTCTCATTATTTTATGTTAAAACATTATTTTTTTTAAACTGCTTCAGGGATAGCGTAGCTAACAATTAGGGCCGTCCTTTTAACAAGGAACTCAACCACCGTGTTTGGATTATCGGCCTGTGTTACCTGTTACGCAACGATGTCACAAGGCCACATTGACATTAACACCAGACCTATGTTTTTGTTTATTGCTCTCTCTTGCTCTGCTGCCGACCTTTGACATCGGGATGGATCGTGGTTGTGAATAACAGCATACATATAGGCTAGTCTACAATTCAAGTTTACAACGTCTACGTTACGGTTCAGACATCGGCCCAGTTTACAACATGTACGTTTTGGGATCAGACATCGGCCCAGTTTACAACGTGTACGTTTGGGATCAGACATCGGCCCAGTTTACAACGTCTACGTTACGGTTCAGACATCGGCCCAGTTTCCATGACTAGGCCTTCTGAGACGGTGTTTTGAAGATATGACTTCTACCTAATCAGAAGGCATACATGTGTATTTATACCATGAAGTGACATCTCATCTTCTCCATGGCCCTCTTTAATCAAAAAACTGGGTCAAAGTGGGACCACCCGATGCCCTGTTATTACAGACAACACCATTCATTTGGACTTCCCAAGTCTAAAGAAGTAGTGGTAACAGCAACAGCACACACCCAACCCAAACCTACACCCTCCGCATGAGAACAAAATACAGATACTGTAGATATATATATATATATAATTATACTTCTCTTTCCCTACTAACACTACCTTTGCTGATAACGTCTTTATTGAGGAAAAATGTCCTGAATATTTGTCGCGCCCTGACCTTAGAGAGACGTTTTATTTTTCTATTTGGTTAGGTCAGGGTGTGATGTGGGGTGGGCATTCTATGTTTTGTTTTCTATGTTTCTTTATTTCTATGTTTTGGCCGGGTTATGGATCTCAATCAGGGACAGCTGTCTATCGATGTCTCTGATTTGGAATCATACTTAGGCAGCCCTTTTTCCCTCCTTTCTTTGTGGGTAGTTGACTTTGTTAGAGGCATCCTGGCCCTGTTAAGCGTCACGGTCGTTCTTTATTGTTTTTGTTTTGCGACATTCAAATAAAAAGGAATATGTACGCTCACCATGATGCACCTTGGCCCGCTTCTTACGACGTCCGTGACACTGTGACTGTGATATCGGGTTGTCTGACCTAGCTATCTTAAAATGAATGTACTGACTACTGTGATATCGGGTTGTCTCACCTAGCTATCTTAAAATGAATGTACTGACTACTGTGATATCGGGTTGTCTCACCTAGCTATCTTAAGATGAATGTACTGACTACTGGGCTATGTGGTTGTCTCACCTAGCTATCTTAAGATGAATGTACTGACTACTGGGCTATGTGGTTGTCTCACCTAGCTATCTTAAGATGAATGTACTGACCACTGGGCTCACCTAGCTGATGAATGTGTCTGGGCACCTACCTAGCTATCTTAAGATGAATGTACTGACTACTGGGCTATGTGGTTGTCTCACCTAGCTATCTTAAGATGAATGTACTGACTACTGGGCTATGTGGTTGTCTCACCTAGCTATCTTAAGATGAATGTACTGACTACTGGGCTATGTGGTTGTCTCACCTAGCTATCTTAAGATGAATGTACTGACTACTGGGCTATGTGGTTGTCTCACCTAGCTATCTGAAGATGAATGTACTGACTACTGGGCTATGTGGTTGTCTCACCTAGCTATCTTAAGATGAATGTACTGACTACTGGGCTATGTGGTTGTCTCACCTAGCTATCTTAAGATGAATGTACTGACTACTGGGCTATGTGGTTGTCTCACCTAGCTATCTTAAGATGAATGTACTGACCACTGGGCTATGTGGTTGTCTCACCTAGCTATCTGAAGATCAATGCACTAACTGTAAATGGCTCTGGATAAGACTAAATGACTAAAATGTCAATATAATGACAACGCTGAGGCAGAGGAGAGGCATGAGGCTGTAAGGAAAAGTGGTCAGAGGAAATAAGCAGATGTATTTTCTGCCCGTTGCCGCGCCCAGCCTGGAAGGATAATTATACGTCCGAGGGCCCGAGCAGACCACTTGAAGGGTTCTGGGAGCCAACTGGTACTACATCTGACCAGACGGGACGGGAGCGTCTTGAACAGAGATGTGGCCGGGAGAGGGCAGGCGGACAGATGTTTCTGGGTTGAGGGGGAGAGAGCGGTGTGTGTGTGTGTGTGTTTTGAGCAGGAACTCTCTCAGTCACGTGCTGATATTTCAGCACCCTTTAAAGTTGTAACAAACATTCTGGCACTGCTGCCTTGACGATGTCATAATAGTCTGTGGTGTTTCCCTTTTGGATGTAAATATATATCACTAGATCACCAGAAGACTTGTTGGTGTAGTTCTGAGCTATAATGATGTGCTGAAGGTAACAAAGCGAGCTTTAGATACTACTGTAACTTCATATGTATTATCCATTGTGACGCCCATGAAAGGCTAAGCAACAGAAGGAAGAAGTACCTAGGCCCTGTCACAGCCAAGGCCTACACATCCAGCTTCCAAACCGGCTCATTCTCCTCCATTTATCTCCCGCCCTCGTGGGACTAAAACATCCCTGCTTGAATCTAACCTGTCTATTTCTCACTTATCTGTTTACACAGCCACCCTTAAACTAAATAAACATTTGACACTCAAAGACCTTATTAAAGGCTGTGTTTACACCCTAACAACCCACATCTGATTTTTTAAATATTTAGTTTATATCCAAATCTTTCTTCTTCTTCTGGGTTGTCCACACTGAGTTTTTACATGTGGCCCATATGCGATTGGCACATTCACGCTGATGTAGGGAGAATCTCAAATTCGCAAACTCCTCACGTTCGTTCTCCTCTATCACCAGGAGTATGCAAATTAGATTATTATTATTATGAGATTATTCCGTAGCCTTTGAAGGAGCACACAGATGAACTGCTCATGTCCTATCACTAGCTAGGTTTCCATCAAATTGGCAACCAGATTTTTTTCATGCAAATATTCAAAATAAATTGCATATAAGGGGATATGTGCATTTTTGTCGCCAGTGGTATGTTTCCACCCAAAGGATTTATACAAATCGGTACGTGATGATGTAGTGCACACAAACTGTATATCAGTACGTGATGATGTAGTGCACACAAAATGTATATCAGTACGTGATGACGTAGAGCACACAAAATGTATATCAGTACGTGATGACGTAGTACACACAAAATGTATATCAGTACGTGATGACGTAGTGCACACAAAATGCAAATCAGTATGTGATGACATAGTGCACACAAAATGTATATCGGTACGTGATGACATAGTGCACACAAAATGCAAATCAGTATGTGATGACATAGTGCACACAAAATGTATATCAGTACGTGATGACATAGTGCACACAAAATGTATATCAGTACGTGACATAGACGTAAATGCACACAAAATGCAAATCGTGATGACATAGTGTGAAATCAGACATAGTGCACACAAAATGTATATCAGTACATAGTGATGAAATCATAGTGATGACATAGTGCACAAAAATGTATATCGGTACGTGATGACATAGTGCACACAAAATGACATAGTGCACACAAAATGCAAATCGGTACGTGATGACGTAGAGCACACAAAATGTATATCAGTACGTGATGATGTAGTGCACACAAAATGTAAGTTATTTACCGAATAAAAATCGAAAGTCCAATGTGCTTCCCATCGCATTTTCAACTCTACGGATAGTTTTGTCACAAAAAAACTGGTGCGTTGAATAGCAAATGTGTCTCCTCTGGTTTGGACACTTGCTTTCTAGCCAACAGCTGGCAGATACAATGTGTGTCGGCTATTCTACACGATGACATTATTATGGATAAGAGTGAGAATTATTTGTATTTGTCAAAAGGGCCATCAGACATCGATCATCTGGTCACCAGAATAAGACCCTGTATATTTATTGTAAAGGAGCATCAAGATCGCCACCGTGCACTTTCACCACCCTGTGAAGTTTATCATACGGCATCTGGAGCCTAATAAACTGCATGGTTTCCCAAGTCACAGTGGGAAGACCACACATCATGGCATCGTGTGATTCCAAGTTGACTTCGATATGATGGTTATTGTTATTTATTATTGCGCTTCCACCACCATTTCTCGCATAAATCATTTTACAGACACAAAAGAAATCCCATCATGTCGAACAAACAAACAAATTATCTGTCGACATTTCTAAAATATTTACCGAAACTACCTGTCTCCCTCACAGCTGTCGTTATATATATTTTTAATACAATATGACTGTAGTCACATTAAAAACTGTGGATGGAAACTTAGTTACTTTTCATTGATATTGTGTGGTGGTTGTCACGGTAACGCCAGGTCACGTGCCCCCCCCCCAAAAACAAAATCTGACCTGAGCTTCCAGACAGAGGTCATTGAATGGGGTTGGTATCAGGATTCGGATCCACAATTTTGAGGTGGTTTAAATCATTAAGATCAGATTCCAAGTGGTTTTATGCTGTTTACTCATTAGGGGAAAGATCAGATAAGTACCACATATGCAAATAATTGGCAAAACATCAGAATTGGGCTGCCTGTGTAAACGCAGCCTATGTCACGTCCCTTAGTAGCCTATTGCAGAATACAGTAAAACCGGATTAGAATAGAATAGCCTAGAATATAATATAATAAGTAAATGCCAATTCATTTCCAAGCAGATTAAATCGCAAATGTTGTCATATAAATGTTCTTTTTTGCCACTTTAAAAAATGACAATTGCAATTATTCTATATGGTAGACCTAATAATATCATACTATCGTCATTATCCGCTGTAGTAAGAGTTCGCCGACTGAGTTGTTGGATTCAAACCCCTCCCCTTTAATGACGAGGTTTTTCCTCAGTGGACGTTTGGTGATGTATCTTGAGCACAGTTTCAACATTCGTCGTGTGAAGGCAGCGCTACGTTTCCCTCTTAAAGTGAGTCCGTAGCCAAGGGCGTGGGCTGAGACGAACAGAGTGCCCTTGTACCCGCTCCAGCCTCCTTGTTTTTACCGGGCCGACCGGCGACCCGCACGGGCTCGGCAACATGAGTGACATGAGTCGACTAACGGGAAAGATTGGAGACGCAACTTTGATAGAGATGAGCCCGGATTCCCTCTGTGATGGTAAATTGTTCGGCTACTTGTGTCAGACCATTTATGATGCGTTGCATTGAACCGCTTTATGTTCGATTGTCTTGCTTGTTTATGCTACAACTTCGTCAGGATAATACAATTATGATAGGCTATAAATTGTCTTTAGATATGAGGTCGGGTGGATGATTATTCATAGGAATTGCACATGTAAACAATTTAGCTCACTCTGTACTATTGAAGGAAAAATAATAAGCTCACAGACAATATTCGGTTAGTCAAAATCAATAACAATTTTCTAAAACATTATTTGTCACCACAAATCCATATGATTGATCCATGACAATTATGGAAGAATAGTTAAAGCTCCGTTGAAGATCTGTAGACCCACTCATAATCTCAGTAATTTCTTCATGATTTAAAAAATACAAGTACAGGATACTTAAAGTGATATACAAATATATCACATCCTAATGGTGTTTATTCAATCCATCAATAACCTTACTGACCCCAGGTGTATGTTTTAGTAAGACAATAGTCATGGATAAATCCGTTTTTGTCCAGAGAGTACAGTGTTGCTTTATTTAGTCTCTGCCTCATGGCCCGACTTGGGACTCTACTTTAGATTGAACATGTTAGTCAGTACCTCCCTCTCTCTCTCTCTCTCGCTCTCTCACTCTCTCTCTCTCTCTCTCTCTCTCTCTCTCTCTCTCTCTCTCTCTCTCTCTCTCTCTCTCTCTCTCTCTCTCTCTCTCTCTCTCTGTCTCTCTCTGTTAACCTCTCTCTCTCTCTCTCTCTCTCTCTCTCTCTCTCTCTCTCTCTCTCTCTCTCTCTCTCTCTCTCTCTGTCTCTCTCTGTTAACCTCTCTGTCTCTCTCTCTCCTCTCTCTCTCTCTCTCTCTCTCTCTCTATCTCTCTCTATGTGAACCTCTCTGTCCCTCTGTCTCTCTCTGTTAACCCCCCTCTCCCTCTCTCTCTCTCTCTCTCTCTCTCTCTCTCTCTCTCTCTCTCTCTCTCTCTGTTAACCTCCCTCTTTCTCTCCCTCTGTTAACCTCCCTCCCTCTTTCTCTCTCTCTCTCTGTTAACCTCCCTCTCTCTCTGTTAACCTCCCTCTCTCTCTCTCTGTTATCCTCCCTCCCTCATACACACGGCCAAGGCCCTTCCGCCCCCAGCCTCCCGTCAGGACAGCTGGCCTCGGCTTGTGGAAATGGAAGGAGGGCATCCAGGGGTGTATCCGTTCCATTCAGACTCAGTTGACAGGGAGGTACCTACCTAAATGTCACTCTCTCTCTCTGAGCTGGGAGAAATACTCTGCCTGCGTTAGCCTTAGAGTGACTACAATACAAATAGCAGTACAGCTGAACAAAGAACTGTTACAGTCTAACATCTATGGTTCTATATCAAAAGAGATGGATTACTTTGACTGTTGCCCCGAATCCCCAGCATTCTTTTTAGATGGCCGTCTGTAACCATGTTCCCTACTGCAGTAGTTACTGTAGAAGGTCTAACCCTAGTGTAGTAGTTACTGTAGAAGTTCTAACCCTAGTGTAGTAGTTACTGTAGAAGGTCTAACCCTAGTGTAGTAGTTACTGTAGACTTTCTAACCCTAGTGTAGTAGTCACTGTAGACTATCTAACCCTAGTGTAGTAGTTACTGTAGACTATCTAACCCTAGTGTAGTAGTTACTGTAGACTTTCTAACCCTAGTGTAGTAGTTACTGTAGACTATCTAACCCTAGTGTAGTAGTTACTGTAGACTATCTAACCCTAGTGTAGTAGTTACTGTAGACTTTCTAACCCTAGTGTAGTAGTTACTGTAGACTTTCTAACCCTAGTGTAGTAGTTACTGTAGACTTTCTAACCCTAGTGTAGTAGTTACTGTAGACTTTCTAACCCTAGTGTAGTAGTTACTGTAGACTTTCTAACCCTAGTGTAGTAGTTACTGTAGACTATCTAACCCTAGTGTAGTAGTTACTGTAGACTTTCTAACCCTAGTGTAGTAGTTACTGTAGACTATCTAACCCTAGTGTAGTAGTTACTGTAGACTATCTAACCCTAGTGTAGTAGTTACTGTAGAAGTTCTAACCCTAGTGTAGTAGTTACTGTAGACTATCTAACCCTAGTGTAGTAGTTACTGTAGAAGGTCTAACCCTAGTGTAGTAGTTACTGTAGAAGTTCTAACCCTAGTGTAGTAGTTACTGTAGACTTTCTAACCCTAGTGTAGTAGTTACTGTAGAAGTTCTAACCCTAGTGTAGTAGTTACTGTAGACTATCTAACCCTAGTGTAGTAGTTACTGTAGAAGTTCTAACCCTAGTGTAGTAGTTACTGTAGACGTTCTAACCCTAGTGTAGTAGTTACTGTAGACTTTCTAACCCTAGTGTAGTAGTTACTGTAGAAGTTCTAACTCTAGTGCAGTAGTTACTGTAGAAGTTCTAACCCTAGTGTAGTAGTTAATGTAGACTTTCTAACCCTAGTGTAGTAGTTACTGTAGAAGTTCTAACCCTAGTGTAGTAGTTACTGTAGAGGTTCTAACCCTAGTGTAGTAGTTACTGTAGAAGTTCTAACCCTAGTGCAGTAGTTACTGTAGAAGTTCTAACCCTAGTGTAGTAGTTACTGTAGACGTTCTAACCCTAGTGTAGTAGTTACTGTAGAAGTTCTACCCCTAGTGCAGTAATTACTGTAGAAGTTCTAACCCTAGTGTAGTAGTTACTGTAGACGTTCTAACCCTAGTGTAGTAGTTACTGTAGAAGTTCTACCCCTAGTGCAGTGCAGTTCTATTATATGACTGTTTTTCATATTACCAGGGTTAGAGTTCTAATTCTATTTACCAGGGTTAAGGTTCTATTCATTCTTTTACCAGTTTCATATTACCAGGGTTAAAGGTTCTATTCATTCTATTTACCAGTCATATTACCAGGGTTAGAGGTTCTATTCATTCTATTTACCAGTCATATGACCAGGGTTAGAGGTTCTATTCATTCTATTTACCAGTCATATTACCAGGGTTAGAGGTTCTATTCATTCTATTTCCAGTCATATTACCAGGGTTAGAGGTTCTATTCATTCTATTTACCAGTCATATTACCAGGGTTACAGGTTCTATTCATTCTATTTACCAGGGTTAGAGGTTCAGGTTCTATTCATTCTATTTACCATTCATTTACCAGGGTTAGAGGTTCTATTCATTCATTTACCAGGGTTAGAGGTTCTATTCATTCTATTTTCCAGTCATATTACCAGGGTTAGAGGTTCTATTCATTCTATTTACCAGTCATATTACCAGGGTTAGAGGTTCTATTCATTCTATTTTCCAGTCATATTACCAGGGTTAGAGGTTCTATTCATTCTATTTCCAGTCATATTACCAGGGTTAGAGGTTCTATTCATTCTATTTACCAGTCATATTACCAGGGTTACAGGTTCTATTCATTCTATTTACCAGGGTTACAGGTTCTATTCATTCTATTTACCAGTCATATTACCAGGGTTAGAGGTTCTATTCATTCTATTTTCCAGTCATATTACCAGGGTTAGAGGTTCTATTCATTCTATTTACCAGTCATATTACCAGGGTTAGAGGTTCTATTCATTCTATTTACCAGTCATATTACCAGGGTTAGAGGTTCTATTCATTCTATTTACCAGTCATATTACCAGGGTTAGAGGTTCTATTCATTCTATTTACCAGTTTTACCAGGGTTAGAGGTTCTATTCATTCTATTTACCAGTCATATTACCAGGGTTAGAGGTTCTATTCATTCTATTTACCAGTCATATTACTATTCTATTCTTCTATTTACCAGTCATATTACCAGGTTAGAGGTTCTATTCATTCTATTTACCAGTCATATTACCAGGGTTAGAGGTTCTATTCATTCTATTTACCAGTCATATTACCAGGTTAGAGGTTCTTCATTCATTCATTTACCAGGGTTACATTTACCAGGGTTACCAGGGTTAGAGGTTCTAGGTTCTTCTATTCATTCTATTTACCAGTCATATTACCAGGGTTACAGGTTCTATTCATTCTATTTACCAGTCATATTACCGGGGTTAGAGGTTCTATTCATTCTATTTACCAGTCATATTACCAGGGTTACAGGTTCTATTCATTCTATTTACCAGTCATATTACCAGGGTTAGTGGTTCTATTCATTCTATTTACCAGTCATATTACCAGGGTTAAAGGTTCTATTCATTCTATTTACCAGTCATATTACCAGGGTTAGAGGTTCTATTCATTCTATTTACCAGGGTTAGAGGTTCTATTCATTCTATTTACCAGGGTTGGAGGTTCTATTCATTCTATTTATCAGGGTTAGAGGTTCTATTCATTCTATTTACCAGTCATATTACCAGGGTTACAGGTTCTATTCATTCTATTTTCCAGTCATATTACCAGGGTTACAGGTTCTATTCATTCTATTTTCCAGTCATATTACCAGGGTTACAGGTTCTATTAATTCTATTTACCAGGGTTACAGGTTCTATTCATTCTATTTTCCAGTTATATTACCAGGGTTACAGGTTCTATTCATTCTATTTACCAGTCATATTACCAGGGTTAGAGGTTCTATTCATTCTATTTACCAGGGTTAGAGGTTCTATTCATTCTATTTACCAGGGTTACAGGTTCTATTCATTCTATTTACCAGGGTTAGAGGTTCTATTCATTCTATTTACCAGGGTTAGAGGTTCTATTCATTCTATTTACCAGGGTTAGAGGTTCTATTCATTCTATTTACCAGGGTTACAGGTTCTATTCATTCTATTTTCCAGTTATATTACCAGGGTTAGAGGTTCTATTCATTCTATTTACCAGTCATATTACCAGGGTTACAGGTTCTATTCATTCTATTTTCCAGTCATATTACCAGGGTTACAGGTTCTATTCATTCTATTTACCAGTCATATTACCAGGGTTAGAGGTTCTATTCATTCTATTTACCAGTCATATTACCAGGGTTACAGGTTCTATTCATTCTATTTACCAGTCATATTGCCAGGGTTACAGGTTCTATTCATTCTATTTACCAGTCATATTACCAGGGTTACAGGTTCAATTCATTCTATTTACCAGTCATATTGCCAGGGTTACAGGTTCTATTCATTCTATTTTCCAGTCATATTACCAGGGTTACAGGTTCAATTCATTCTATTTACCAGTCATATTGCCAGGGTTACAGGTTCTATTCATTCTATTTTCCAGTCATATTGCCAGGGTTACAGGTTCTATTCATTCTATTTTCCAGTCATATTACCAGGGTTACAGGTTCAATTCATTCTATTTACCAGTCATATTACCAGGGTTACAGGTTCAATTCATTCTATTTACCAGTCATATTACCAGGGTTAGTGGTTCTATTCATTCTATTTACCAGGGTTACAGGTTCAATTCATTCTATTTTCCAGTCATATTACCAGGGTTAGAGGTTCCAAGCCTGTTCTATTCATGGTATTTCTATGTGTGCTGCTGTTGCATTGTGGGGGGTGTTGCCCAGGTCCTAGGGAACCAAAGACTCCTTTGCTTTTTTCAGCGACAGAGTTTCATCACGTTGTTCAGAGTCGGACTCAACCACACCAATGCCATATATATATATTTGTTTTTTTACAGCTATGACAGTTATTTTGTTTCATGTCAGTCTTCATCAGTTACATGGTAATTATGCCAGCCCTGCTTGGCCTTTGGTCAAAAGTAGTTCACTATTCTACTATACTTGCATGTTATATTTTTGTTCAGTGAATGTTCATCAATATATTATAAAATGAATATTATAAGTTAATGTAAATAAAATGTTATTCAAATCAAAAATACTACTCGTATTACAGAGCAAGCGGTAAAGCTTCATATGACACCAATTTTGGCTTTGTAGCTCCTACAGATGAAACACTATGGACTCTTAAAGGAGACATGTAGCACCTACAGATGAAACACTATGGAGTCTTAAAGGAGACATGTAGCACCTACAGATGAAACACTATGGAGTCTTAAAGGAGACATGTAGCACCTACAGATGAAACACTATGGAGTCTTAAAGGAGACCTGTAGCACCTACAGATGAAACACTATGGAGTCTTAAAGGAGACCTGTAGCACCTACAGATGAAACACTATGGAGTCTTAAAGGAGACATGTAGCACCTACAGATGAAACACTATGGAGTCTTAAAGGAGACCTGTAGCACCTACAGATGAAACACTATGGAGTCTTAAAGGAGACATGTAGCACCTACAGATGAAACACTATGGAGTCTTAAAGGATACCTGTAGCACCTACAGATTAAACACTATGGACTCTTAAAGGAGACCTGTAGCACCTACAGATGAAACACTATGGAGTCTTAAAGGAGACATGTAGCACCTACAGATTAAACACTATGGACTCTTAAAGGAGACCTGTAGCACCTACAGATGAAACACTATGGAGTCTTAAAGGAGACATGTAGCACCTACAGATGAAACACTATGGACTCTTAAAGGAGACCTGTAGCACCTACAGATGAAACACTATGGAGTCTTAAAGGAGACATGTAGCACCTACAGATGAAACACTATGGAGTCTTAAAGGAGACATGTAGCACCTACAGATTAAACACTATGGACTCTTAAAGGAGACCTGTAGCACCTACAGATGAAACACTATGGAGTCTTAAAGGAGACATGTAGCTCCTACAGATTAAACACTATGGACTCTTAAAGGAGACCTGTAGCACCTACAGATGAAACACTATGGAGTCTTAAAGGAGACATGTAGCACCTACAGATTAAACACTATGGACTCTTAAAGGAGACCTGTAGCACCTACAGATGAAACACTATGGAGTCTTAAAGGAGACATGTAGCTCCTACAGATTAAACACTATGGACTCTTAAAGGAGACCTGTAGCACCTACAGATGAAACACTATGGAGTCTTAAAGGAGACATGTAGCTCCTACAGATGAAACACTATGGACTCTTAAAGGAGACCTGTAGCACCTACAGATGAAACACTATGGAGTCTTAAAGGAGACATGTAGCTCCTACAGATTAAACACTATGGACTCTTAAAGGAGACCTGTAGCACCTACAGATGAAACACTACGGAGTCTTAAAGGAGACATGTAGCTCCTACAGATGAAACACTATGGAGTCTTAAAGGATACCTGTTGCACCTACAGATGAAACACTATGGAGTCTTAAAGGAGACCTGTAGCACCTACAGATGAAACACTATGGTGTCTTAAAGGAGACCTGTAGCACCTACAGATGAAACACTATGGAGTCTTAAAGGAGGCCTGTGAAAGGCCAACTTTGATTTAATTATTTCTCAATTATGCTTTAAGATACACGAGGAGCCTATATACCATCGTTAGTCTATAGATAACTGTTATGCAGGTGAATGAGGACCCAAAAGCGACTTGGCGAAAACAGAGTCTTTAATCCAGTTTAAGGAAATAGCAATACTCCTAGACAAATCGGAGCGGTAAATAAAGCATAAAAAACAATTCCACTCGTAATCACGAGAACTGACTGGAGACTCGATAATAAACTGCAGGTTGCCTCGGGAAGGCACTTGACCGTAGCAGACTCAAGACACCTGCTCACCACGCAGCATCTGAGGGAAACACGACACGACAGGGCGATACAAAGACACAGCACGGTGAACAATATACAAGGATCCGACAGGACAGAAACGGAAAACAAGGGGAGAAATAGGGACTCTAATCAGGGGAAAAGATAGGGAACAGGTGTGGGAAGACTAAATGATTGATTAGGGGAATAGGAACAGCTGGGAGCAGGAACGGAACGATAGAGAGAAGAGAGAGAGGGAGAGAGAGAGAAAAAGGGGAACGAACCTAAAAAGACCAGCAGGGGGAAAACGAACAGAAGGAAAAGCAAAATGACAAGACAATATAAGACAAAACATGACAGTACCCCCACTCACCGAGCGCCTCCTGGCGCACTCGAGGAGGAATCAACGGAGGAAATCATCAATCAGTGAACGGTCCAGCACGTGAGAAACCCAACTCCTCTCCTCAGGACCGTCCCTCCCAATCCACTAAGTATTGGACCCCGAGAACGCATGTCCATGATCCTACGTACCTTGTAAATAGGTGCGCTCTCGAAACGGGAGGGGGAGGGAAGACGAACGGGGTGCGAAGAAAGGGCTTGACACAGGAGACATGGAAGACAGGATGGACGCGACGCGCCTCGCACAGATTGACGACCTGGGAGACACGGAACGGACCAATGAACCGGAGTCAACTTACGAGAAGCTGTCGAAGAGGAAGGTTGCGAGTGGAAAGCCACACTCTCTGGCGGCAACAATACCTTGGAAATCCTACGTTTATTGGCGGCTCTCACAGTCTGTGCCCTGTAACGGCAAAGTGCAGACCTCACCCTCCTCCAGGTGCGCTCACAACGTTGGACAAACGCTGAGCGGAGGGAACGCTGGACTCGGCAAGCTGGGATGAGAACAGAGGAGGCTGGTAACCCAGACTACTCTGAAACGGAGATAACCCGGTAGCAGACGAAGGAAGTGAGTTGTGAGCGTATTCTGCCCAGGGGAGCTGTTCTGCCCAAGACGCAGGGTTTCTGAAAGAAAGGCTGAAACAATCGTCTGATTGGCCCTCTCTGCTTGACCGTCTGGGGATGAAACCCGGAAGAGAGACTGACGGACGCACAATCAAACGACAGAACTCCTCCAAAACTGTGACGTGAATTGCGGACCTCTGTCTGAAACGGCGTCTAACGGGAGGCCATGAATTCTGAACACATTCTCGATGATGATTTGTGCCGTCTCCTTAAAGGAAGTTTAGCGAGAGGAATGAAATGTGCCGCCTTAGAGAACCTATCGACAACCGTAAGAATCACCGTCTTCCCCGCAGACAAGGGCAGACCGGTAATGAAGTCTAGGGCGATGTGAGACCATGGTCGAAAGGAATGGGGAGCGGTCTGAGACGACCGGCAGGAGGAGAGTTACCTGACTTAGTCTGCGCGCAGTCCGAACAAGCAGCCACGAAACGGCGCGTGTCACGCTCCTGAGTCGGCCACCAAAAGATAGAAAAGAGTGCCTCGAACACCGGGATGACCAGCTAACTTGGCAGAGTGAGCCCACTGAAGAACAGCCAGACGAGTGGAAACAGGAACGAAAAGAAGGTTACTAGGACAAGCGCGCGGCGACGCAGTGTGCGTGAGTGCTTGCTTAACCTGTCTTTCAATTCCCCAGACTGTCAACCCGACAACACGCCCATAAGGAAGAATCCCCTTCAGTAGAAGCCACAGAAGAACTAAAAAGACGGGATAAGGCATCAGCCTTGGTGTTCTTGCTACCCGGACAAGAAATCACAAACTCGAAACAGAAAAATGAAACACTTAAGTCGGGCAGAACGGATGTACTCAAGGTTCTTATGGTCTGTCCAAACGACAAAAGGAACGGTCGCCCCTCCAACCACTGTCATTCGCCTAGGGCTAGCGGATGGCGAAGTTCGCGGTTACCCACATCATAGTTGCATTCAGATGGCTGAGAAAAATAAGCGCAAGGATGAACCTTATCGTCAGACTGGAAGCGCTGGGATAGAATGGCTCCCACGCCTATCTGAAAACCTCGACAATGAATTGTCTAGTGACGTCAGGAGTAACGAGGATAGGAGCGGACGTAAAACGTTCTTTTAGAAGATCAAAAGCTCCCTGGGCGGAACCGGACCACTTAAAACACGTCTTGACAGAAGTAAGAGCTGTGAGAGGGGCAGCAACTTGACCGAAATTACGAATGAAACGCCGATAGAAATTAGCGAAACCTAGAAAGCGCTGCAACTCGACATGTGACCTTGGAACGGGCCACTCACTGACAGCTTGGACCTTAGCGGAATCCATCTGAATGCCTTCAGCGGAAATAACGGAACCGAGAAAAGTAACGGAGGAGACATGAAAAGAGCACTTCTCAGCCTTCACGTAGAGACAATTCTCTAAAAGGCGCTGGAGAACACGTTGAACGTGCTGAACATGAATCTCGACGGTGAAAAAATCAGGATATCGTCAAGGTAGACAAAAACAAAGATGTTCAGCATGTCTCTCAGAACATCATTAACTAATGCCTGAAAAACAGCTGGCGCATTGGCGAGACCAAACGGCAGAACCCGGTACTCAAAATGCCCTAACGGAGTGTTAAACGCACTCGTCCCCCTCTCTGATGCGCACGAGATGGTAAGCGTTACGAAGGTCCAACTTAGTAAAGCACCTGGCTCCCTGCAGAATCTCGAAGGCTGATGACATAAGGGGAAGCGGATAACGATTCTTAACCGTTATGTCATTCAGCCCTCGATAATCACGCAGGGCGCAGAGTACCGTCCTTTTTCTTAACAAAAAAAAAACCCCGCCCCGGCCGGAGAGGAAGAAGGCACTATGGTACCGGCGTCAAGAGACACAGACAAATAATCCTCGAGAGCCTTACGTTCGGGAGCTGACAGAGAGTATAGTCTACCCCGAGGAGGAGTGGTCCCCGGAAGGAGATCAATACTACAATCATACGACCGGTGAGGAGGAAGGGAGTTGGCTCGGGACCGACTGAAGACCGTGCGCAGATCATGATATTCCTCCGGCACTCCTGTCAAATCGCCAGGTTCCTCCTGAGAAGTGGGGACAGAAGAAATGGGAGGGATGGCAGACATTAAACACTTCACATGACAAGAAACGTTCCAGGATAGGATAGAATTACTAGACCAATTAATAGAAGGATTATGACATACTAGCCAGGGATGACCCAAAACAACAGGTGTAAAAGGTGAACGAAAAATCAAAAAGAAATAGTCTCACTGTGGTTACCAGATACTGTGAGGGTTAAAGGTAGTGTCTCAAATCTGATACTGGGAAGATGACTACCATCTAAGGCGAACATGGGCGTAGGCTTGTCTAACTGTCTGAAAGGAATGTCATGTTTCCGAGCCCATGCTTCGTCCATGAAACAACCCTCAGCCCCAGAGTCTATCAAGGCACTGCATGTAGCACCCGAACCGGTCCAGCGTAGATGGACCGACATAGTAGTACAGGATCTAGATGGAGAGACCTGAGTAGTAGCGCTCACCAGTAGCCCTCCGCTTACTGATGAGCTCTGGCTTTTACTGGACATGAATTGACAAAAATGTCCATCAAATCCGCAATAGAGGCACAGGCGGTTGGTGATCCTCCGTTCCCTCTCCTTAGTCGAGATGCGAATACCTCCCAGCTGCATGGGCTCAGTCTCTGAGCCAGAGGAGGGAGATGGTTGCGATGCGGAGCAGGGAAACACCGTTGACGCGAGCTCTCTTCCACGAGCTTGGTGACGAAGATCTACCCGTCGTTCTATGCGGATGGCGAGAGCAATCAAAGAGTCCACACTGGAAGGAACCTCCCGGGAGAGAATCTCATCTTTAACCACAGCGTGGAGTCCCTCCAGAAAACGAGCGAGCAGCGCCGGCTCGTTCCAGTCACTAGAGGCAGCAAGAGTGCGAAACTCTATAGAGTAATCCGTTATGGATCGATCACCTTGGCATAGGGAAGCCAGGGCCCTAGAAGCCTCCCTACCAAAAACTGAACGGTCAAAAACCTGAATCATCTCCTCTTTAAAGTTCTGGTAATTGTTTGAACAATCAGCCCTTGCCTCCCAGATAGCTGTGCCCCACTCTCGAGCCCGGCCAGTAAGGAGTGAAATGACGTAAGCAACCCAAGCTCTCTCTCTAGAGTATGTGTTGGGTTGGAGAGAGAACACAATATCACACTGGGTGAGAAAGGAGCGGCACTCCTTGGGCTGCCCGGAGTAGCAAGGTGGGTTATTAACCCTAGGTTCCGGAGGCTCGGCAGACCAGGAAGTAACAGGTGGCACGAGACGAAGACTCTGGAACTGTCCAGAGAGGTCGGAAACCTGAGCGACCAGGTTCTCCATGGCATGACGAGCAGCAGACAATTCCTGCTCGTGTCTGCCGAGCATGGCTCCTTGGATCCCGACGGCAGTGTTACGAGCGTCTGTAGTCGCTGGGTCCATTCTTTGGTCGGATCCTTCTGTTATGCAGGTGAATGAGGACCCAAAAGCGACTTGGCGAAAACAGAGTCTTTAATCCAGTTTAAGGAAATAGCAATACTCCTAGACAAATCGGAGCGGTAAATAAAGCATAAAAAACAATTCCACTCGTAATCACGAGAACTGACTGGAGACTCGATAATAAACTGCAGGTTGCCTCGGGAAGGCACTTGACCGTAGCAGACTCAGACACCTGCTCACCACGCAGCATCTGAGGGAAACACGACACGACAGGGCGATACAAAGACACAGCACGGTGAACAATATACAAGGATCCGACAGGACAGAAACGGAAAACAAGGGGAGAAATAGGGACTCTAATCAGGGGGAAAGGATAGGGAACAGGTGTGGGAAGACTAAATGATTGATTAGGGGAATAGGAACAGCTGGGAGCAGGAACGGAACGATAGAGAGAAGAGAGAGAGGGAGGGAGAGAGAAAAAGGGGAACGAACCTAAAAAGACCAGCAGGGGGAAAACGAACAGAAGGAAAAGCAAAATGTCAAGACAATATAAGACAAAACATGACAATAACCCACTACCCACTCCTTTATAGGAGCCTATTTACCATTGTTAGTCTATAGATAACCCACTGCCCCCCCCCCTATATAGGAGCCTATAAGAGCCTGTTGAGTAGAGCGTCATGCGTAGCGATAGAAAACTCTATGGAGTCAGACATATCCTTGTGTTAATCAGAGAGTCTTGAGAGGCCAGTGTCCTTGTGTTATTTCCCCAGTAATCAGCTGTTCACTGTGGGTAACAAAGACTGTTCTGTGGGAGGCTGTTCCGGAGGTTGTCTGGGGGCTCTGAGCCGCTCTGGGCAAAAGGAGCTAGCTACTATCTCAGTACTCTGGTGTTTTGGTGGTGGATAGAAAGTCCATCCTGTTGAGTAGAGAGTCAGTCGTAGAGAATAAGGAGCTATCTGGTGCAGCAGAGCAGAGTTAGTACTCTACTAGTGGTCCAGTACTCTATTCCATTGAGTCTGCCAGCAGCTGTAGAGTAAAAAGGAATCGTAGAAGTAGATGTCCCAGACTCACTGTGACGTGAAAACAGGTCAGAGTACACAACACAATTCCCTCTCTTTCCTACAGTGGTAAAATAAGTGTTTTGAGGGCTCAGCCTGCTCAGTAGAACAACAGTTTTAAAGCAAACTTTTGTTGCGTTACCAAGAGTTGCTGAGTAGATTATCTTCAAGTAGAATACCAGCTACTGAAGCACTGCGGTAGCAGCCTGCCAATCCGAACTGTTTCCACCAGTGGTGAACTTTGACCTTAGGACCTAGGCTTTCAGAGGGAACCAAAAAATCGAACAAAAAAAATCAGGAAAATAACAGAATAATATAATAAATAATATATGCCATTTAGCAGACGCTTTTATCCAAAGCGACTTACAGTCATGTGTGCATACATTCTACGTATGGGTGGTCCCGGGGATCGAACCCACTACCCTGGCGTTACAAGCGCCATGCTCTACCAACTGAGCTACAGAAGGACCACAGAAAACATAGCATCACTAGATGCACGCGACATTTATATGGTCTGTAGTTGTAGTGCAGGAGGAGCAATGCTTTTTGATGACATTATGAATGAATCAGACTGGTCACGCTTTGGACCGGCGTGCACACAGAGACAGAACCGTAATGTGACGCACCACATTCAATAATGCAACACAAAAACAACAAACAAAAAAACAGTTTAGACTGTAACAATGTTTTTATTTTCTAAGAGATAGCTAACAGTAAACGAGATGCAACAATGTCTTTATTTTCTAAGAGATAGCTCACAGTAAATGAGATGCAACAATGTTTCACAGTCTTTATTTTATAAGAGATAGCTAACAGTAAACGAGATGCAACAATGTTTCACAGTCTTTATTTTATAAGAGATAGCTAACAGAAAACGAGATGCAACAATGTTTCACAGTCTTTATTTTATAAGAGATAGCTAACAGTAAATGAGATGCAACAATGTTTCACAGTCTTTATTTTATAAGAAATAGCTAACAGTAAACGAGATGCAACAATGTTTCACAGTCTTTATTTTCTAAGAGATAGCTAACAGTAAACGAGATGCAACAATGTTTCACAGTCTTTATTTTCTAAGAGATAGCTAACAGTAAACGAGATGCAACAATGTTTCACAGTCTTTATTTTCAAAGAGATAGCTAACAGTAAACGAGATGCAACAATGTTTCACAGTCTTTATTTTCAAAGAGATAGCTAACAGTAAACGAGATGCAACAATGTTTCACAGTCTTTATTTTCAAAGAGATAGCTAACAGTAAACGAGATGCAACAATGTTTCACAGTCTTTATTTTCAAAGAGATAGCTAACAGTAAACGAGATGCAACAATGTTTCACAGTCTTTATTTTCAAAGAGATAGCTAACAGTAAACGAGATGCAACAATGTTTCACAGTCTTTATTTTCTAAGAGATAGCTAACAGTAAACGAGATGCAACAATGTTTCACAGTCTTTATTTTCAAAGAGATAGCTAACAGTAAACGAGATGCAACAATGTTTCAATTTTCAAAGAGATAGCTAACAGTAAACGATGCAACAATGTTTCATCTTTATTTTCAAAGAGATAGCTTAAACGAGATGCAAAATGTTTCAAGTCTTTATTTTAAAGAGATAGCTAACAAAATGAATACAACAATGTTTCCACTTTATTTTAAACAAACTAACAAACTACACTACCACACCACTTATTTTCAAAGAAACTAACAAACTACATGCAACAATGTTTCACCATTTTCAAAGAGATACAACACAAACTAACAAAATGTTTCACTATTTTCAAGACCATAGCAACACAAACTAACAAACTGTTTCACACTTTATTTTCACACCACTACAACACAAACTTTACAAACTACACTACCACACCACTTTATTTTCAAAGAGAAAACTAAACAAACAACACTGTTTCACACCACTACAACACAAACTAACAAACTACAACTATGTTTCACACCACTACAACACAAACTAACAAAAACTACACTACCACACCAATGAAGTTACAACACAAACTAACAAACTACAAATGAATACTACCACACCACTACAACACAAACTAACAAACTACACTACCACACCACTACAACACAAACTAACAAACTACACTACCACACCACTACAACACAAACTAACAAACTACACTACCACACCACTACAACACAAACTAACAAACTACACTACCACACCACTACAACACAAACTAACAAACTACACTACCACACCACTACAACACAAACTAACAAATTACACTACCACACCACTACAACACAAACTAACAAACTACACTACCACACCACTACAACACAAACTAACAAACTACACTACCACACCACTACAACACAAACTAACAAACTACACTACCACACCACTACAACACAAACTAACAAACTACACTACCACACCACTACAACACAAACTAACAAACTACACTACCACACCACTACAACACAAACTAACAAACTACACTACCACACCACTACAACACAAACTAACAAACTATACTACCACACCACTACAACACAAACTAACAAACTACACTACCACACCACTACAACACAAACTAACAAACTATACTACCACACCACTACAACACAAACTAACAAACTACACTACCACACCACTACAACACAAACTAACAAACTATACTACCACACCACTACAACACAAACTAACAAACTACACTACCACACCACTACAACACAAACTAACAAACTATACTACCACACCACTACAACACAAACTAACAAACTACACTACCACACCACTACAACACAAACTAACAAACTATACTACCACACCACTACAACACAAACTAGCTAGCATTACTAACTTAGACATTACATTACATTTAAGTCATTTAGCAGACACTCTTATCCAGAGCGACTTACAAATTGGTGCATTCACCTTATGACATCCAGTGGAACAGTCACTTTACAATAGTGCATCTAAATCTTAAAGGGGGGGGGGTGAGAGGGATTACTTATCCTATCCTAGGTATTCCTTAAAGAGGTGGGGTTTCAGGTGTCTCCGGAAGGTGGTGATTGACTCCGCTGTCCTGGCGTCGTGAGGGAGTTTGTTCCACCATTGGGGGGCCAGAGCAGCGAACAGTTTTGACTGGGCTGAGCGGGAGCTGTACTTCCTCAGTGGTAGGGAGGCGAGCAGGCCAAAGGTGGATGAACGCAGTGCCCTTGTTTGGGTGTAGGGCCTGATCAGAGCCTGGAGGTACTGAGGTGCCATTCCCCTCACAGCTCCGTAGGCAAGCACCATGGTCTTGTAGTGGATGCGAGCTTCAACTGGAAGCCAGTGGAGAGAACGGAGGAGCGGGGTGACGTGAGAGAACTTGGGAAGGTTGAACACCAGACGGGCTGCGGCGTTCTGGATGAGTTGTAGGGGTTTAATGGCACAGGCAGGGAGCCCAGCCAACAGCGAGTTGCAGTAATCCAGACGGGAGATGACAAGTGCCTGGATTAGGACCTGCACCGCTTCCTGTGTGAGGCAGGGTCGTACTCTGCGGATGTTGTAGAGCATGAACCTACAGGAACGGGCCACCGCCTTGATGTTGGTTGAGAACGACAGGGTGTTGTCCAGGATCACGCCAAGGTTCTTGGCGCTCTGGGAGGAGGACACAATGGAGTTGTCAACCGTGATGGCGAGATCATGGAACGGGCAGTCCTTCCCCGGGAGGAAGAGCAGCTCCGTCTTGCCGAGGTTCAGCTTGAGGTGGTGATCCGTCATCCACACTGATATGTCTGCCAGACATGCAGAGATGCGATTCGCCACCTGGTCATCAGAAGGGGGAAAGGAGAAGATTAGTTGTGTGTCGTCTGCATAGCAATGATAGGAGAGACCATGTGAGGTTATGACAGAGCCAAGTGACTTGGTGTATAGCGAGAATAGGAGAGGGCCTAGAACAGAGCCCTGGGGGACACCAGTGGTGAGAGCGCGTGGTGAGGAGACAGATTCTCGCCACGCCACCTGGTAGGAGCGACCTGTCAGGTAGGACGCAATCCAAGCGTGGGCCGCGCCGGAGATGCCCAACTCGGAGAGGGTGGAGAGGAGGATCTGATGGTTCACAGTATCGAAGGCAGCCGATAGATCTAGAAGGATGAGAGCAGAGGAGAGAGAGTTAGCTTTAGCAGTGCGGAGCGCCTCCGTGATACAGAGGAGAGCAGTCTCAGTTGAATGACTAGTCTTGAAACCTGACTGATTTGGATCAAGAAGGTCATTCAGAGAGAGATAGCGGGAGAGCTGGCCAAGGACGGCACGTTCAAGAGTTTTGGAGAGAAAAGAAAGAAGGGATACTGGTCTGTAATTGTTGACATCGGAGGGATCGAGTGTAGGTTTTTTCAGAAGGGGTGCAACTCTCGCTCTCTTGAAGACGGAAGGGACTCTGGTTTAGTTTTCCCAACTTAGCATGGGAAAACTACTGCTTGCATCACTGATACCTTTCCTTTGTATGCACACATGACTGTAAGTCGCTGATAAAAGTGTCAAATGGCATCATCAATACCTTTCCTTTGGGTTGTGATTGCAATTCAAAATGATTGGTTGAAAACAGTGTCACTCCAGTTGAATGGCAGACACCTTCTCTCTAGCTTCTGAAGTGTGTGTAATATAATATATGCCATTTAGCAGACGCTTTTATCCAAAGCGACTTACAGTCATGTGTGCATACATTCTACGTATGGGTGGTCCCGGGGATCGAACCCACTACCCTGGCGTTACAAGCACCATGCTCTACCAACTGAGCTACAGAAGGACCACAAGAGTGTGTGTGTGTGTGTGTGTGTGTGTGTGTGTGTGTGTGTGTGTGTGTGTGTGTGTGTGTGTGTGTGTGTGTGTGTGTGTGTGTGTGTGTGTGTGTGTGTGTGTGTGTGTGTGTGTGTGTGTGTGTGTGTATGTGTGTGTTACTGTACAGCACTTTGAGATATCAGCTGATGTACGAAGGGCTATATAAATAATTTGATTTGATTTGATTTGTTACAACAATGCCCCCTAAAAACATATTTTGAGATAATTACTCCAGTAAATCCCTACTGCTGTTTAGTTAAATTACAGAATACCAACTTTTTATTCGTAATCTCCTAATCCTTAATACCTCAACATTCAACCACAGTTTGTAACGACTACTTTTGGGTGTCCGGGGAAAATGCACAGAGGAAAAAAGTACATTATTTTCTTTAGGAATGTACTGAAGTACAACAATATAAATAGTCAAATACAGATACACAAAAGAAAATACTTAAGTAGTACTTTAAAGTATTTTTTTATTTAAGTACTTTACACCATTGAGTAGCGGGTTGGCTGACGAGATACATGACGCAACTGTTGCCATAGAAACACTCTCCACTCTCTATTCATTTGAACTACTTGAGAAAACTGAAAGGGTTTAAATAGCTTAGTCTATATCTTTGACATTCTTTAGATTGAGTAGGTATATCTTTGACATTCTTTAGATTGAGTAGGTATATCTTTGACATTGTTTTGATTGAGTTTACATGGTTTATTGATAGAGGCATCCAGTGTTTGTGTTATATTAGGAGTGTAAGCACTTTGTCTGACCGATAATGATTATGGGACTGACTGGTAATGATTCTGGTTTATTACGGGACTGACTGGTAATGATTCTGGTTTATTATGGGACTGACTGGTAATGATTCTGGTTTATTATGGGACTGACTGGTAATGATTCTGGTTGATTATGGGACTGACTGGTAACGATTCTGGTTCATTATGGGACTGACTGGTAATGATTCTGGTTTATTATGGGACTGACTGGTAATGATTCTGGTTGATTACGGGACTGACTGGTAATGACTGGTAATGATTCTGGTTGATTACGGGACTGACTGGTAATGATTCTGGTTGATTACGGGACTGACTGGTAATGATTCTGGTTGATTACGGGACTGACTGGTAATGATTCTGGTTTATTATGGGACTGACTGGTAATGATTCTGGTTGATTACGGGACTGACTGGTAATGATTCTGGTTTATTACAGGACTGACTGGTAATGATTCTGGTTTATTACGGGACTGACTGGTAATGATTCTGGTTTATTATGGGACTGACTGGTAATGATTCTGGTTGATTACGGGACTGACTGGTAATGATTCTGGTTTATTACGGGACTGACTGGTAATGATTCTGGTTCATTATGGGACTGACTGGTAATGATTCTGGTTTATTATGGGACTGACTGGTAATGATTCTGGTTGATTACGGGACTGACTGGTAATGATTCTGGTTGATTATGGTACGGGCCTGACTGGTAATGATTATGGTTTATTACGGGACTGACTGGTAATGATTCTGGTTGATTATGGTACGGGACTGACTGTAATGATGATTCTGGTTTATTACAGGACTGACTGGTAATGATTCTGATTGATTACAGGACTGACTGGTAATTATTCTGATTGATTACGGGACTGACTGTTAATGATTCTGATTGATTTCGGGACTGACTGTTAATGATTCTGATTGATTATGGGACTGACTGAAGACAGACTGTCTGAAGGTGTATCATTTTCCATGTAAACATTAGTCAATAAGAAGTCCCCTTCAGTCCAATTCCGTTAATTCCCCATGTTTCTCTTTATTATGCGTGGGAATACTTTGGAATCGATTTTCTGAATTAAAATCAATCTGCGCTGATTTACTGGTGTTTTTACACTCTTAAAACAATGAATTACAACATTTTTTGCCCTGAAAACTTGGGGGGCCAAATCAAATCAACCGCAGGCCAAATTAGGGCTGTCAGTTGGGGAACCCTGCTTTAGTTTAGGGACTATATTAGACTGACTCACTACTGGGATATCCTTCCGCCTGGCACAGAGCATGGTGGTTCACCAGACAATTGCCTGCTGTTACGACCATCTCTCTCTCTGTCTCGCTCTCTCTCTCCCCTTCTCTCTCTCTCTTTCTCTTGCTCGCTCTCCCTCGCTCTCTCCTTCTCTCTCTCTCCCTCTCTCTCTCTCTCCATCTCTCTCTCTCTCTCCCCCCTTCTCGCTCTCTCCCTCTCTTTCTCGCTCTCCCTCTCTCTTGCTCTCCCTCTCTCTCTCCTTCTCTCTCCCTCTCTCGCTCCTACTACCACACCTGCTGTCTTGACCTCTGAATGCTCCGCTTTGAAAAGCCAAGGTACTGACCTGTTGCAACCTCTATAACCACTGTGATTATTATCATTTGACCCTGCTGGTCATCTATGAACGTTTGAACATCTTGAGTTTCCGGTTCTGATGTCACATACAAGGGGCGGCAGGGTAGCCTAGTGGTTAGAGCGTTGGACTAGTAACCGAAAGGTTGCAAGTTCAAATCCCTGAGCTGAGAAGGTGCCCCTGAACAGGCAGTTAACCCACTGTTCCTAGGCTGAATGTGTTCTTAACTGACTTGCCTAGTTAAATAAAGGTTAAAAAAAGGGCTTTCTAAAAAACATTCCATTGATTGGTTTTACACAAGGGACTATAGATTAACATAGATATGGACTATGCCAGCTGGACACATGCTACCTGGGTTATCATGCTCAGCAGTGTTATCAGCTAGTGAGATTGACAGGGTTATCCCCTCAATTAGGACAATAATTGATTGATTGGTTGATTGTCTCTATGCGTTTCAGAGGACAACAACGGCTGCCACCATCATCACCTTGACGAGTATCCACACTCCCAGCCTGACCCTTCAGAGGTAAGCACACACACACACACACACACACACACACACCACATTCTCCTGCAAGGGTTCAGTTCTCACTTCAATCACACTGTGGATGTGGGGACACTTCACTAATCAATTGAAGAATGGGAATATGGATTTATTTGATTGATCGATTGATTGATTGATTGGGATTTACACAATGCATAATATAAAAGACCAAAACGGTACAGTTTGATATGGTAACAGTGTGTTGATCTTCAAACAGCTGTTACATCTGCCGAGGTGTCATGGTAACAGTGTGTCCTCTCCTCTACACCAGTTGTTCACCATTCAGTGCTGTGCAGTGTGCATATATCCCAGTACAAGTCTATTCAGTAGTGTGTAGTGTGTAGTGTGCATATACCCCAGTACAAGTCTATTCAGTGCTGTGTAGTGTGTAGTGTGTAGTGTGCATATACCCCAATACAAGTATTTTCAGTGCTGTGTAGTGTGTAGTGTGTAGTGTGCATATATCCCAGTACAAGTCTATTCAGTAGTGTGTAGTGTGTAGTGTGTATATACCCCAGTACAAGTCTATTCAGTGCTGTGTAGTGTGTAGTGTGTAGTGTGCATATACCCCAATACAAGTATTTTCAGTGCTGTGTAGTGTGTAGTGTGTAGTGTGTATATACCCCAGTACAAGTCTATTCAATACTGTGTAGTGTGTAGTGTGCAGTGTGTAGTGTGCATATACCCCAGTACAAGTCTATTCAGTGCTGTGTAGTGTGTCGTGTGTAGTGTGCATATACCCCAATACAAGTCTATTCAGTGCTGTGTAGTGTGTAGTGTGTAGTGTATAGTGTGCATATACCCCAATACAAGTCTATTCAGTGCTGTGTAGTGTGCATATACCCCAATACAAGTCTATTCAGTGCTGTGTAGTGTGTAGTGTGTAGTGTGTAGTGTGTAGTGTGTAGTGTGCATATACCCCAGTACAAGTCTATTCAGTGCTGTGTAGTGTGTAGTGTGCATATACCCCAGTACAAGTCTATTCAGTGCTGTGTAGTGTGTAGTGTGTAGTGTATAGTGTGCATATACCCCAATACAAGTCTATTCAGTGCTGTGTAGTGTGTAGTTTGTAGTGTGTAGTGTGCATATACCCCAATACAAGTCTATTCAATACTGTGTAGTGTGTAGTGTGCATATACCCCAATACAAGTCTATTCAATACTGTGTAGTGTGTAGTGTGCATATACCCCAATACAAGTCTATTCAATACTGTGTAGTGTATAGTGTGCATATACCCCAATACAAGTCTATTCAGTGCTGTGTAGTGTGTAGTGTGTAGTGTATAGTGTGCATATACCCCAATACAAGTCTATTCAGTGCTGTGTAGTGTGTAGTGTGTAGTGTGCATATACCCCAGTACAAGTCTATTCAGTGCTGTGTAGTGTGTAATGTGTAGTGTGCATATACCCCAGTACAAGTCTATTCAGTGCTGTGTAGTGTGTAGTGTGTAGTGTGTAGTGTGCATATACCCCAGTACAAGTCTATTCAGTGCTGTGTAGTGTGTAGTGTGCATATACCCCAGTACAAGTCTTTTCAGTGCTGTGTAGTGTGTCGTGTGTAGTGTGCATATACCCCAGTACAAGTCTATTCAGTGCTGTGTAGTATGTAGCGTGTAGTGTGCAGTGTGTAGTGTGTAGTGTGCATATACCCCAGTACAAGTCTATTCAGTGCTGTGTTGCTTCTTCTCCTTCCTGCGCTAGACCAGTTTGCATGTTATTGGGTTTATGCAAATGTATTAAGGTGCAGTCATTTAATTTCCATAGTCTAATGGGCTTTCCAACTCACTTGTTACATTTTCCAGTCCACAGTGTAAAACTTAAACATGTTGTCCTGACCAGTTTGAGTCAACACCCGGCAACAGGAAGTTGTGATTTTCATGATGTCTCTTGGGATGTTTGTGTTTATGAATGTCCTTCGTTTCTTTCCCTTCCTGAAGTGTCATAGCTCTTTCAGTGTACAGTAGTGGTTAAAAACACACCACCCCTTTAACCACCCCGCCCCTTTAACCACGCCACCCCTTTAAACACACCACCCCTTTAACCACACCACCCCTTTAACCACACCACCCTTTTAACCACACCACCCCTTTAAACACACCACCTCTTTAAACACCCCACCCCTTTAAACACACCACCCCTTTAACCACACCACCACTTTAACCACACCACCCCTTTAACCACCCCACCCCTTTAACCACACCACCCCTTTAAACACACCACCCCTTTAAACACACCACCCCTTTAACCACACCACCCCTTTAACCACACCACCCCTTTAACCACACCACCCCTTTAACCACGCCACCCCTTTAAACACACCACCCCTTTAACCACACCGCCCCTTTAACCACACCACCCCTTTAACCACACCACCCCTTTAAACACACCACCCCTTTAACCACACCACCACTTTAAACACCCCACCCCTTTAACCACACCACCCCTTTAACCACGCCACCCCTTTAAACACACCACCCCTTTACCCACACCACCCCTTTAACCACGCCACCCCTTTAAACACCACCACCCTTTAACCACACCACCCCTTTAACCACACCACCCCTTTAACCACACCACCCCTTTAACCACACCACCCCTTTAACCACACCACCCCTTTAACCACGCCACCCCTTTAAACACACCACCCCTTTAACCACACCACCCCTTTAACCACGCCACCACTTTAAATACACCACCCCTTTAACCACCCCCCTTTAACCCCTTTAACCACACCACCCCTTTAACCACACCACCCCTTTAACCACACCACCCCTTTAACCACACCACCCCTTTAACCACACCACCCCTTTAACCACCCTGCCCCTTTAACCACCCCTTTAACCACACCACCCCTTTAACCACACCACCCCTTTAACCACACCACCCCTTTAACCCACCACCACTCCTCTATGGCCAGGAGCGTTTGTGTTTGCATGAGCGTGTTTGTGTGTGTGTGTGTGTGTTTGTTTTTTCCATTTTTGATAGATTTAATGAAGTTGTGTTGTTTGTTTAGTGTCATCTTACAGTCTTTACACAAACCTGCAGCTGTCGGTTAAATATCTAATCATCTCTGTGTGTATATGAGTGTTGACACACTCATACATCACTACGTGCTGTAATTGTCGTCGGTGTGTACTGGAGCATCCAGTGGCTATTTTGTGCTCGTCACATATTGTAGGGTACATATCATATGGTCGTACTTTAATCCCCTTGGTGGGACAGAAGGCCATAGAGTAGATATGGATGCTGCTTGTCTTATCTATGTTTTTCATGCCAGACTCGGTGGGAGTACTGTGTTGTTGTTGTGTGAAATGAGAGTGTCATTGCCAGAGAGTTCTCTTCCTGCTACCGGTCCTGTGTGGCTGGCTATGTCCTGATTCTCTACACTTCTCATCGCGGATTTCAATGGTTCAACTGGGGGTGGGGGGACTTTCCACCATTGTTAATAAAGGAGAAGTTTACCCAAAATCCCAAAACGCCCAAGTGATTTCATACATTGAAACTAGTCCATTGGAGTTAGCTCTCTCCCACTTTCTGTCCCCTCTAGTGCTGTACTGAAACGGCTGCGAAAGGAGGTCACGTGACTCATGACATTGCTGGATGCAGGCCTAGCTGTGCTCTGTTACCAGTGAATTCATGATTCAGAAATCTGCAATGTGTGGACAACCGGTTGTTTTTTATTGAATTAGCTATTTTTGCCAAAGTACTATCTGTTTTGAGTCAGGAAATGCGAAGATTTTATCTCATTTTTTCTGTCGCCGACTGCCACAGCAGTGGAGATGGATAACAACTGAGCACGTGTGCTCTCGGGGGAATCGCTGTTACGTAGAAACTGCACGTTAGGCCCTTATTCAAGTTTTTTGGTGAAGACAGCGTTTCACATCAGTTATACAATGTAAAAAAAAAATACAAGTATATCTGGTGAAAAAAATGGAAGAAAAATGAAGAGTGATGAAGAATGTATTTATTTAAGCCTGAGTACTCAGACTGAGCTTCAGATGGCTGGACCACAGAACCAACCACTCCCTGGTTCAACACAGACTGGTCCAGGTCATCTGATGCAGCAGTCCATCACTCTCCTTCTTGGTCAAATAGCCCTTCCACATCCTGGAGGTGTGTTGGGTCATTGTTCTGTTGAAAAACAAATGATAGTCCCACTAAGCGCAAACCAGATGTGATGGTGTATCACTGCAGAATGCTGTGGTAACCATGCTGGTTAAGTGTGACGTGAATTATAAATAAATCAAAGCACCATCAACACCTCCTCCTCCTCCATGCTTCACGGTGGGAACTACACATGCGGAGATCATCCGTTCACCTACTCTGCATCTCACAAAGACACAGTGGTTGGAGCCTGAAGCGGGGTTGTTTCGTACACATATGGTCCACATTTGAAGTTCCCAAACGGCAAAAACATTCTGAGATCCAGGGATATGGTGCATCAAAAAGGCTTATATCTAACAAAAAATGATCCAACTTAAATCATAGATTACTTGACATATATATGTCTCTCCTCCCCCCGAAGCCCCAACTTCCTGTCTTTATCCTATCACAACACACTGACCACAGTACAGTGAATGGGGGGGGGGGACAAAAACTAAGATACACTTATAACAAATGAATACATCTCAATCAGGTAATATAAATCATAAAGGTACCTAATATTTCGTCATATACATTCATATTTAATATATTTACACACACGTACATGGAGCTCTGTATGTTCTGTCGTTCATACAAAAATGTCCAAGTCGGCTCTAACAGGTCTTTAGTAGTGGTTTCTTTGCAGCAATTCAACCATGAAGGCCTGATTCACACAGTTTCCTCTGAACAGTTGATGTTGAGATGTGTCTGTTACTTGAACTCTGTGAAGCATTTATTTGGGCTGCAATTTCTGAGGCTGGTAACTCTAATGAACTGATCCTCGGCAGCAGAGGTAACTCTGGGTCTTCCTTTCCTGTGGCGGTCCTCATGAGAGCCAGTTAACTCTAATGAACTTATCCTCGGCAGCAGAGGTAACTCTGGGTCTTCCTTTCCTGTGGCGGTCCTCATGAGAGACAGTTAACTCTAATGATCTTATCCTCGGCAGCAGAGGTAACTCTGGGTCTTCCTTTCCTGTGGCGGTCCTCATGAGAGACAGTTAACTCTAATGAACTGATCCTCGGCAGCAGAGGTAACTCTGGGTCTTCCTTTCCTGTGGCGGTCCTCATGAGAGACAGTTAACTCTAATGATCTTATCCTCGGCAGCAGAGGTAACTCTGGGTCTTCCTTTCCTGTGGCGGTCCTCATGAGAACCAGTTAACTCTAATGAACTTATCCTCGGCAGCAGAGGTAACTCTGGGTCTTCCTTTCCTGTGGCGGTCCTCATGAGAGACAGTTAACTCTAATGAACTTATCCTCTGCAGCAGAGGTAACTCTGGGTCTTCCTTTCCTGTGGTGGTCCTCATGAGAGACAGTTAACTCTAATGAACTTATCCTCTGCAGCAGAGGTAACTCTGGGTCTTCCTTTCCTGTGGTGGTCCTCATGAGAGACAGTTAACTCTAATGAACTTATCCTCTGCAGCAGAGGTAACTCTGGGTCTTCCTTTCCTGTGGTGGTCCTCATGAGAGACAGTTAACTCTAATGAACTTATCCTCTGCAGCAGAGGTAACTCTGGGTCTTCCTTTCCAGTGGCGGTCCTCGTGAGAGCCAGTTTCATCATAGGACTTGATGGTTTTTTGCGACTGCACTTGAAGTTCTTGAAATGTTCAGTATTGACTGACCTTCCTGTCTTAAAGTAATGATGGACTGTCATTTATCTTTGCTTATTTGAGCTGTTCTTGCCATAATATGGACTTGGTCTTTTACCAAATAGGGCTATCTTCTGTATACCACTCCTACCTTGTCACAACACAACTGATTGGCTCAAACTCATTAAGAAGGAAAGAAATTCCACAAATTAACTTTTAAGAAGGCACACCTGTTAATTGAAATGCATTCCAGGTGACTACCTCATGACTGGTTGAGAGAATGCCAAGAGTGTGCAAAGCTGTGACCAAGGCAAAAGGTGGCTACTTTGAAGAATTTGTTTAACACATTATTTTGGTTACTACATGATACCATATGTGTTATTTCATAGTTTTGATGTCTTCACTATTATTCTACAACGTAAAAAAAAAAATTAAAAAAAAAACCCTGTGTCCAAACCTTTGACCGGTACTGTATATGTGGCGCCATTGTTTTCCTCCGTTGTCTTACGTCAGATAGTGCATCAACTGTTAGAATGACGTAGCTGTCGTAAAACAACGGTCCAACCCTGACTTCGTTCCTCCCCCTGATCTTTTATCCAGGACTTTTAGTGAAAAAAACATCATATGAGAAATTAGGACATTTTTTTATTTGATTTTGCAACATACTGTTAGAATAGTGCACGTGTGGAAGATATTGTGTTCACATTCTGCAAAGCATTCTAAAACCCTTCTGCTGTGGAAGCATGGAAACAATGAGACATGAACTCATGTGTTCCTCATTAAAAATTAAAAACAGTTGTTTTGTTCTCACCTGTAATTATTCAGTCAGGGTTAGGTGCAATAACATAATGTTATAAATGAGCTCTCTCTCTCTCATACACACACACACACACACACACACACACACACACACACACACACACACACACACACACACACACACACACACTAGAGGTCGACCGGTTATTATTTTTTTCAACGCCGATATCGATACCGATTATTGGAGGACCAAAAAAGCCGATACCGATTAATCGGTCGATTTAAAAAATAAAATACAATATTTTGTAATAATGACAATTACAACAATACTGAATGAACACTTATTTTTACTTAATATAATACATCAATAAAATCAATTTAGCCTCAAATAAAATGAAACATGTTCAATTTGGTTTAAATAATGCAAAAACAAATTGTTGGAGAAGAAAGTAAAAGTGCAATGTGTGCCGTGTAAAAAAGTTCCTTGCTCAGAACATGAGAACATATGAAAGCTGGTGGTTCCTTTTAACATGAGTCTTCAATATTCCCAGGTAAGAAGTTTTAGGTTGTAGTTATTATAGGAATTATAGTACTATTTATCTCTATACGATTTGTATTTCATATACTTTTGACTATTGGATGTTCTTATAGGCACTTTAGTATTGCCAGTGTAACAGTATAGCTTCCGTCCCTCTCCTCGCCCCTACCTGGGCTCGAACCAGGAACACAACGACAACAGCCACCCTTGAAGCATCGTTACCCATCACTCCACAAAAGCCGTGGCCCTTGGGGCGGCAGCATAGCCTAGTGGTTAGAGCGTTGGACTAGTAACCGGAAGGTTGCGAGTTCAATCCCCCCGAGCTGACAAGGTACAAATCTGTCGTTCTGCCCCTGAACAGGCAGTTAACCCACTGTTCCCAGGCTGTCATTGAAAATAAGAATGTGTTCTTAAATAAAGATAAAATTAAAAATTTTAAAAAGGGAACAACCACTCCAAGTCTCAGAGTGAGTGACGTTTGAAACGATATTAGCACGCACCCCGCTAACTAGCTAGCCATTTCACATCGGTTACACCAGCCTAATCTCAGGAGTTGTTATGCTTGAAGACATAAACAGCTCAATGCTTGAAGCACAACGAAGAGCTGCTGGCAAAATGCACAAAATTGCTGTTTGAATGAATGCTTACGAACCTGCTGGTGCCTACCATCGCTCAGTCAGACTGCTCTATCAAATCAGACTTAATTAACTTAATTATAACATAATAACATACAGAAATACGAGCCTTAGGTCATTAATATAGTAGAATCCGGAAACTATCATCTCGAAAATAAAACGTTTATTCTTTCAGTGAAATACGGAACCGTTCCGTATTTTATCTAAGTCTAAATATTCCTGTTACACTGAACAACCTTCAATGTTATGTCATAATTGCGTAAAATTCTGGCAAATTAGGCGGCCCAAACTGTTACATATACACTGACACTGCGTCCAATGAACGCAAGAGAAGTGACACAATTTCACCTGGTTAATATTGCCTGCTAACCTGGATTTCTTTTAGCTAAATATGCAGGTTTAAAAATATATACTTCTGTGTATTGATTTTAAGAAAGGCGTTGATGTTTATGGTTAGGTACACATTGGAGCAAGGACAGTCCTTTTTCGCTAATACACACCGCATCGATTATATGCAACGCAGGACACACTAGATAAACCAGTAATATCATCAACCATGTGTAGTTAACTAGTGATTATGATTGATTGTTTTATTTTTTATAAGATAAGATTAATGCTAGCTAACAACTTACCTTGGCTTCTTACTGCATTCGCATAACAGGCAGGCTCCTCGTGGAGTGCAATGAGAGGCAGGTGGTTAGAGCGTTGGACTAGTTAACTGTAAGGTTGCAAGATCGAATCCCCGAGCTGACGAGGTGAAAATCTGTCGTTCTACCCCTGAACAAGGCAGTTAACCCACCGTTCCTAGGCCATCATTGAAAATAAGAATGTGTTCTTAACTGACTTGCCTCGTTAAATAAAGATTAAAAAGAGGTGTCAAAATAAATGTAAAGAATCGGCCAAATCGGTGTCCAAAAATACCTATTTCCGATTGTTATGAAAACTTGAAATTGGCCCTAATTAATCGGTTATTCCGACACACACACACTCACTCACTCACTCACTCACTCACTCACTCACTCACTCACTCACTCTCACACACACAATGGTAGCCATATAGTACCCTATGGTAGCAGTATATTACCCTATGGTATCAGTATATTACCCTATGGTAGCAGTATATTACCCTATGGTAGCAGTATAATACCCTATGGTAGCAGTATATTACCCTATGGTAGCAGTATAATACCCTATGGTATCAGTATATTACCCTATGGTATCAGTATATTACCCTATGGTAGAAGTATATTACCCTATGGTAGCAGTATATGACTATGGTAGCAGTATATTACCCTATGGTAACAGTATATGACTATGGTAGCAGTATATGACTATGGTAGCAGTATATTACCCTATGGTAGCAGTATATTACCCTATGGTAGCAGTATATTACCCTATGGTAGCAGTATATTACCCTATGGTATCAGTATATTACCCTATGGTAGAAGTATATTACCCTATGGTAGCAGTATATGACTATGGTAGCAGTATATTACCCTATGGTAACAGTATATGACTATGGTAGCAGTATATGACTATGGTAGCAGTATATTACCCTATGGTAGCAGTATATGACTATGGTAGCAGTATATTACCCTATGGTAGCAGTATATGACTATGGTAGCAGTATATGACTGTGGTAGCAGTATATGACTGTGGTAGCAGTATATTACCCTATGGTAGCAGTATAATACCATATGGTAGCAGTATAATACCCTATGGTAGCAGTATATTACCCTATGGTAGCAGTATATGACTATGGTAGCAGTATATGACTATGGTAGCAGTATATTACCCTATGGTAGCAGTATATTACCCTATGGTAGCAGTATATGACTATGGTAGCAGTATATGACTATGGTAGCAGTATATGACTGTGGTAGCAGTATATTACCCTATGGTAGCAGTATATGACTATGGTAGCAGTATATTACCCTATGGTAGCAGTATATTACCCTATGGTAGCAGTATATGACTATGGTAGCAGTATATGACTATGGTAGCAGTATATGACTATGGTAGCAGTATATGACTATGGTAGCAGTATATTACCCTATGGTAGCAGTATATGACTGTGGTAGCAGTATATTACCCTATGGTAGCAGTATATGACTATGGTAGCAGTATATTACCCTATGGTAGCAGTATAATGACTATGGTAGCAGTATATTACCCTATGGTAGCAGTATATTACCCTATGGTAGCAGTATATTACCCTATGGTAGCAGTATATTACCCTATGGTAGCAGTATAATACCCTATGGTAGCAGTATATTACCCTATGGTAGCAGTATATTACCCTATGGTAGCAGTATATTACCCTATGGTAGCAGTATATTACCCTATGGTAACAGTATATTACCCTATGGTAACAGTAAATTACCATATCCTCATGACCCTGTCTTATCCTAAAGGCCCTGTCCTATCCTCATGACCCTGTCCTATCCTCATGACCCTGTCCTATCCTCATGACCCTGTCCTATCCTCATGACCCTGTCTTATCCTAAAGGCCCTGTCCTATCCCCTATCCTATCCTCATTACCCTGTCTTATTCTCATGACCCTGTCCTATCCTCATGACCCTGTCCTATCCACATGACCCTGCCCTATCCTCATGACCCTGTCCTATCCACATGACCCTGCCCTATCCTCATGACCCTGCCCTATCCTCATGACCCTGTCCTATCCTCATGACCCTGTCCTATCCTCATGACCCTGTCCTATCGTCATGACAGTGCTGCAGTGAAGTGTGTTGCATCTTGTGTAGTGTAGGTCACCCATCCCCCCTCACTGCCTCTCTCTCCTGCCTCTCTCAGTAGTGGTCAGGTTTCAGCATCATGTGACCAGTTTTTATGAGGATGTCTAATCAGTCTGCCCAACAGCATCTAATCGGAAATCTAAAACCCTTTATACGAGACCATTGTACTGCATTCGAAACCCCTTCCTATTAGACCACTGTACTACATTCTAAACCCTTCCTATTAGACCACTGCACTGCATTCTAAACCCCTTCCTATTATACCACTGCACTGCATTCTAAACCCCTTCCTATTAGACCACTGCACTACATTCTAAACCCCTTCCTATTAGACCACTGTACTGCATTCTAAACCCCTTCCTATTAGACCACTGTACTGCATTCTAAACCCCTTCCTATTAGACCACTGTACTGCATTCTAAACCCCTTCCTATTAGACCACTGTACTGCATTCTAAACCCCTTCCTATTAGACCACTGCACTGCATTCTAAACCCCTTCCTATTAGACCACTGTACTGCATTCTAAACCCCTTCCTATTAGACCACTGTACTGCATTCTAAACCCCTTCCTATTAGACCACTGCACTGCATTCTAAACCCCCTTCCCATTAGACCACTGCACTGCATTCTAAACCCCTTCCTATTAGACCACTGTACTGCATTCTAAACCCCTTCCTATTAGACCACTGCACTGCATTCTAAACCCTTCCTATTAGACCACTGTACTGCATTCTAAACCCCTTCCTATTAGACCACTGCACTGCATTCTAAACCCCTTCCTATTAGACCACTGTACTGCATTCTAAACCCTTCCTATTAGACCACTGTACTGCATTCTAAACCCCTTCCTATTAGACCACTGTACTGCATTCTAAACCCCTTCCTATTAGACCACTGTACTGCATTCTAAACCCCTTCCTATTAGACCACTGCACTGCATTCTAAACCCCTTCCTATTAGACCACTGCACTGCATTCTAAACCCCTTCCTATTAGACCACTGTACTGCATTCTAAACACCTTCCTATTAGACCACTGCACTGCATTCTAAACCCCTTCCTATTAGACCACTGTACTGAATTCTAAACCCCTTCCTATTAGACCACTGCACTGCATTCTAAACCCCTTCCTATTAGACCACTGTACTGCATTCTAAACACCTTCCTATTAGACCACTGCACTGCATTCTAAACCCCTTCCTATTAGACCACTGCACTGCATTCTAAAACGTTTCCGTGTTTGACTCATACTTTACTTTATTTTATTTTTTTATCTCAATATCAAATCATGTCTGGGTAACAATTAAGTTCCTTACTGTGATTATTTGCAATGATCATCAATAGCTTCTTAGCATAGAGCAATTTCTCAAGCAAGAATTTTGCTGGGACCGTTGGGGAAGGATTTGAGTGGGGAGGGAAAAACTTGAAACTAGCTGTTATTGGCAAAGAGGTTTGGAACGCTCTTTCTTATTGGTCTATTAACTAATTTACCGTCCGGTGATGTCACAAGGCAGCCCAAAGCTCCATCCCACCAAAACAGGCTGACATTTCAGGCTGTCTTTTCAAACAGCTGTTAACACTAAAAGGACATTATCATCATCTTCACAAAACAGGCTTATTCAACCTCAGGTGTGGACACATATATATACAAACAGCTGTATTAACACTAAAAGGACATTATCATCATCTTCATATATTTCAGTATTATTCCAATATCATAGTGTGGACACATATATATACATATATATATATATATATATATATATATATATATATATATATATATATATATATATATATATATATATATATATATATATATATACAAAACAGGCAAATCACATTTCTGACTGCACTGGGCTTTTAATGTTATCTGCTCTAAGGGCACAGGGCGAGACCCAGATGTAGACACGAGAGGCCGATGGTTCGAGTCTCTGATATTTATCATAATCCAAGGGGCAGGCAAGAGAATGGTCGTGGACAGGCAAAAGATCATAACAAGGTCAGAGTCCAGGAGGTACAGAGTGGCAGACAGGCTCGTGGTCAGGTCAGGCAGGCGGGTTCAGAGTCAAGGCAGGCTGGGGTCAAAACCGGGAAGACTAGCAAACAGAGATAAGGGGAAAAGCAGGAGCACGGAAAAAACACGCTGGTTGACTTGACAAGACGAACTGGCAACAGACAAACAGAGAACACAGGAATAAATACCCAGGGGCTAATGGGGAAAACGGGAGACACCTGGAGGGGGGTGGAGACAATCACAAAGACAGGTGAAACAGATCAGGGCCTGGAAATCTGCCTTTATGTGATCAATTCTTAAAATACCGTAGAAAGGGCTGTATAAAGTTGTAAATCAATTTAGATTTGAGAGTGAGATTTACCTATCACTTCAGAGTAGGTTTTGTGCATTCTTCCAATGAGCAGTATGGTTATCTAATAGCTTCAGGAGCTATTTAGTACCGGAAAGGGTTCTTTGGCTGTCCCCATAGGAGATGCATTTGAAGAACCCTTTTCATTTCCAGGTAGAACCCTTTGGGTTCCAGGTATAAAAAAAAACGTTGGGTTCTAGGTATAATCATTTTGGGTTCCACGTAGAACCCTTTTCACAGAGGGTTCTACATGGAGCCCAAAATAGTTTAGTTCTACCTAGAACTACAAAAGGGTTTTACTTGGAACCAAAAAAGGGTTACCCTATTGAGGACAACCTAACAACCCTCTTGGAACCCTTGTTTCTAAGAGTGTGTGCGATCCAGTGGTTTCACTCATCTTTACAGGGAGTTATATAATAATAATAATATATGCCATTTAGCAGACGCTTTTATCCAAAGCGACTTACAGTCATGTGTGCATACATTCTAGGTATGGGTGGTCCCGGGGATTGAACTCACTACCCTGGCGTTACAAGCGCCATGCTCTACCAACTGAGCTACAGAAGGACCACTAGGCCTTACCGCTCATCATCTCAGAGGGAAAATTACATATCCTTACTACTTTGAAGGAAAAGAAAAGAGAACTGCCTTTTACCGTAATTCCTCACTAACCCTGTTTAACCTTCCCTGGTGCCTGAATTAGCTCCTCTAAGCATTTATCTGAGCTACCCACTAGAACAGCCCAGAGACCCATGACAGCGAGGCCCAGCCTATGTTATCCACAGCACCATGTTATCCACGGCAGGGAGGAAGCTGGGAGGCTGCTGTCTTTGAGACCGAGACGTCGTTAGTTACAACAGCTCTCTCTCTCTCTCTCATTTCCAGTAATTATAGATTACACATATGGAATCCCTATGTATGTTCTGTACACTGCAACCCTCCCCTCCACAGTCAGGGCGTGTTGGCATACACCCATGGTCGACATCTGAATTAAATAGGATATATGTAGAACATGGTGAAGTCTATATACAGTATAATATATTTACAACATGGTGAAGTCTATAAACAGTATAATATATTTACAACATGGTGAAGTCTATATACAGGACAGTATTATATTTAAAAAATGGTGAAGTCTATAACATAATAAAAAATATAATATATTTTTGGTTCCGGGTAGAACTCATTTGGGACCATGTGTGTGAAAACTCTGGATCGGGTTCTACCTGGAACCAAAAAGGGTTCTTCAAAAGGTTCTCCTATGTGGGCAGCCGAAGACGCCTCTTTTGTTCTGGATAGAACCTCTTTGTCTGTACCATATTGATTTTCACCTTACAGATCTGTAAACATTGAAGGGTCAGGGCCAAGGGAAAAGTGAATATAGGGAACACATTGGTTTCTTCACCAGTCTATGGTTTGTTTACTCTCCTCAGGGTTCATCTGTAGATTCCATGACACATGGCCCAGTCAATTACAGAAACATTAGTCTGATGTTATCATGCTACGGCTGTCTGTACTTTGTTCTCTGGTGTTGTTTTCAGGTCTTAAGGTTTGTTTGTATTGATTTGGTTCCGGGTAGAACTCATTTGGGACCATGTGTGTGAAAACTCTGGATCGGGTTCTACCTGGAACCAAAAAGGGTTCTTCAAAAGGTTCTCCTATGTGGGCAGCCGAAGACGCCTCTTTTGTTCTGGATAGAACCTCTTTGTCTGTACCATATTGATTTTCACCTTACAGATCTGTAAACATTGAAGGGTCAGGGCCAAGGGAAAAGTGAATATAGGGAACACATTGGTTTCTTCACCAGTCTATGGTTTGTTTACTCTCCTCAGGGTTCATCTGTAGATTCCATGACACATGGCCCAGTCAATTACAGAAACATTAGTCTGATGTTATCATGCTACGGCTGTCTGTACTTTGTTCTCTGGTGTTGTTTTCAGGTCTTAAGGTTTGTTTGTATTGATTTGGTTGAACGATGAATAGCCATAGTGTTTGTGTTCATTGTGTACTATAGTGTTGGATATAGACTCCTTGAATTGCTTTGTCAGCAACATGAATCTCTGAGTGTTGTCGGACAGAGTTGTCGGTGAGTTCTAGGACCTCTAGGTTATTTTGCAGTGCTCAACGTGAATCAAGTTTTTTTCTCCAAGAAAACAAAATGGCTTTCTGTTTTGATGCCCTGTCGGGATCCTCTGCTTTCTATCATCAGGGGAATGAAGTTAAAGGATATTTCATGTATAGATTTTTTTTTTTACATGCATTGAGGAAATTAGAGAAGTCGCAATGCATTTTTCATACCTCTATACTCTCAAAGTTCCGTATTCTCTTCATTCTCTACATTAAGATGCTCCCTGACGTCTTAGCTACATTCTGCCCCTGTTATGACATCACTTCCTGGTGTTCTCCCCTGGTGTTGAAACAAAGAGCTGTTATTGGTCAACTTGTGTTGCACTGTATCAGACAATGATTGCATGCCACGTCATCGACTCTGCAGTCCGGCATCAGCACATTGCTCTGACGTGGGACCTTCTATAGACAGGCTTGGTTTCTGCTCTGACGTGGGACCTTCTATAGACAGGCTTGGTTTCTGCTCTGACGTGGGACCTTCTATAGACAGGCTTGGTTTCTGCTCTGACGTGGGACCTTCTATAGACAGGCTTGGTTTCTGCTCTGACGTGGGACCTTCTATAGACAGGCTTGGTTTCTGCTCTGACATGCAACGTCACCTGTGGGACCTTCTATAGACAGGTGTGTGCCTTTCCAAATCATGTCCAATCAATTGAATTTACCACAGTTGGACTCCAATCAAGTTGTAGAAACATCTCAAGGATGATTAATGGAAACGGGATGCGCCTGAGCTCAATTAGCGAGTCTCACAGCAAAGGGTCTGAATACCTATGTAAATAAGGCATTTTAGTTTTTGAGAGTATACTCAAATCAAATCAAATCAAATTTTATTTGTCACATACACATGGTTAGCAGATGTTAAATGCGAGTGTAGCGAAATGCTTGTACTGATGTATTGAGCGTTTACTGATGAGGAAAAACATGTATTTAGTCAATTTTAGAATAAGGATGTAACGTAACAAAATGTGTAAAAAGGTGAAAGGGTCTGAATACTTCCTGAATGCATCGTATGTTGTGGTTAGCTGATATGTTAAATACCTATCCAGCCATTGTAAGATCTGACACGTGTCTACAATTGTAGTCTGGCAGGAACTCAACCATTACATTAGTGGGTTACTGGCAGACAGGAGGCTCTGCTGCTGATATGCTGACGTCATCTAGGAGCCTCCTCGGTCTCTCTCGCTCTCCCCCTCTCTCTCCCTTCTCTGCTCTCTCTCTCTCTCTCTCTCTCTCTCTCTCTCTCTCTCTCTCTCTCTCTCTCTCTATCCTCTCACTGGCTCTCTCTCTCTCTCTCTATCCTCTCACTGGCTCTCTCTCTCTCTCTCCCTCTCTCGCTCTCCCTTCTCTGCTCTCTCTCTCTCTCTTTCTCTCTCTCCTCTCACTGGCTCTCTCTCTCCTCTGCTCTCTCTCTCTCCCCCTCCTCTCTCTCATCCCTCTTTCCTCTGGATGTCTGAGCGAGTGTGGGCTTGTCCTGGGCTGCAACTGGACTGGACGAAGCCCCTCTCCCCGCTGTGAACGAGGGAGTAAAGGAGAGAGGGAGTAGAGAGAGGAAATAAGTGAGTTAGGGGCTCGTCCGTCCATGCACCCGGGGAAGAAGCAACCACTCTGGCTGTGTAAAAGGCCCTGCTGCCTTTCAGCTCATTGCAGACATAGCGGGAGTCACAGCTGATGCTTGGCAGACATACTATTCGGAGAGAGGGCCATGGAAGAGGTAAAGTGCTCTTCTATTCGAACACGCCCTCCCCCTTCGTAGCTACTGGTCAAACAGGACAGAACAATGTGTTTGTGAGAGGTTTGTGAGAGGTTTGTGAGAGGTCTGGGGGTGGGGACTGCTATGCCTATAGTGCTTGTTGTGATTGTTTTACTGCAGCTAGAGTCCTGTCTAGTGTTTATGTTGTGATCATTTTACTGCAGCTAATCCTGTCTAGTGTTTATGTTGTGATCATTCTACTGCAGCTAATCCTGTCTAGTGTTTATGTTGTGATCATTCTACTGCAGCTAGAGTCCTGTCTAGTGTTTATGTTGTAATCATTTTACTGCAGCTAGAGTCCTGTCTAGTGTTTATGTTGTGATCATTCTACTGCAGCTAATCCTGTCTAGTGTTTATGTTGTGATCATTCTACTGCAGTGAATCCTGTCTAGTGTTTATGTTGTGATCATTCTACTACAGCTACAGTCCTGTCTAGTTTTATGTTGTGATCATTCTACTGCAGCTAGAGTCCTGTCTAGTTTTATGTTGTGATCATTCTACTGCAGCTAGAGTCCTGTATAGTTTTATGTTGTAATCATTCTACTGCAGCGAGTCCTGTCTAGTTTTTATGTTGTGATCATTCTACTGCAGCGAATCCTGTCTAGTGTTTATGTTGTGATCATTCTACTGCAGCTAATCCTGTTTAGTTTTTATATTGTAATAATTCTACTACAGCTAATCCTGTCTAGTTGTTATGTTGTCATCATTATACTGCAACTAATCCTGTTTAGTTTTTATATTGTAATAATTCTACTACAGCTAATCCTGTCTAGTTGTTTTGTTGTTGTCATTCTACTACAGCTAGAGTCCTGTCTAGTTGTTGTTGTAATCATTCAACTCCAGCTAATACTGTCTAGTGTTTTATGTTGTGATCATTCTATTGCAGCTAGAGTCCTGTATAGTTTTATGTTGTGATCATTCTACTGCTGCTAGAGTCCTGTCTAGTTGTTTTGTTGTGATCATTCTACTGCAGCTAATCCTGTCTCGTTTTTATGTTGTAATCATTCTATTGCAGCTAGAGTCCTGTCTAGTTTTGGTTGTGAGCATTCGCTCGGCAGCTAATCCTGTCTGGTTGTTTTGTTGTGATCATTCTACTGCAGCAAGAGTCCTGTCTAGTTGTTTTGTTGTGATCATTCTACTGCAGCAAGAGTCCTGTCTAGTTGTTTTGTTGTGATCATTCTACTACAGCTAATCCTGTTTAGTTTTTTATGTTGTAATCATTCTACTGCAGTGAATCCTGTCTAGTTTTTAGGTTGTGATCATTCTACTGCGGCTAGAGTCCTGTCTAGTTTTTTTATGTTGTGATCATTCTACTGCAGCTAGTCCTGTCTAGTTTGATGTTGTGATCATTCTACTGCAGCTAATCCTGTCTAGTTTTTTTGTTGTGATCATTCTACTGCAGCTAATCCTGTCTCGTTTTTATGTTGTGATCATTCTATTGCAGCTAGAGTCCTGTCTAGTTTTGGTTGTGAGCATTCGCTCGGCAGCTATTCCTGTCTGGTTGTTTTGTTGTGATCATTCTACTGCAGCAAGAGTCCTGTCTAGTTTTTGTTGAGCATTCTCTCTGCTGCTAATCCTGTCCTGTTTTTTTATGTTGTGATCATTCTACTATAGCTAGAGTCCTGTCTAGTTTTATGATGTGCTAATACTACTGCAGTTAGAGTCCTGTCTATTTTTTTTAGGGGTAAGGGGGTACAGAGCGTGGGACTGGACCTAGTGTGTTGGGGGGACGACTACGCCCAGTGTTCTATGTTGTGTTAATACTAAGAGCAGCTATGGTCCAGGCAGCTACTGTAGCAATGTCAGCTAGGACGGTTCTAGAATATGCGGGGTGCAGTTAGTTATTTATAGGTTATATGAACAGCTGTAGCAGCAATGAACAGGGAACAGGTCTCTTTCTCAACATGGCTTCCTGTGTGTGTGTGTGTGTGTGTGTGTGTGTGTGTGTGTGTGTGTGTGTGTGTGTGTGTGTGTGTGTGTGTGTGTGTGTGTGTGTGTGTGTGTGTGTGTGTGTGTGTGTGTGTGTGTGTGTGTGTGTGTGTGTGTGTGTGTGTGTGTCAGACAGTGGAAAGTACATAGGCCCTGGTGCGTTACAAGGGATATGGGGGTTGGGGGGGGGGCGGGAGAAGTAAGAATCCCAATCATGCATTTAAAATGAATTGGAAGAGCTGCAGGCTTTACTGGGCCGGCCACTAACCCATTGCGGTGGTTCATTTGTCCCATGACAGTGTTCCAAAAAAAAACTGCTCCGGTTTCTAAATAACGAAAATACATCTGTAGAGATCAAATCAAATGTTATTCATCAACATGCTTGGTAAACAACGGGTGTGGACTAACCGTGAGATATGTACATATAACTAGGAATAAAGAAGACAAACAGTAGCAGCAGCGTATGTGATGAGTCAGAGCAGCTTACCGATCACTGTACCTGGACACAGCCCATCTGTAAATAGCCCACCCGACTACCTCATCCCCATATTATTACTTACCCTCTTTCTCTTTTGCACCCCAGTATCTCCACTTGCACATCATCATCTGCACATCTATCACTCCAGTATTAATGCTAAATTGTAATTATTTTTGCCTCTATGGCCTATTTATTGCCTTTACCCCCTACTCTTCTACATGTACACTGTACATTCTATGTACATTTCTATGTTTATTTTCTTTTGTGTTATTGACTGTACATTTGTTTATTTGTTTATGTGTAACTCTGTTGTTGTTGTTTTTGTCGAACTGCTTTGCTTTATCTTGACCAGGTCGCTGGTTGTAAAATGAGAACTTGTTCTCAACCGGCCTACCTGGTTAAATAAATGTGAAATAAAATAAATAAATAAAAATAATTGTCAAAGAAAGTTTAGTGCAAAAAGGGTCAATACAGGTAGTCTAACTACCCTCAAATTAAAGCTGACAGTTTGCCCTTTAACCTCATAGTGAATGTATCATTTCAAGTCCAAAGTGCAGAGCCAAAACAACAACAAAATGTGTCACCTTCCCAATACTTTTGGAGCTCACAATAGGTAGGGAAATAGTAACTAGGCAACAAGATAGACAATAAACAGTAATAGCAGCGTATGTGATGAGTCAAAATAACAAGGCCAACATCCCAGTTATTGACAAGAGGAAGAGACGCAGCTACAACATAACATGATTACAACATAACAACTAGACAGGCAAACAGGAAACCGCTCACTGAGGCGGCACTCCTAGTGGCCGGAGACTTTAATGCAGGGAAACTTAAATCAGTTCTACCTCATTTCTATCAACACGTTAAATGTTAAATGGGCAACCAGAGGAAAAACAATTATAGATCACCTGTACTCCACACACAGACAGAAGTGTACAAAGCTCTCCCTCGCCCTCCATTTGGTAATTCCGACCACAATCCTATCCTCCTGATTCCTGCTTACAAGCTCAAATTAAAGCAGGAAGCACCAGTGAATAAAAGCTCTCTGTCAATAAAAAAAGTGGTCAGATGAAGCAGATGCTAAACTACAGGACTGTTTTATGATTATTTATTAAAATTACAATATTTATTTGCGTACCTCATTCTACCCTGTTAAGCCAACCAATCTCGCCCCATAAAAAAATGTGAATTTATCCATATATTCAACCTGGTCTTCATACCAAATGTAACATATCGTGCTAAATAGAGTGTTTTGCTAGCACAGACTGGAATATGTTCCGGGATTCCTCCGATGGCATTGAGAAGTACAACACATCAGTCACTGGCATTATCAATAAGTGCATCGAGAACGTCGTCCCCACAGTGACTGTACGTACATACCCAACCAGAAGCCATGCGCTACAGGCAACATTCGCACTGAGCTAAAGGGTAGAGCTGCCGCTTTCAAGGTGCGGGACTCTAACCCGGAAACTTATAAGAAATCCCGCTATGCCCTCCGATGAACCATCAAACAGGCAAAGCATCAATACAAGACTAAGATTGAATCCTACTACACCGGCTCTGACGCTCGTCTTATGTGGCAGGGCTTGCAAACTATTACAGACTACAAAGGGATGCACAGCCGCAAGCTGCCCAGTGACACGGGCCTACCAGACGAGCTAAATCACTTCTATGCTCGCTTCGAGGCAAGCAACACTGAGACATGCATGAGAGCATCAGCTGTTCCGGGCGACTGTGTGATCACGCTCTCCGTAGCCGACATGAGTAAGACCTTTAAAACAGGTCAACATACACAAGGCTATGGGGCCAGAGGGATTACCAGGACGTGTGCTCCGGGCATGTGCTGACCAACTGGCAAGCATCTTCAGACATTTTCAACATGTCCCTGATTGAGTCTGTAATACCAACATGTTTCAAGCAGACCATCATAGTCCCTGTGCCCAAGAACACAAAGACAACCTGCCTAAATGACTACCGACCCGTAGCACTCATGTCTGTAGCTATGAAGTGCTTTGTATGGCTGTCTTTTTTATTTGATTTTTTATTGGAAAATAATAAACATATTATAAAAAAATTAAAAAATACAGTGGTAGGCCTGATCACCGACAACGACGAGACAGCCTATAGGGAGGAGGTCAGAGACCTGGCCGGATGGTGCCAGAATAACAACCTATCCCTCAACGTAACCAAGACTAAGGAGATGATTGTGAACTACAGGAAAAGGAGGACCGAGCATGCACCCATTCTCATCGACGGGGCTGTAGTGGAGCCGGTTGAGAGCTTCAAGTTCCTTGGTACCCACATCACCAACAAACTAGAATGGTCCAAACACACCAAGACAGTTGTGAAGAGGGCACGGCAAAGCCTATTCCCCCTCAGGAAACTAAAAAGATTTGGCATGGGTCCTCAGATCCTCAAAAGGTTCAGCTGCAGCATCGATAGTATCCTGACTGGTTGCATCACTGCCTGGTACGACAGCTGCTCGGCCTCCGACCGCAAGGCACTACAGAAGGTAGTGCGAACGGCCCAGTACATCACTGGGGCAAAGCTGCCTGCCATCCAGGACCTCTACACAAGACCCCAGCCAGAGACTGTTCTCTATACTACCGCATGGCAAGCGGTACCGGAGTGCCAAGTCTATTACAAAAGTCTTCTCAACAGTTTTTACCCCCAAGCCATAAGACTCCTGAACAGGTAATCAAATGGCTTCCCGGGCTATCTGCATTGTGTGCCTCCCCCTCCAACCCCTCTTTTACGCTGCTGCTGCTCTCTGTTCACCATATATGCAAGATCACTTTAATCATATCTACATGTACATACTACCTCAATCAGCCCGACTAACCGTTGTCTGTGTGTAGCCTCGCTACTTTTATAGCCTCTCTGTTTATAGCCTCTCTACTGTATATAGCCTCGCTACTGTATATAGCCTCTCTACTGTATATAGCCTCTCTACTGTATATAGCCTCTCTACTGTATATAGCCTCTCTACTGTATATAGCCTCTCTACTGTATATAGCCTCTCTACTGTATTTAGCCTCTCTACTGTATATAGCCTCTCTACTGTATAAAGCCTCTCTACTGTATATAGCCTCTCTACTGTATATTGCCTCTCTACTGTATATAACCTCTCTACTGTATATAGCCTCTCTACTGTATATAGCCACTCTACTGTATATAGCCTCTCTACTGTATATAGCCTCGCTACTTTTATAGCCGCTACTGTATATAGCCTCTCTACTGTATATAGCCTCTCTACTGTATATAGCCTCTACTGTATATAGCCTCTCTACTGTATATAGCCTCTCTACTGTATATAACCTCTCTACTGTATATAACCTCTCTACTGTATATAGCCTCGCTACTGTATATAGCCTCGCTACTTTTATAGCCTCGCTACTTTTATAGCCTCTCTACTGTATATAGCCTCTCTACTATATATAGCCTCTACTGTATATAGCCTCTCTACTGTATATAGCCTCTCTACTGTATATAGCCTCTCTACTGTATTTAGCCTCTCTACTGTATATAGCCTCTCTACTGTATATAGCCTCTCTACTGTATTTAGCCTCTCTACTGTATATAGCCTCTCTACTGTATATAGCCTCTCTACTGTATTTAGCCTCTCTACTGTATATAGCCTCTCTACTGTATATAGCCTCTCTACTGTATAAAGCCTCTCTACTGTATATAGCCTCTCTACTGTATATTGCCTCTCTACTGTATATAACCTCTCTACTGTATATAGCCTCTCTACTGTATATAGCCACTCTACTGTATATAGCCTCTCTACTGTATATAGCCTCGCTACTTTTATAGCCTCTACTGTATATAGCCTCTCTACTGTATATAGCCTCTCTACTGTATAAAGCCTCTCTACTGTTTATAGCCTCTACTGTATATAGCCTCTCTACTGTATATAGCCTCTCTACTGTATATAGCCTCTACTGTTTATAGCCTCCCTACTGTATATAGCCTCTCTACTGTATAAAGCCTCTCTACTGTATATAGCCTCTACTGTTTATAGCCTCCCTGCTGTATATAGCCTCTCTACTGTATATAGCCTCTCTACTGTATATAGCCTCTCTACTGTATTTAGCCTCTCTACTGTATATAGCCTCTCTACTGTATATAGCCTCTCTACTGTATATAGCCTCTCTACAGTATTTAGCCTCTCTACTGTATATAGCCTATCTACTGTATATAGCCTCTCTACTGTTTATAGCCTCTCTACTGTATATAGCCTCTCTACTGTATATAGCCTCTCTACTGTATATAGCCTCTCTACTGTATAAAGCCTCTCTACTGTATATAGCCACTCTACTGTATATAGCCACTCTACTGTATATAGCCTCTCTACTGTTTATAGCCTCTCTACTGTATAAAGCCTCTCTACTGTATATAACCTCTCTACTGTATATAACCTCTCTACTGTATATAGCCTCTCTACTGTATATAGTCTCTCTACTGTATATAGCCTCTCTACTGTATATAGCCTCGCTACTTTTATAGCCTCTACTGTATATAGCCTCTCTACTGTATATAGCCTCTCTACTGTATAAAGCCTCTCTACTGTTTATAGCCTCTACTGTATATAGCCTCTCTACTGTATATAGCCTCTACTGTATATAGCCTCTCTACTGTATATAGCCTCTCTACTGTATAAAGCCTCTCTACTGTATATAGCCTCTACTGTTTATAGCCTCCCTACTGTATATAGCCTCTCTACTGTATATAGCCTCTCTACTGTATATAGCCTCTCTACTGTATTTAGCCTCTCTACTGTATATAGCCTCTCTACTGTATATAGCCTCTCTACTGTATATAGCCTCTCTACTGTATATAGCCTCTACTGTTTATAGCCTCTCTACTGTATATTGCCTCTCTACTGTATATAACCTCTCTACTGTATATAGCCTCTCTACTGTATATAGCCACTGTACTGTATGTAGCCTCTCTACTGTATATAGCCTCTCTACTGTATAAAGCCTCTCTACTGTATATTGCCTCTCTACTGTATATAGCCACTCTACTGTATATAGCCTCTCTACTGTATATAGCCTCTCTACTGTATATAGCCTCTCTACTGTATATAGCCTCTCTACAGTATTTAGCCTCTCTACTGTATATAGCCTATCTACTGTATATAGCCTCTCTACTGTATATAGCCTCTCTACTGTATATAGCCTCTACTGTATATAGCCTCTCTACTGTATATAGCCTCTCTACTGTATATAACCTCTCTACTGTATATAACCTCTCTACTGTATATAGCCTCGCTACTGTATATAGCCTCGCTACTTTTATAGCCTCGCTACTTTTATAGCCTCTCTACTGTATATAGCCTCTCTACTATATATAGCCTCTACTGTATATAGCCTCTCTACTGTATATAGCCTCTCTACTGTATATAGCCTCTCTACTGTATTTAGCCTCTCTACTGTATATAGCCTCTCTACTGTATATAGCCTCTCTACTGTATTTAGCCTCTCTACTGTATATAGCCTCTCTACTGTATATAGCCTCTCTACTGTATTTAGCCTCTCTACTGTATATAGCCTCTCTACTGTATATAGCCTCTCTACTGTATAAAGCCTCTCTACTGTATATAGCCTCTCTACTGTATATTGCCTCTCTACTGTATATAACCTCTCTACTGTATATAGCCTCTACTGTATATAGCCACTCTACTGTATATAGCCTCTCTACTGTATATAGCCTCGCTACTTTTATAGCCTCTACTGTATATAGCCTCTCTACTGTATATAGCCTCTCTACTGTATAAAGCCTCTCTACTGTTTATAGCCTCTACTGTATATAGCCTCTCTACTGTATATAGCCTCTCTACTGTATATAGCCTCTACTGTTTATAGCCTCCCTACTGTATATAGCCTCTCTACTGTATAAAGCCTCTACTGTATATAGCCTCTACTGTTTATAGCCTCCCTGCTGTATATAGCCTCTCTACTGTATATAGCCTCTCTACTGTATATAGCCTCTCTACTATTTTTAGCCTCTCTACTGTATATAGCCTCTCTACTGTATATAGCCTCTCTACTGTATATAGCCTCTCTACAGTATTTAGCCTCTCTACTGTATATAGCCTATCTACTGTATATAGCCTCTCTACTGTTTATAGCCTCTCTACTGTATATAGCCTCTCTACTGTATATAGCCTCTCTACTGTATATAGCCTCTCTACTGTATAAAGACTCTCTACTGTATATAGCCACTCTACTGTATATAGCCACTCTACTGTATATAGCCTCTCTACTGTTTATAGCCTCTACTGTATAAAGCCTCTCTACTGTATATAACCTCTCTACTGTATATAACCTCTCTACTGTATATAGCCTCTCTACTGTATATAGTCTCTCTACTGTATATAGCCTCTCTACTGTATATAGCCTCGCTACTTTTATAGCCTCTACTGTATATAGCCTCTCTACTGTATATAGCCTCTCTACTGTATAAAGCCTCTCTACTGTTTATAGCCTCTACTGTATATAGCCTCTCTACTGTATATAGCCTCTACTGTATATAGCCTCTCTACTGTATATAGCCTCTCTACTGTATAAAGCCTCTCTACTGTATATAGCCTCTACTGTTTATAGCCTCCTACTGTATATAGCCTCTCTACTGTATATAGCCTCTCTACTGTATATAGCCTCTCTACTGTATTTAGCCTCTCTACTGTATATAGCCTCTCTACTGTATATAGCCTCTCTACTGTATATAGCCTCTCTACTGTATATAGCCTCTACTGTTTATAGCCTCTCTACTGTATATTGCCTCTCTACTGTATATAACCTCTCTACTGTATATAGCCTCTCTACTGTATATAGCCACTGTACTGTATGTAGCCTCTCTACTGTATATAGCCTCTCTACTGTATAAAGCCTCTCTACTGTATATTGCCTCTCTACTGTATATAGCCACTCTACTGTATATAGCCACTCTACTGTATATAGCCTCTCTACTGTTTATAGCCTCTCTACTGTATATAGCCTCTCTACTGTATAAAGCCTCTCTACTGTTTATAGCCTCTCTACAGTATTTAGCCTCTCTACTGTATATAGCCTATCTACTGTATATAGCCTCTCTACTGTTTATAGCCTCTCTACTGTATATAGCCTCTCTACTGTATATAGCCTCTCTACTGTATATAGCCTCTCTACTGTATAAAGCCTCTCTACTGTATATAGCCACTCTACTGTATATAGCCACTCTACTGTATATAGCCTCTCTACTGTTTATAGCCTCTCTACTGTATAAAGCCTCTCTACTGTATATAACCTCTCTACTGTATATAGCCTCTCTACTGTATATAGCCTCTCTACTGTATATAGCCTCTCTACTGTATATAGCCTCGCTACTTTTATAGCCTCTACTGTATATAGCCTCTCTACTGTATATAGCCTCTCTACTGTATAAAGCCTCTCTACTGTTTATAGCCTCTACTGTATATAGCCTCTACTGTATATAGCCTCTCTACTGTATATAGCCTCTACTGTTTATAGCCTCCCTACTGTATATAGCCTCTCTACTGTATAAAGCCTCTACTGTTTATAGCCTCCCTACTGTATATAGCCTCTCTACTGTATATAGCCTCTCTACTGTATTTAGCCTCTCTACTGTATATAGCCTCTCTACTGTATATAGCCTCTCTACTGTATATAGCCTCTCTACTGTATATAGCCTCTACTGTTTATAGCCTCTCTACTGTATATTGCCTCTCTACTGTATATAACCTCTCTACTGTATATAACCTCTCTACTGTATATAGCCTCTCTACTGTATATAGCCACTGTACTGTATGTAGCCTCTCTACTGTATATAGCCTCTCTACTGTATAAAGCCTCTCTACTGTATATTGCCTCTCTACTGTATATAGCCACTCTACTGTATATAGCCACTCTACTGTATATAGCCTCTCTACTGTTTATAGCCTCTCTACTGTATATAGCCTCTCTACTGTTTATAGCCTCTACTGTATATAGCCTCTCTACTGTATATAGCTACTGTATATAGCCTCTACTGTTTATAGCCTCCCTACTGTATTTAGCCTCTCTACTGTATATAGCCTCTCTACTGTATATAGCCTCTCTACTGTATTTAGCCTCTCTACTGTATATAGCCTCTCTACTGTATTTAGCCTCTCTACTGTATATAGCCTCTCTACTGTATATAGCCTCTCTACTGTATAAAGCCTCTCTACTGTATATAGCCTCTCTACTGTATATAGCCTCTCTACTGTATATAGCCTCTCTACTGTATATAGCCTCTCTACTGTATATAGCCTATCTACTGTTTATAGCCTCTCTACTGTATATAGCCTCTCTACTGTATATAGCCTCTCTACTGTATATAGCCTCTCTACTGTATAAAGCCTCTCTACTGTATATAGCCACTCTACTGTATATAGCCACTCTACTGTATATAGCCTCTCTACTGTTTATAGCCTCTCTACTGTATAAAGCCTCTCTACTGTATATAACCTCTCTACTGTATATAGCCTCTCTACTGTATATAGCCTCTCTACTGTATATAGCCTCTCTACTGTATATAGCCTCGCTACTTTTATAGCCTCTACTGTATATAGCCTCTCTACTGTATATAGCCTCTCTACTGTATAAAGCCTCTCTACTGTTTATAGCCTCTACTGTATATAGCCTCTACTGTATATAGCCTCTCTACTGTATATAGCCTCTCTACTGTATATAACCTCTCTACTGTATATAGCCTCTCTACTGTATATAGCCACTGTACTGTATGTAGCCTCTCTACTGTATATAGCCTCTCTACTGTATAAAGCCTCTCTACTGTATATTGCCTCTCTACTGTATATAGCCACTCTACTGTATATAGCCACTCTACTGTATATAGCCTCTCTACTGTTTATAGCCTCTCTACTGTATATAGCCTCTCTACTGTATAAAGCCTCTCTACTGTTTATAGCCTCTCTACAGTATTTAGCCTCTCTACTGTATATAGCCTATCTACTGTATATAGCCTCTCTACTGTTTATAGCCTCTCTACTGTTTATAGCCTCTCTACTGTATATAGCCTCTCTACTGTATATAGCCTCTCTACTGTATAAAGCCTCTCTACTGTATATAGCCACTCTACTGTATATAGCCACTCTACTGTATATAGCCTCTCTACTGTTTATAGCCTCTCTACTGTATAAAGCCTCTCTATTGTATATAACCTCTCTACTGTATATAGCCTCTCTACTGTATATAGCCTCTCTACTGTATATAGCCTCTCTACTGTATATAGCCTCGCTACTTTTATAGCCTCTACTGTATATAGCCTCTCTACTGTATATAGCCTCTCTACTGTATAAAGCCTCTCTACTGTTTATAGCCTCTACTGTATATAGCCTCTACTGTATATAGCCTCTCTACTGTATATAGCCTCTACTGTTTATAGCCTCCCTACTGTATATAGCCTCTCTACTGTATAAAGCCTCTCTACTGTATATAGCCTCTACTGTTTATAGCCTCCCTACTGTATATAGCCTCTCTACTGTATATAGCCTCTCTACTGTATATAGCCTCTCTACTGTATTTAGCCTCTCTACTGTATATAGCCTCTCTACTGTATATAGCCTCTCTACTGTATATAGCCTCTCTACTGTATATAGCCTCTCTACTGTATATAGCCTCTCTACTGTATATAGCCTCTACTGTTTATAGCCTCTCTACTGTATATTGCCTCTCTACTGTATATAACCTCTCTACTGTATATAACCTCTCTACTGTATATAGCCTCTCTACTGTATATAGCCACTGTACTGTATGTAGCCTCTCTACTGTATATAGCCTCTCTACTGTATAAAGCCTCTCTACTGTATATTGCCTCTCTACTGTATATAGCCACTCTACTGTATATAGCCACTCTACTGTATATAGCCTCTCTACTGTTTATAGCCTCTCTACTGTATATAGCCTCTCTACTGTATAAAGCCTCTCTACTGTTTATAGCCTCTACTGTATATAGCCTCTCTACTGTATATAGCTACTGTATATAGCCTCTACTGTTTATAGCCTCCCTACTGTATATAGCCTCTCTACTGTATAAAGCCTCTCTACTGTATATAGCATCTACTGTTTATAGCCTCCCTACTGTATATAGCCTCTCTACTGTATATAGCCTCTCTACTGTATATAGCCTCTCTACTGTATTTAGCCTCTCTACTGTCTATAGCCTCTCTACTGTATATAGCCTCTCTACTCTATATAGCCTCTCTACTGTATATAGCCTCTCTACTGTATATAGCCTCTCTACTGTTTATAGCCTCTCTACTGTATATAGCCTCTCTACTGTATAAAGCCTCTCTACTGTTTATAGCCTCTCTACTGTATATAGCCTCTCTACTGTATATAGCCTCTCTACTGTATATAACCTCTCTACTGTATAACGCCTCACTACTGTATATAGCCTCTCTACTGTATATAGCCTCTCTACTGTATATAGCCACTCTACTGTTTATAGCCTCTCTACTGTATATAACCTCTCTACTGTATATAGCCTCTCTACTGTATATAGCCTCTACTGTATAAGGCCTCTCTACTGTATATAGCCTCTCTACTGTATAAGGCCTCTCTACTGTATATAGCCTCACTACTGTATATAGCCTCTCTACTGTATATAGCCTCTCTACTGTATATAGCCTCTCTACTGTATATAGCCTCTCCTGTATATAGCCTCTCTCCTGTATATAGCCTCTCTACTGTATATAGCCTCTCTACTGTATATAGCCTCTCTACTGTATATAACCTCTCTACTGTATATAGCCTCTCTACTGTATATAGCCTCTCTACTGTATATAGCCTCGCTACTTTTATAGCCTCTACTGTATATAGCCTCTCTACTGTATATAGCCTCTCTACTGTATAAAGCCTCTCTACTGTTTATAGCCTCTACTGTATATAGCCTCTCTACTGTATATAGCCTCTACTGTTTATAGCCTCCCTACTGTATATAGCCTCTCTACTGTATAAAGCCTCTCTACTGTATATAGCCTCTACTGTTTATAGCCTCCCTACTGTATATAGCCTCTCTACTGTATATAGCCTCTCTACTGTATTTAGCCTCTCTACTGTATATATCCTCTCTACTGTATATAGCCTCTACTGTTTATAGCCTCTCTACTGTATATTGCCTCTCTACTGTATATAACCTCTCTACTGTATATAGCCTCTCTACTGTATATAGCCACTGTACTGTATGTAGCCTCTCTACTGTATATAGCCTCTCTACTGTATAAAGCCTCTCTACTGTATATTGCCTCTCTACTGTATATAGCCACTCTACTGTATATAGCCACTCTACTGTATATAGCCTCTCTGCTGTTTATAGCCTCTCTACTGTATATAGCCTCTCTACTGTATAAAGCCTCTCTACTGTTTATAGCCTCTACTGTATATAGCCTCTCTACTGTATATAGCCTCTCTACTGTATATAGCCTCTACTGTATATAGCCTCCCTACTGTATATAGCCTCTCTACTGTATAAAGCCTCTCTACTGTATATAGCATCTACTGTTTATAGCCTCCCTACTGTATATAGCCTCTCTACTGTATATAGGCTCTCTACTGTATATAGCCTCTCTACTGTATTTAGCCTCTCTACTGTCTATAGCCTCTCTACTGTATATAGCCTCTCTACTCTATATAGCCTCTCTACTGTATATAGCCTCTCTACTGTATATAGCCTCTCTACTGTTTATAGCCTCTCTACTGTATATAGCCTCTCTACTGTATAAAGCCTCTCTAATGTTTATAGCCTCTACTGTAATAGCCTCTCTACTGTATATAGCCTCTCTACTGTATATAGCCTGCTACTGTATATAACCTCTCTACTGTATAACGCCTCACTACTGTATATAGCTCTCTACTGTATATAGCCTCTCTACTGTATATAGCCTCTCTACTGTTTATAGCCTCTCTACTGTATATAGCCTCTCTACTGTATATAGCCTCTCTACTGTATATAGCCTCTCTACTGTATATAGCCTCTCCTGTATATAGCCTCTCTCCTGTATATAGCCTCTCTCCTGTATATAGCCTCTCTACTGTATATAGCCTCTCTACTGTTTATAGCCTCTCTACTGTATATAGCCTCTCTACTGTATATAGCCTCTCTACTGTATATAGCCTCTCTACTGTATAAAGCCTCTCTACTGTATATAGCCACTCTACTGTATATAGCCACTCTACTGTATATAGCCTCTCTACTGTTTATAGCCTCTCTACTGTATAAAGCCTCTCTACTGTATATAACCTCTACTGTATATAGCCTCTCTACTGTATATAGCCTCTCTACTGTATATAGCCTCTCTACTGTATATAGCCTCGGCTACTTTTATAGCCTCTACTGTATATAGCCTCTCCAGTGTATAAAGCCTGGCTTCTGTATAAAGCCTCTCTACTGTTTATAGCCTCTACTGTATATAGCCTCTACTGTATATAGCCTCTCTACTGTATATAGCCTCTCTACTGTATATAACCTCTCTACTGTATATAGCCTCTCTACTGTATATAGCCACTGTACTGTATGTAGCCTCTCTACTGTATATAGCCTCTCTACTGTATAAAGCCTCTCTACTGTATATTGCCTCTCTACTGTATATAGCCACTCTACTGTATATAGCCACTTCTACTGTATATAGCCTCTCTACTGTTTATAGCCTCTCTACTGTATATAGCCTCTATCTGTATAAAGCCTCTCTACTGTTTATAGCCTCTCTACAGTATTTAGCCTCTCTCAACTGTATATAGCCTATCTACTGTATATAGCCTCTCTACTGTTTATAGCCTCTCTACTGTTTATAGCCTCTCTACTGTATATAGCCTCTCTACTTATATAGCCTCTCTACTGTATAAAGCCTCTCTACTGTATATAGCCACTCTACTGTATATAGCCACTCTACTGTATATAGCCTCTCTACTGTTTATAGCCTCTCTACTGTATAAAGCCTCTCTATTGTATATAACCTCTCTACTGTATATAGCCTCTCTACTGTATATAGCCTCTCTACTGTATATAGCCTCTCTACTGTTATAGCCTCGCTACTTTTATAGCCTCTACTGTATATAGCCTCTCTACTGTATATAGCCTCTGTCTACTGATATAAAGCCTCTCTACTGTTTATAGCCTCTACTGTATATAGCCTCTACTGTATATAGCCTCTCTACTGTATATAGCCTCTACTGTTTATAGCCTCCCTACTGTATATAGCCTCTCTACTGTATAAAGCCTCTCTACTGTATATAGCCTCTACTGTTTATAGCCTCCCTACTGTATATAGCCTCTCTACTGTATATAGCCTCTCTACTGTATATAGCCTCTCTACTGTATTTAGCCTCTCTACTGTATATAGCCTCTCTACTGTATATAGCCTCTCTACTGTCCCTAGCCTCTCTACTGTATATAGCCTCTCTACTGTATATAGCCTCTCTACTGTATATAGCCTCTACTGTTTATAGCCTCTCTACTGTTGCCTCTCTACTGTATATAACCTCTCTACTGTATATAACCTCTCTACTGTATATAGCCTCTCTACTGTATATAGCCACTGTACTGTATGTAGCCTCTCTACTGTATATAGCCTCTCTACTGTATAAAGCCTCTCTACTGTATATTGCCTCTCTACTGTATATAGCCACTCTACTGTATATAGCCACTCTACTGTATATAGCCTCTCTACTGTTTATAGCCTCTCTACTGTATATAGCCTCTACTGTATAAAGCCTCTCACTGTTTATAGCCTCTACTGTATATAGCCTCTCTACTGTATATAGCTACTGTATATAGCCTCTACTGTTTATAGCCTCCCTACTGTATATAGCCTCTCTACTGTATAAAGCCTCTCTACTGTATATAGCATCTACTGTTTATAGCCTCCCTACTGTATATAGCCTCTCTACTGTATATAGCCTCTCTACTGTATATAGCCTCTCTACTGTATTTAGCCTCTCTACTGTCTATAGCCTCTCTACTGTATATAGCCTCTCTACTCTATATAGCCTCTCTACTGTATATAGCCTCTCTACTGTATATAGCCTCTCTACTGTTTATAGCCTCTCTACTGTATATAGCCTCTCTACTGTATAAAGCCTCTCTACTGTTTATAGCCTCTCTACTGTATATAGCCTCTCTACTGTATATAGCCTCTCTACTGTATATAACCTCTCTACTGTATAACGCCTCACTACTGTATATAGCCTCTCTACTGTATATAGCCTCTCTACTGTATATAGCCACTCTACTGTTTATAGCCTCTCTACTGTATATAACCTCTCTACTGTATATAGCCTCTCTACTGTATATAGCCTCTACTGTATAAGGCCTCTACTGTATATAGCCTCTCTACTGTATAAGGCCTCTCTACTGTATATAGCCTCACTACTGTATATAGCCTCTCTACTGTATATAGCCTCTCTACTGTATATAGCCTCTCTACTGTATATAGCCTCTCCTGTATATAGCCTCTTCCTGTATATAGCCTCTCTACTGTATATAGCCTCTCTACTGTATATAGCCTCTCTACTGTATATAACCTCTCTACTGTATATAGCCTCTTTACTGTATATAGCCTCTTTGTATATAGCCTGTACTTTTATAGCCTCTACTGTATATAGCCTTGATTTGATTTGATTTGATTTGATACTGTATAAAGCCTCTCTACTGTTTATAGCCTCTACTGTATATAGCCTCTCTACTGTATATAGCCTCTACTGTTTATAGCCTCCCTACTGTATATAGCCTCTCTACTGTATAAAGCCTCTCTACTGTATATAGCCTCTACTGTTTATAGCCTCCCTACTGTATATAGCCTCTCTACTGTATATAGCCTCTCTACTGTATTTAGCCTCTCTACTGTATATATCCTCTCTACTGTATATAGCCTCTACTGTTTATAGCCTCTCTACTGTATATTGCCTCTCTACTGTATATAACCTCTCTACTGTATATAGCCTCTCTACTGTATATAGCCACTGTACTGTATGTAGCCTCTCTACTGTATATAGCCTCTCTACTGTATAAAGCCTCTCTACTGTATATTGCCTCTCTACTGTATATAGCCACTCTACTGTATATAGCCACTCTACTGTATATAGCCTCTCTGCTGTTTATAGCCTCTCTACTGTATATAGCCTCTCTACTGTATAAAGCCTCTCTACTGTTTATAGCCTCTACTGTATATAGCCTCTCTACTGTATATAGCCTCTCTACTGTATATAGCCTCTACTGTATATAGCCTCCCTACTGTATATAGCCTCTCTACTGTATAAAGCCTCTCTACTGTATATAGCATCTACTGTTTATAGCCTCCCTACTGTATATAGCCTCTCTACTGTATATAGGCTCTCTACTGTATATAGCCTCTCTACTGTATTTAGCCTCTCTACTGTCTATAGCCTCTCTACTGTATATAGCCTCTCTACTCTATATAGCCTCTCTACTGTATATAGCCTCTCTACTGTATATAGCCTCTCTACTGTTTATAGCCTCTCTACTGTATATAGCCTCTCTACTGTATAAAGCCTCTCTAATGTTTATAGCCTCTACTGTATATAGCCTCTCTACTGTATATAGCCTCTCTACTGTATATAGCCTCTCTACTGTATATAACCTCTCTACTGTATAACGCCTCACTACTGTATATAGCCTCTCTACTGTATATAGCCTCTCTACTGTATATAGCCTCTCTACTGTTTATAGCCTCTCTACTGTATATAGCCTCTCTACTGTATATAGCCTCTCTACTGTATATAGCCTCTCTACTGTATATAGCCTCTCCTGTATATAGCCTCTCTCCTGTATATAGCCTCTCTCCTGTATATAGCCTCTCTACTGTATATAGCCTCTCTACTGTATATAGCCTCTCTACTGTATATAGCCTCACTACTGTTATTTTTCACTGTCTTTTTACTGTTGTTTTTATTTCTTTACTTACCTATTGTTCACCTAATACCTTTTTTGCACTGTTGGTTAGAGCCTGTAAGTAAGCATTTCACTGTGAGGTGTTACCTGTTGTATTTGGCGCCCGTGACAAATAAACTTTGATTTGATTAGATTTTATTTAGCAGTCTTATGGCTTAGGGGTAGAAGCTGTTCAGGGTCCTGTTGATTCCAGACTTGGTACATTGTTATGCTTGCCGTGCGGTAGCAGAGAGAACAGTCTATGACTAGGGTGGCTGACGTCTTAAGACTATTTTCAGGGCCTTCCTCTGACACCGCCTGGTATAGAGGTCCTGGTTTGTAAGGGAACTCGGCCCCAATGATGTACACACTACCCTCCTTGTGGTTAGCGCCTTGTGGTTGGATGCCGAGCAGTTGCCATACCAAGCGGTGATGCAGCCAGTCAAGATGTTCTCAATGGTGCAGCTGTAGGACTTTAAGGAAGATCTGAGGACCCATGCCAAATCTTTTCAGTCTCCTGAGGGGGAAAAGGTGTTGTCGTGCCCTCTTCACGACTATCTTGGTGTATTTGGACCATGATAGTTCCTTAGTGATCTGGACACTGAGGAACTTGAAGCTCTCAACCCACTCCACTACAGCCACGTCAATGTGAACGGGGCGTGCTAGGCCCTCTGTTTCCGGGAGTCCACGATCAGCTCCTTTGTCTTGCTGACGGTGAGGGAAAGGTTGTTGTACGGGCACAGCACTGCCAGGTCTCTGACCTCTTCCCTACAGGCTGTCTCATCGTTGAGGGAGAGGTTGTTGTCATGGCACAGCACTGCCAGGTCTCTGACCTCCTCCCTATAGGCTGTCTCATTGTCGTCGGTGATCAGGCCAGCCTGATCTCTGATCTATATATTGGAACGTGCAGTAACTTTTTGTAAATCTAGCCTTGTCCCAGAACTGTCTGTGCTGTCTATCTGGCAAGACTGTTGCTATTGGTCTACCATGCCCAGTACCTCGCTTCATTCTGAGTGATATGCTAATTAGACTGTTGCTATTGGTCTACCATGCCCAGTACCTCACTTCATTCTGAGTGATATGCTAATTAGACTGTTGCTATTGGTCTACCATGCCCAGTACCTCGCTTCATTCTGAGTGATATGCTAATTAGACTGTTGCTATTGGTCTACCATGCCCAGTACCTCACTTCATTCTGAGTGATATGCTAATTAGACTGTTGCTATTGGTCTACCATGCCCAGTACCTCACTTCATTCTGAGTGATATGCTAATTAGACTGTTGCTAGTGGTCTACCATGCCCAGTACCTCGCTTCATTCTGAGTGATATGCTAATTAGACTGTTGCTATTGGTCTACCATGCCCAGTACCTCACTTCATTCTGAGTGATATGCTAATTAGACTGTTGCTAGTGGTCTACCATGCCCAGTACCAGTCACGGAACTTCACTTTATTTTACTGTTCAGTCGTCAGTCTTGTCTTGTTGACATTTAATTGAGATCTCTCTCCAGTTACCAATGGCCTCTAATCAAGACAGAAGTCCTTGAGACCCAGACCAACACGTAACGAGAGGTTGGGACTATAAAATGAGTTAACGTGCATGGCGACATTTTGAGGTTACTGTCACTATAATTGCCTTCAACCAGTGTGTTCCCAGTTGGCAATTTTTTATATAAATAAACACGATTTTTCATTGTATTCCCCGAACTTTGCTGTGCTTTTAAATGGTTGAAAGCGCAATGATTCGGGGTGTGCCGACATGGCCATGCTGGTATTCATAATCGTTTCCAGAAATTGACAGTTTCACGTTCTCACTGCAAAAAAAAGCTGCAGATTAGGAGCCGTGTGCGGAGTGTTGTGTCTGTGTGTCCTCAATATGCAGCGGGCAGCGAAGTTTGCTGTCACTCAGTCAGAGGTTTCATATGTTTTCCCTACCCTTTGCCCCACTTGTTAGATATTATGCACATTGATCGCTTGACAACAAACATCCTCACCTTGTGATTTATCATACTAGCAGGCAGCAGCAATCTGAATGGTCAGACTGAAAACACGCGAGGAAAAGTGATCGAAATGATGAAGCGAGTGGACAGAGAAATAGAGCTTCACTCTATCCAATCAGAGCGGCAGGATCAACGTACAACCCGCCCATCTCTTTACAGACAGGCAAACTAGCCAGTTAAGTTATCTAGTGCACGTAGAACGTCGCACATGACTGACTCAAAGACGCTTTAGAAACTCTGGGACTGACTGACGTGAGAAAGATGCTTGCTGGCACCCGAAAATAATGTATTTTTTTATTTATTTTTACGATCACAAATAATTACAAAATATACTCGGATCTTAAGCGTATCCAAAAAATGTACCCATATCCGTTGCGATACTCATTTTGTCCGACTACTCGGCACACCCCTAGCAGTTATAGACATTTCGGTGAACTAAAACCAACAATCAGATGCTATTTTTTCCATTGGAATTTTGTTGTTTTTAAGATGGTTGAAAGCATAGTGACAAAACATAGGAAATTCAACTAACTTTTGTCTCTCTTTATGAGTGGGTGCATAGAGTTTGTAATCTCAACCAAATATTATCCACGTTGAAATGACATGGTGTGCCCAGTGGGAATGCTCTGTGTGCCGTCTTGGACAGAGGCTACTGTAATCTGTTAACTAACCAGAGATAGAGTCAAGACCGATGTCCTTGAGACACATGCCCAACCTATAATCATGACAGAAGTCTTTGAGATCCAGACTAAGACCCAACCTTTCAAGACCTAACCTCTCGTGGACATACTACGTAAACAAATTCTGTACGATTTTATTTCTGGGTTAACCAAGATTACTGAAGACCCAGACCATGACTCAGTGTATTGAAATAATGACCAGACCATGGTCAGTGTATTAAGATAATGACCAGACCATGACTCAGTGTATTAAAATAATGACCAGACCAGGACTCAGTGCATTAAGATAATGACCAGACCATGACTCAGTTTATTAAAATAATGACCAGTGCATTAAAATAATGACCAAACCATGACTCAGTGTATTGAAATAATGACCAGACCATGACTCAGTTTATTAAAATAATGACCAGTGCATTAAGATAATGACCAGACCAGGACTCAGTGCATTAAGATAATGACCAGACCAGGACTCAGTGCATTAAGATAATGACCAGACCAGGACTCAGTGCATTAAGATAATGACCAGACCAGGACTCAGTGCATTAAGATAATGACCAGACCATGACTCAGTGCATTAAGATAATGACCAGACCAGGATTCAGTGCATTAAAATAATGACCAGACCATGACTCAGTGTATTAAAATAATGACCAAACCATGACTCAGTGTATTGAAATAATGACCAGACCATGACTCAGTTTATTAAAATAATGACCAGTGCATTAAGATAATGACCAGACCATGACTCAGTGTATTGAAATAATGACCAGACCATGACTCAGTTTATTAAAATAATGACCAAACCATGACTCAGTGTATTGAAATAATGACCAGACCATGACTCAGTTTATTAAAATAATGACCAGTGCATTAAGATAATGACCAGACCATGACTCAGTGCATTAAGATAATGACCAGACCAGGACTCAGTGCATTAAGATAATGACCAGACCAGGACTCAGTGCATTAAGATAATGACCAGACCAGGACTCAGTGCATTAAGATAATGACCAGACCATGACTCAGTTTATTAAAATAATGACCAGTGCATTAAGATAATAACCAGACCATGACTCAGTGTATTAAGATAATAACCAGACCAGGACTCAGTGCATTAAGATAATGACCAACCCATGGTCAGTTCTAATGTGGATAAAACAAGATTCAGACGTCCTGATAAGCTCAATGTAACTATGCTTAATGGAACATAGAACATTTCAGCCGTGGTTGAATTGCGTTGCTCCCGCTCCTTGCATGTCCTCATCATCCAGCTCCGTTTCTGCAGGGGCGGTAATACTGTGATGCTGTGTGTGATTCTTCGTCTTGGTTCCATGTATCTTGTTAGAGTGACAGTATATAGATTGATTTGCAGTGGCGTTGCTGTGCTGGGGATAGCTCGGTTCAGAGGTCTGGCTTTTTCCAATAATGTGTTTAGCTATGGTTCTACCTTGAAACGCCTGTGTAGAGAGATACTCAAACCTTGAAGTTGGGGTGAACTGAAGGCTGTTTGCATTTCAAGGCATCCAAGACTTTCCTGTGTGGTGGTGTACTTCATGGACCATTGAGTCTCTGACCCAGACAGAGACTCCATTTACATAGCTATTTATTCCAGTTCTAGGCTTAATCTATGTCTGGGAAACGGGCCCTATATCTGGGAATGTCAGCTGACTGTGTGTGTGTGTTGACTGTGTGTTGACTGTGGTAGACTGTGTATTGGTGTGTGTTGACTGTGTATTGGTGTGTGTTGACTGTGTATTGGTGTGTGTTGACTGTGGTTGACTGTGGTTGACTGTGGTTGACTGTGTGTTGACTGTGTATTGGTGTGTGTTGACTGTGTATTGGTGTGTGTTGACTGTGTATTGGTGTGTGTTGACTGTGTATTGGTGTGTGTTGACTGTGTGTTGACTGTGTGTTGGTGTGTGTTGACTGTGGTTGACTGTGTGTTGACGGTGTGTTGACTGTTTGTCTGTGTGTTGTCTGTGTTTGGCGGTATGTTGACTGTGTGTTGACTGTTTGTCTGTGTGTGTGCTGTCTGTCTCCTCCCAGGTTGACAAGCATCAGCAGAGTAAGGACTCTGTGTTCTTCCGGGATGGAAAGAGGAGGATTGACTTCGTCCTGTCCTATGTGGATGACCGAGACGGAGAGAGGAAACAGGTAAAATACAACCTTCAGAAACACACCTCACTATCAACTACACTTCCTTCTACTGCAAATAGTTGTCAAGTGCATTGTCCTCGCAGGGGTTTCATTGTAATTCTCAGTGATACTTAAATACTGGTTTCTGGGCACAGGACACCGCCTGGGTAAAACCTGACTGAATGCTCCATTCCGTTGTGAGTTCAGGACACTGCCTGGGTAAAACCTGACTGAATGCTCCATTCCGTTGTGAGTTCAGAGTTTGTTTTGGTTTAATCCGGCTACATGGCTCTGTAGTTGCTAATACTACAATAATACAGGGTGAATAAGATGTATGAACATAATTCAGGATGCTGTAATACATAGCACTCTTCCTTCACTTGACTCACTTTTACTTGACTCACTTTACTTGACTCACTTTACTTGACTCACTTCACTTTACTTGACTCACTTCACTTTACTTGACTCACTTTACTTGACTCACTTCACTTTACTTGACTCACTTCACTTTACTTGACTCACTTTACTTGACTCACTTCACTTTACTTGACTCACTTCACTTTACTTGACTCACTTCACTTTACTTGACTCACTTCACTTTACTTGACTCACTTCACTTTACTTGACTCACTTTACTTGACTCACTTCACTTTACTTGACTCACTTTACTTGACTCACTTCACTTTACTTGACTCACTTCACTTTACTTGACTCACTTCACTTTACTTGACTCACTTTACTTGACTCACTTCACTTTACTTGACTCGCTTCACTTTACTTGACTCACTTTACTTGACTCACTTCACTTTCACTTTACTTGACTCACTTCACTTTACTTGACTCACTTCACTTTACTTGACTCACTTCACTTTACTTGACTCACTTCACTTTACTTGACTCACTTTACTTGACTCACTTCACTTTACTTGACTCACTTCACTTTACTTGACTCACTTCACTTTACTTGACTCACTTTACTTTACTTGACTTACTTCACTTTACTTGACTCACTTTACTTGACTCACTTCACTTTACTTGACTCACTTTACTTGACTCACTTCACTTTACTTGACTCACTTCACTTTACTTGACTCACTTTACTTGACTCACTTCACTTTACTTGACTCACTTCACTTTACTTGACTCACTTCACTTTACTTGACTCACTTCACTTTACTTGACTCACTTCACTTTACTTGACTCACTTCACTTTACTTGACTCACTTCACTTTACTTGACACACTTTACTTGACTCACTTTACTTGACTCACTTCACTTTACTTGACTCACTTTACTTGACTCACTTCACTTTACTTGACTCACTTCACTTTACTTGACTCACTTCACTTTACTTGACTCACTTTACTTTACTTGACTCACTTCACTTTACTTGACTCACTTTACTTGACTCACTTTACTTGACTCACTTTACTTTACTTGACTCACTTCACTTTACTTGACTCACTTTACTTGACTCACTTCACTTTACTTGACTCACTTTACTTGACTCACTTCACTTTACTTGACTCACTTCACTTTACTTGACTCACTTTACTTTACTTGACTCACTTCACTTTACTTGACTCACTTCACTTTACTTGACTCACTTTACTTGACTCACTTCACTTTACTTGACTCACTTCACTTTACTTGACTCACTTCACTTTACTTGACTCGCTTCACTTTACTTGACTCACTTTACTTGACTCACTTCACTTTACTTGACTCACTTCACTTTACTTGACTCACTTCACTTTACTTGACTCACTTCACTTTACTTGACTCACTTCACTTTACTTGACTCACTTTACTTGACTCACTTCACTTTACTTGACTCACTTCACTTTACTTGACTCACTTCACTTTACTTGACTCACTTTACTTTACTTGACTTACTTCACTTTACTTGACTCACTTTACTTGACTCACTTTACTTTACTTGACTCACTTTACTTGACTCACTTCACTTTACTTGACTCACTTCACTTTACTTGACTCACTTTACTTGACTCACTTCACTTTACTTGACTCACTTCACTTTACTTGACTCACTTCACTTTACTTGACTCACTTCACTTTACTTGACTCACTTCACTTTACTTGACTCACTTCACTTTACTTGACTCACTTTACTTGACTCACTTCACTTTACTTGACTCACTTTACTTGACTCACTTCACTTTACTTGACTCACTTCACTTTACTTGACTCACTTCACTTTACTTGACTCACTTTACTTTACTTGACTCACTTCACTTTACTTGACTCACTTTACTTGACTCACTTTACTTGACTCACTTTACTTTACTTGACTCACTTCACTTTACTTGACTCACTTCACTTTACTTGACTCACTTTACTTTACTTGACTCACTTCACTTTACTTGACTCACTTTACTTGACTCACTTCACTTTACTTGACTCACTTTACTTTACTTGACTCACTTCACTTTACTTGACTCACTTTACTTGACTCACTTCACTTTACTTGACTCACTTCACTTTACTTGACTCACTTCACTTTACTTGACTCACTTCACTTTACTTGACTCACTTCACTTTACTTGACTCACTTTACTTGACTCACTTCACTTTACTTGACTCACTTCACTTTACTTGACTCACTTCACTTTACTTGACTCACTTCACTTTACTTGACTCACTTTACTTTACTTGACTTACTTCACTTTACTTGACTCACTTTACTTGACTCACTTCACTTTACTTGACTCACTTTACTTGACTCACTTCACTTTACTTGACTCACTTCACTTTACTTGACTCACTTTACTTGACTCACTTTACTTGACTCACTTCACTTTACTTGACTCACTTCACTTTACTTGACTCACTTCACTTTACTTGACTCACTTCACTTTACTTGACTCACTTCACTTTACTTGACTCACTTCACTTTACTTGACTCACTTCACTTTACTTGACTCACTTTACTTGACTCACTTCACTTTACTTGACTCACTTTACTTGACTCACTTCACTTTACTTGACTCACTTCACTTTACTTGACTCACTTTACTTGACTCACTTCACTTTACTTGACTCACTTTACTTGACTCACTTCACTTTACTTGACTCACTTCACTTTACTTGACTCACTTCACTTTACTTGACTCACTTTACTTTACTTGACTCACTTCACTTTACTTGACTCACTTTACTTGACTCACTTCACTTTACTTGACTCACTTGACTCACTTTACTTGACTCACTTCACTTTACTTGACTCACTTCACTTTACTTGACTCACTTTACTTTACTTGACTCACTTCACTTTACTTGACTCACTTCACTTTACTTGACTCACTTCACTTTACTTGACTCACTTCACTTTACTTGACTCACTTTACTTGACTCACTTCACTTTACTTGACTCACTTCACTTTACTTGACTCACTTCACTTTACTTGACTCACTTCACTTTACTTGACTCACTTCACTTGACTAACCTTACTTGTCAGCACCAGCTAGGTACGTCTCTTGCCAAGCTGTTCAAGCACTGACTGTTGATAGTGTTCATATTTCAGAAATAAGCTACATGACACAAATACCTTGAAACAAGATGAAACATTTAAACTAAGCTAGCTCAGTTGGTAGAGCATGGCGCTTGTAACGCCAGGGTAGTGGGTTCGATTCCCGGGACCACCCATACGTAGAATGTAGAATGTATGCACACAAGACTGTAAGTCGCTTTGGATAAAAGTGTCTGCTAAATGGCATATATATATATACCTATAATTCCTCATTCCTAGCCAGTGACCGAGCCCCATGGAATGGAATGTCCTTATCATCTGCCTCCTGCTTTGAGTTAGCCTTGAATTGACCCTTAGTTTCCTTGTTAACTTTGTTATTTAAGTATATTTGAGTACTATTTGCATGCTGTGTGGGAGAAGTAGTCCTTTTGAGGTGAAGCTTCCTGTACACAAAGTCCACATGATAAAGTGGTAATAATAATAATAATATTTATAATCATATACAGTGCATTCGGAAAGTAATCAGACCCCTTGATTTTGTTATATCACATCCTTATTATAAAATTGATCAAATAGTATTTTTCCCTCATACACCCTCTCTCATTTTCCCTCAACATTTTCCCTCATACACCCTCTCTCATTCACACACACACTTTCTCATTCTCTCTCTCTACACACAATGCCCCATAATGAAAAAGCAAAAACGTTTTTTTGAAATTTTAGCAAATTTATTAAAAAAACAAACAGAAATATCACATTTAGTATTGAGACACTTTACTTAGTGCTTTGGTGAAGCACCTTTGGCAGTGATTACAGCATCGAGTCTTCTTGGGTTTGACACTACAAGCTTGGCACACCTGTATTTGTGGATTTTCTCCCATTCTACTCTGCAGATTCTCTCAAGCTCTGTCAGGTTGGATGGGGAGCGTTGCTGCGCAGCTATTTTCAGGGTCTCTCCAGCGATGTTTGACCGGGTTCAAGTCCGGGCCCTGGCTGGGCCACTCAAGGACATTCAGAGACTTGTCCCGAAGCAACTTGTGTGTTGTCTTGGCTGTGTACTTAGGGTCGTTGTCCTGTTGGAAGGTGAATCTTCGCTCCAGTCTAAGATCCTGAGCACTCTGGAGCAGGTTTTCATCAAGGATCTCTCTGTACTTTGCTTCGTTCATCTTTCCCTAGATCCTGACTAGTCTCCCAGTCCCTGCCGCTGAAAAACATCCATCCCCACAGCATGATGCTGCCACCACCATGCTTCACCGTAGGGATGGTGTCAGGTTTCCTCCAGACGTGACACTTGGCATTCAGGCCAAAGGGTTCAATCTTGTTTCTCATGGTCTGAGAGTCCTTTGGGTGCCTTTTTAGCAAATAAAGCAGTCTGTCATGTGCCTTTACTGAGGAGGGGCTACTGTCTGGCCACTCTATCATAAAGGCCTGATTGGTGGAGTGCTGCAAAGAGCTCTGTCAGAGTGACCATCGGGTTCTTGGTTAACTCCCTGACCAAGGCCTGCTCTAGGAAAAGTTTAGGTGGTTCCAAACTTCTTCATTTAATAATTATGGAGGCCACTGGGAGACATGTTGGGGTAATGGGATGGGGAGTAGGGGGACATGTTGGGGTAATGGGATGGGGAGTAGGGGGACATGTTGGGGTAATGGGAGTAGGGAGACATGTTGGGGTAATGGGATGGGGAGTAGGGAGACATGTTGGGGTAATGGGATGAGGAGTAGGGAGACATGTTGGGGTAATGGGATGGGGAGTAGGGAGACATGTTGGGGTAATGGGATGGGGAGTAAGAAGACATGTTGGGGTAATGGGATGGGGAGTAGGGAGACATGTTGGGGTAATGGGAGTAGAGAGACATGTTGGGGTAATGGGAGTAGGGAGACATGTTGGGGTAATGGGATGGGGAGTAGGGAGACATGTTGGGGTAATGGGATGGGGAGTAGGGAGACATGTTGGGGTAATGGGATGGGGAGTAGGGAGACATGTTGGGGTAATGGGATGGGGAGTAGGGAGACATGTTGGGGTAATGGGATGGGGAGTAGGGAGACATGTTGGGGTAATGGGATGGGGAGTAGGGAGACATGTTGGGGTAATGGGATGGGGAGTAGGGAGACATGTTGGGGTAATGGGATGAGGAGTAGGGAGACATGTTGGGGTAATGGGATGGGGAGTAGAGAGACATGTTGGGGTAATGGGATGGGGAGTAAGAAGACATGTTGGGGTAATGGGATGGGGAGTAGGGAGACATGTTGGGGTAATGGGAGTAGAGAGACATGTTGGGGTAATGGGAGTAGGGCGACATGTTGGGGTAATGGGATGGGGAGTAGGGAGACATGTTGGGGTAATGGGATGGGGAGTAGGGAGACATGTTGGGGTAATGGGATGGGGAGTAGGGAGACATGTTGGGGTAATGGGATGGGGAGTAGGGAGACATGTTGGGGTAATGGGATGGGGAGTAGGGAGACATGTTGGGGTAATGGGATGGGGAGTAGAGAGACATGTTGGGGTAGTGGGAGTAGGGAGACATGTTGGGGTAATGGGATGGGGAGTAGAGAGACATGTTGGGGTAATGGGATGGGGAGTAGGGAGACATGTTGGGGTAATGGGATGGGGAGTAGGGAGACATGTTGGGGTAATGGGATGGGGAGTAGGGAGACATGTTGGGGTAATGGGATGGGGAGTAGAGAGACATGTTGGGGTAATGGGATGGGGAGTAGAGAGACATGTTGGGGTAATGGGAGTAGGGAGACATGTTGGGGTAATGGGATGGGGAGTAGGGAGACATGTTGGGGTAATGGGAGTAGGGAGACATGTTGGGGTAATGGGAGTAGGGAGACATGTTGGGGTAATGGGAGTAGGGAGACATGTTGGGGTAATGGGAGTAGAGAGACATGTTGGGGTAATGGGAGTAGGGAGACATGTTGGGGTAATGGGAGTAGGGAGACATGTTGGGGTAATGGGATGGGGAGACATGTTGGGGTAATGGGATGGGGAGACATGTTGGGGTAATGGGAGTAGGGAGACATGTTGGGGTAATGGGAGTAGGGAGACATGTTGGGGTAATGGGAGTAGGGAGACATGTTGGGGTAATGGGATGGGGAGACATGTTGGGGTAATGGGATGGGGAGACATGTTGGGGTAATGGGATGGGGAGACATGTTGGGGTAATGGGAGTAGGGAGACATGTTGGGGTAATGGGAGTAGGGAGACATGTTGGGGTAATGGGAGTAGGGAGACATGTTGGGGTATCCTCTCATATCATCTCTCCTCTCCTATCATCTCTCCTCTCCTCTCTCCTCTCCTATCCTATCCTCTCTCTTCTCCTATCCTCTCTCTTCTCCTATCCTCTCTCCTATCCTATCCTCTCTCTTCTCCTATCCTCTCTCCTATGCTATCCTCTCTCCTCTCCTATCCTCTCTCCTATCCTATCCTCTCTCTTCTCCTATCCTCTCGTCTCTCCTCTCATATCCTCTCTACTCTCCTATCATCTCTCCTCTCATATCCTCTCTCCTCTCCTATCGTCTCTCTTCCCCTCTATGCTCCTCTCTCCTCTACTTTCCTATCCTCTCTCCTCTCCTATCCTATCGTCTCTCCTCTCCTATCCTCTCTCCTCTCCTCTCCTCTCATATCCTCTCTCCTCTCCTATCGTCTCTCCTCTCCTCTCTCTCTTCCCCTCTATGCTCCTCTCTCCTCTTCTCTTTTCTTCCTTCTATGTTGTGTCAACAGGAGAGACGGAGGGAGTACGAGGCTAACCTACAGAAAGCAGGGCTGGAGCTGGAGACAGAGGATAAATCGGTAAGATTCCTGCCCTGAAGGTTTATCTGATTACATCTAGCCAAGTTCTGGTGAATAAATAGCCTGGTCCCAGATATGTCTTTGTTTCTAACACCATCGGACCAGAGGAGTTAGCAACGTAGCATAAACAGATCTGAGACTAGGCTAGTGTATGAATATAGGTCTGAAACAAGAGATTTTTAGTATACAGGCACATGCTGTCCTGGCAGTGTTTTTGTATAGGGGGATGCCATTACTCTTTCTCACCACCGGGGGGAGAAATATTTAGTATACAAGGACAGACTGTCCTGGTAGTGTTTTTGTACAGGGGGATGCCATTACTCTTTCTCGCCACCAGGGGGAGAGATATTTAGTATACAAGGACAGACTGTCCTGGCAGTGTTTTTGTACAGGGGGATGCCATTACTCTTTCTCACCACCGGGGGGCGATAGATCAATAGAAATACTCTGGTTTATCAACTTTACACCACAGTACAGGAAAATGGTTTGTTTGTGGTGGTGGAGGTGAACTTAAGTAGCTAAACTTGGCTATTGGTTAAATAATTGACAGGCTGTGTCTGTTTGTCTGTCCGCCGTCTTCCTGTCTGTCCATCCATCTCCACTTCTATCTATCTCTCCATTTCTCCATCTCTCTCCTCCAATCAGGTGTCAGATGACAGGAAGACGTACTTTGTGAAGATCCACGCTCCATGGGAGGTTCTGGCCACTTACGCCGATGTCCTCAAGATCAAGGTTCCCTTCAAGGAAAACGACATCCCCGTTCACCAGGTACAGTAGTCAGCCAGGTAGCCTAGCGGTTAGCGAGGCGGGCCAAGCAAGATCAAGGTTCCCTTCAAGGAAAACGACATCCCCGTTCACCAGGTACAGTAGTCAGCCAGGTAGCCTAGCGGTTAGCGAGGCGGGCCAAGCAAGATCAAGGTTCCCTTCAAGGAAAACGACATCCCCGTTCACCAGGTACAGTAGTCAGCCAGGTAGCCTAGCGGTTAGCGAGGCGGGCCAAGCAAGATCAAGGTTCCCTTCAAGGAAAACGACATCCCCGTTCACCAGGTACAGTAGTCAGCCAGGTAGCCTAGCGGTTAGCGAGGCGGGCCAAGCAAGATCAAGGTTCCCTTCAAGGAAAACGACATCCCCGTTCACCAGGTACAGTAGTCAGCCAGGTAGCCTAGCGGTTAGCGAGGCGGGCCAAGCAAGATCAAGGTTCCCTTCAAGGAAAACGAATCCCCGTTCACCAGGTACAGTAGTCAGCCATTCCTAGCGGTTAGCGAGGCGGGCCAAGCAAGATCAAAGGAAAACGACATCCCCGTTCACCAGGTACAGTAGTCAGCCAGGTAGCCTAGCGGTTAGCGAGGCGGGCCAAGCAAGATCAAGGTTCCCTTCAAGGAAAACGACATCCCCGTTCACCAGGTACAGTAGTCAGCCAGGTAGCCTAGCGGTTAGCGAGGCGGGCCAAGCAAGATCAAGGTTCCCTTCAAGGAAAACGACATCCCCGTTCACCAGGTACAGTAGTCAGCCAGGTAGCCTAGCGGTTAGCGAGGCGGGCCAAGCAAGATCAAGGTTCCCTTCAAGGAAAACGACATCCCGTTCACCAGGTACAGTAGTCAGCCAGGTAGCCTAGCGGTTAGCGAGGCGGGCCAAGCAAGATCAAGGTTCCCTTCAAGGAAAACGACATCCCCGTTCACCAGGTACAGTAGTCAGCCAGGTAGCCTAGCGGTTAGCGAGGCGGGCCAAGCAAAACGGATTGGTTCCAATACCAGGACTTAAAGAAAATATCTGGCCAGTCTTTGGACTGTAGGTTCAAACGGTAGCCTGATCCCAGATCTGTTTGTGTTCATGCCAACTACATTGTTGTCATTGTCAAACCCGAAAACATGTTTGTGGTGACAAGGTGTTGGCATCACGGCTTGGAAAGTGAAGTATTGTTTTTCTTAATATGTTCTTCATCCAGGACATTCCCATGGACTGGCTGTTCACTCCTTTCCGTCTACCGGACCACATTATGAATCCTGAACCTGACTATTTCACCTCACCTTTCAACAAGGGAAAGATTGACTTCTTCCTCATCGATGACAAGGAGACATTCTTCCCTCCTTCCGTCCGCAACAGGATAGTAAGTAGGCTTAAACGTAAAGGTTTTTTGTATAAGAGAATCAAAGGAGAAGAATTGACTTCTCTCCTCACGGTTTCTTCCTGGCTGTGAAGCAACCGTCGATGTAAAAATGGCTTTATAAAATAATTATTATAATTATTAATGTGAATTAAATTGGGAATGTAGTCATGGCAGTATAGTGACTTGTAGAATAGACAGTCCTCTATTTGTAGAAGTGTGAATCTCTATGTATGTATTTCTCTCTCTCCTCCCTCCAGGTGTACTACATCTTAGCCCGTTGTCCCTACCACAAGACGGACAGAGAGGACAAGAAGGGCATCAAGCGCCTGCTCAACAACGGCACCTACGGGTCTGCCTTCCCACTACACGATGTAAGAGGCCACTGTCCAACAGTGACCAGGGTTGGGCTCAATTCCCTTTTAAATTCCTGTCAATTTAGGACGTAAACTGAAATTACAATTACAATTTAGGACGTACACTGAAATTACAATTACAATTTAGGACGTACACTGAAATTACAATTACAATTTAGGACGTACACTAAAATTACAATTACAATTTAGGACGTAAACTGAAATTACAATTACAATTTAGGACGTACACTGAAATTACAATTACCATTTAGGACGTAAACTGAAATTACAATTACAATTTAGGACGGAAACTGAAATTACAATTACAATTTTTATTCTATGAGAAAAAAAAATGGAATTGGAATTTGATTTCCTTTCTGAAATGACTGGATTTGAAATGGAATTGACCCCCCCCAAAAAACTCTGAAAGTGACCTTCTCTCCTAGTAGGGAAAACTGGCTGTGATGTCATTTTAACCAGCTTTACCCTCTGGGCTCTTGTGAGGTTGTTTCATATCGACGTACAGACATCCGTGAAGTCATCTAGTGGTGGAAAGGGGCAAGGAATTGTTTTGTGCACAATGTGTCGTTCATATAGTAATCACCCCCCAAAAAAAAAAGGGTGTATCTTTATTAAAATGAACCCTATTATCATCCCCTTTTGGAATGAGACATTCCACATTGTGGGGCGGCAGGGTAGCCTAGTGGTTAGAGTGGAGGGGCGGCAGGTAGTCTAGTGGTTAGAGTGGAGGGGCGGCAGGTAGCCTAGTGGTTAGAGTGGAGGGGCGGCAGGTAGCCTAGTGGTTAGAGTGGAGGGGCGGCAGGTAGCCTAGTGGTTAGAGTGGAGGGGCGGCAGGTAGCCTAGTGGTTAGAGTGGAGGGGCGGCAGGTAGCCTAGTGGTTAGAGTGGAGGGGCGGCAGGTAGCCTAGTGGTTAGAGTGGAGGGGCGGCAGGTAGTCTAGTGGTTAGAGTGGAGGGGCGGCAGGTAGTCTAGTGGTTAGAGTGGAGGGGCGGCAGGTAGTCTAGTGGTTAGAGTGGAGGGGCGGCAGGTAGTCTAGTGGTTAGAGTGGAGGGGCGGCAGGGTAGCCTAGTGGTTAGAGTGGAGGGGCGGCAGGTAGCCTAGTGGTTAGAGTGGAGGGGCGGCAGGTAGCCTAGTGGTTAGAGTGGAGGGGCGGCAGGTAGCCTAGTGGTTAGAGTGGAGGGGCGGCAGGTAGCCTAGTGGTTAGAGTGGAGGGGCGGCAGGTAGCCTAGTGGTTAGAGTGGAGGGGCGGCAGGTAGCCTAGTGGTTAGAGTGGAGGGGCGGCAGGTAGCCTAGTGGTTAGAGTGAGGGGCGGCAGGGTAGCCTAGTGGTTAAAGTGGAGGGGCGGCAGGGTAGCCTAGTGGTTAGAGTGGAGGGGCGGCAGGGTAGCCTAGTGGTTAGAGTGGAGGGGCGGCAGGGTAGCCTAGTGGTTAGAGTGGAGGGGCGGCAGGGTAGCCTAGTGGTTAGAGTGGAGGGGCGGCAGGTAGCCTAGTGGTTAGAGTGGAGGGGAGGCAGGTAGCCTAGTGGTTAGAGTGGAGGGGCGGCAGGTAGCCTAGTGGTTAGAGTGGAGGGGCGGCAGGTAGCCTAGTGGTTAGAGTGGAGGGGAGGCAGGGTAGCCTAGTGGTTAGAGTGGAGGGGCGGCAGGTAGCCTAGTGGTTAGAGTGGAGGGGCGGCAGGGTAGCCTAGTGGTTAGAGCGGAGGGGCGGCAGGTAGCCTACTGAACAAGCCAGTTAACCCACTGTTCCCTGATAGGCCGTCATTGTAAATACGAATTTGTTCTTTAACTGATTTGCCTAGTTAAATAAAGGTTAAATAAAAAATAAAAACAGGCACAACTCTGGGTAACTTTCCCAGAATCCCCAGGTTTTCCAGAAATCCTGGCGAGAGGATTCCAGATTCCCTGCTTATTTACCTCTTGAATCTGGGAATCTTCTGGAGAGAAAAAAACAAATACTTTTTTTTTGGGGGGGGGGGATCTGAATTTTGCAACCATGTTATGGATAAGGATGAACAGTAGGACCATGACATGTTAAACGGTCTGTCTCCCTCTGTATGTATAAAGTCTCGATACTGGAAACCATCCAGGGATTCCAACAGTGAGAGTGAGAGATTCAACCTCTACAAACACTGGGCCCAGTTCTTCAGTTTCTTCAAAGAGCAGCCCCTCAACTTGATACGGTAAGAACGCCAAGCCAGACGTTCAATCCAACTCAGATTAACAACCTGTGCACGTTGATATACTGTACTTCTAAGCCAGTGTCTCTTATGTTTGCGGATCTCACATTGCCTGTTAACTCCAAGGATTTCAGCTCAAGCAGAAATCCCCTTTCAATGTGAACTGCGCAGTGCACAGGTCAATTATCTGCGTTTGTTTGAACCAAGTCTCCACGTTGTCCTCTTTTTTCCTAGACACTAAACAGACTTGTTGTTGTTTGATTAGTTGTGTTGTATTTCTCATAACAGGAAGTATTACGGGGAGAAGATGTTTGATTGGTTGTGTTGTATTTCTCATAACAGGAAGTATTACGGGGAGAAGATGTTTGATTATTTCCCATAACAGGAAGTATTACGGGGAGAAGATGTTTGATTGGTTGTGTTGTATTTCTCATAACAGGAAGTATTACGGGGAGAAGATGTTTGATTATTTCCCATAACAGGAAGTATTACGGGGAGAAGATGTTTGATTGGTTGTGTTGTATTTCTCATAACAGGAAGTATTACGGGGAGAAGATTGGGATCTACTTTGCCTGGCTGGGTTTCTACACTGAGATGCTGTTCTTCGCTGCGGTAGTCGGCCTGATCTGTTTTCTCTATGGATTATTCACCTTCGATGACAACGTCTGGAGGTGAGGGCCCCTGAATCCCAATTCAACCCCTAGGCACTATCCCCTACCGCCTAACTCATAGCCTAAAAATCCTAGGCACTATCCCCTACCGCCTAACTCACAGCCTAAAAATCCTAGGCACTATCCCCTACCCCTTAACTCACAGCCTAAAAATCCTAGGCACTATCCCCTACCCCTTAACTCACAGCCTAAAAATCCTAGGCACTATCCCCTACCCCTTAACTCACAGCCTAAAAATCCTAGGCACTATCCCCTACCCCTTAACTCACAGCCTAAAAATCCTAGGCACTATCCCCTACCCCTTAACTCACAGCCTAAAAATCGGACACAGGTTAATCCCAGACACAGTTAAGCTGTTGGCTGGACTGAAAGGCTGGTTTCCCAGACACAGTGAAGCTGTTGGCTGTACTGAAAGGCTGGTTTCCCAGACTGAAGATGTTGGCTGGACTGAAAGGCTGGTTTCCCAGACTGAAGCTGTTGGCTGGACTGAAAGGCATACTGAATGGAGAATCTACTGTATGTCTGGGATTCCGTGTCCAGGAATCCGTCCCTCAATATATGTTTCCTGGAAAAAATATTTTGTAGTTTGTTATGAGAATATCATGTTTGTTTTTTTTTTTTTTTTATAAAATAACATCTTGTTTCAGTAAAGAAATCTGTAGTGAGGAGATTGGAGGCAACATCATCATGTGTCCACTGTGTGATAAGAAATGTGGCTACTGGAAACTCAACTCTACGTGTAATTCCTCTTGGGTAAGAAGTCCAGGCTTTATAATTTGCACTGTGAAGATTATGAGACTGTTACACAGACAGACACTGTTGTGACATGTTCACTTTATGACCAGAACTGCAGGTCAAGTCAATGAACGTGCTCTTGTTTTTTTCTTCCATCAGCAATCACATATGTTTGACAACGTGGGGACGGTGTTCTTTGCCATATTCATGGGGATTTGGGGTAAGTGACAGTCTCAGTGAATGTTAAGTGACAGTCTCTGTGAATATTAAGTGACAGTCTCTGTGAATATTAAATGACAGTCTCTGTGAATATTAAGTGACAGTCTCTGTGAATATTAAGTGACAGTCTCTTAACTCTGTTCCTGCCTTCCCTTCCCTCTTAACTCTGTTCCTGCCTTCCCTTCCCTCTTAACTCTGTTCCTGCCTTCCCTTCCCTCTTAACTCTGTTCCTGCCTTCCCTTCCCTCTTATCTCTGTTCCTGCCTTCCCTTCCCTTCCCTCTTAACTCTGTTCCTGCCTTCCCTTCCCTCTTAACTCTGTTCCTGCCTTCCCTTCCCTTCCCTCTTAACTCTGTTCCTGCCTTCCCTTCCCTCTTAACTCTGTTCCTGCCTTCCCCCTTCCCTTCCCTCTTAACTCTGTTCCTGCCTTCCCTTCCCTTCTGTTCCTTCCCTTCCCTCTAACTCTGTTCCTGCCTTCCATTCCCTCTTAACTCTGTTCCTGCCTTCCCTTCCCTCTTAACTCTGTTCCTGCCTTCCCTTCCCTTCCCTCTTAACTCTGTTCCTGCCTTCCCTTCCCTTCCCTCTTAACTCTGTTCCTGCCCCTTCCCCTCTTAACTCTGTTCCTTCCTTCCCCCTTAACTCTGTTCCTGCCTTCCCTTCCTCTTAACTCTGTTCCTGCCTTCCCTTCCCTTCTTAACTCTGTTCCTGCCTTCCATTCCCTCTTAACTCTGTTCCTGCCTTCCCTTCCCTCTTAACTCTGTTCCTGCCTTCCCTTCCCTTCCTCTTAACTCTGTTCCTGCCTTCCCTTCCTTCCCTCCTTCCCCTCTTAACTCTGTAACTCTGTTCCTGCCTTCCCTTCCCTTCCCCTTAACTCTGTTCCTGCCTTCCCTTCCCTCTTAACTCTGTTCCTGCCTTCCCTTTCCCTTCCCTTCCCTCTAACTCTGTTCCTGCCTTCCCTTCCCTCTTAACTCTGTTCCTGCCTTCCCTTCCCCCTCTTAACTCTGTTCCTGCCTTCCCTTCCCTCTTAACTCTGTTCCTGCCTTCCTTCCCTTCCCTCTTAACTCTGTTCCTGCCTTCCCTTCCCTCTTAACTCTGTTCCTGCCTTCCCTTCCCTTCCCCTCTTAACTCTGTTCCTGCCTTCCCTTCCCTCTTAACTCTGTTCCTGCCTTCCCTTCCCTCTTAACTCTGTTCCTTTCCCTTCCCTCTTAACTCTGTTCCTGCCTTCCCTTCCCTCTTAACTCTGTTCCTGCCTTCCCTTCCCTTCCCTCTTAACTCTGTTCCTTCCTTTCCCTCTTAACTCTGTTCCTTCCCTTCCCTCTTAACTCTGTTCCTGCCTTCCCTTCCCTCTTAACTCTGTTCCTGCCTTCCCTTCCCTTCCCCTTAACTCTGTTCCTGCCTTCCCTTCCCTTCCCCCTCTTAACTCTGTTCCTGCCTTCCCTTCCCTTCCTCTTAACTCTGTTCCTGCCTTCCCTTCCCTCTTAACTCTGTTCCTGCCCCTTCCCTTCCCTCTTAACTCTGTTCCTGCCTTCCCTTCCCTTCCCTCTAACTCTGTTCCTGCCTTCCCTTCCCTCTTAACTCTGTTCCTGCCTTCCCCTCTTAACTCTGTTCCTGCCTTCCCTTCTCTAACTCTGTTCCTGCCTTCCCTTCCCTCTTAACTCTGTTCCTGCCTTCCCTTCCCTCTTAACTCTGTTCCTGCCTTCCCTTCCCTCTTAACTCTGTTCCTGCCTTCCCTTCCCTTCCCTTAACTCTGTTCCTGCCTTCCCTTCCCTCTTAACTCTGTTCCTGCCTTCCCTTCCCTTCCCCTTAACTCTGTTCCTGCCTTCCCTTCCCTCTTAACCTGTTCCTGCCTCCCCCTTAACTCTGTTCCTGCCTTCCCTTCCCTTCCCTCTTAACTCTGTTCCTGCCTTCCCTTCCCTCTTAACTCTGTTCCTGCCTTCCCTTCCCTCTTAACTCTGTTCCTGCCTTCCCTTCCCTCTTAACTCTGTTCCTGCCTTCCCTTCCCTTCCCTCTTAACTCTGTTCCTGCCTTCCCTTCCCTCTTAACTCTGTTCCTGCCTTCCCTTCCCTTCCCTCTTAACTCTGTTCCTGCCTTCCCTTCCCTTCCCTCTTAACTCTGTTCCTGCCTTCCCTTCCCTCTTAACTCTGTTCCTGCCTTCCCTTCCCTTCCCTCTTAACTCTGTTCCTGCCTTCCCTTCCCTCTTAACTCTGTTCCTGCCTTCCCTTCCTCTTAACTCTGTTCCTGCCTTCCTTCCCTCTTAACTCTGTTCCTGCCTTCCCTTCCCTCTTAACTCTGTTCCTGCCTTCCCTTCCCTCTTAACTCTGTTCCTGCCTTCCCTTCCCTCTTAACTCTGTTCCTGCCTTCCCTTCCCTCTTAACTCTGTTCCTGCCTTCCCTTCCCTCTTAACTCTGTTCCTGCCTTCCCTTCCCTTCCCTTAACTCTGTTCCTGCCTTCCCTTCCCTCTTAACTCTGTTCCTGCCTTCCCTTCCCTCTTAACTCTGTTCCTGCCTTCCCTTCCCTTCCCCTGCCTTCCCTTCCCTCTTAACTCTGTTCCTGCCTTCCCTTCCCTTCCCTCTTAACTCTGTTCCTGCCTTCCCTTCCCTCTTAACTCTGTTCCTGCCTTCCCTTCCCTCTTAACTCTGTTCCTGCCTTCCCTTCCCTTCCCTTAACTCTGTTCCTGCCTTCCCTTCCCTTCCCTCTTAACTCTGTTCCTGCGTTCCCTTCCCTTCCCTCTTAACTCTGTTCCTGCCTTCCCTTCCCTCTTAACTCTGTTCCTGCCTTCCCTTCCCTCTTAACTCTGTTCCTGCCTTCCCTTCCCTTCCCTCTTAACTCTGTTCCTGCCTTCCCTTCCCTCTTAACTCTGTTCCTGCCTTCCCTTCCCTCTTAACTCTGTTCCTGCCTTCCTTAACTTGTTCCCCTTCCCTCTCTAACTCTGTTCCTGCCTTCCCTTCCTTCTCTTAACTCTGTTCCTGCCTTCCCTTCCCTCTTAACTCTGTTCCTGCATTCCCTTCCCTCTTAACTCTGTTCCTGCCTTCCCTTCCCTCTTAACTCTGTTCCTGCCTTCCCTTCCCTCTTAACTCTGTTCTTACTGTTCCTGCCTTCCCTTGCCATCTGTTCCTGACCTTCCCTTCCCTCTTAACTCTGTTCCTGAAGACTCTGTTCCTGCCCCTTCCCTCTTAACTCTGTTCCTGCCTTCCTCTTAACTCTGTTCTTACTGTCTGCACTATCATGCCATGGACCTTTTTATTGTGAAGAGTTACCTCACTAACTCTCCATTGTCCTCCTGTAGTGACTCTGGAGTACGAGTCTCCTTTTGGCCTAACTCTGTCTCCTCATCCTGTCTTCCTGTAGTGACTCTGGAGTACGAGTCTCCTTTCGGCCTAACTCTGTCTCCTCATCCTGTCCTCCTGTAGTGACTCTGGAGTACGAGTCTCCTTTCGGCCTAACTCTGTCTCCTCATCCTGTCCTCCTGTAGTGACTCTGGAGTACGAGTCTCCTTTCGGCCTAACTCTGTCTCTTCATCCTGTCTTCCTGTAGTGACTCTGGAGTACGAGTCTCCTTTCAGCCTAACTCTGTCTCCTCATCCTGTCCTCCTGTAGTGACTCTGGAGTACGAGTCTCCTTTCGGCCTAACTCTGTCTCCTCATCCTGTCCTCCTGCAGTGACTCTGTTCCTGGAGTTCTGGAAGCGTCGGCAGGCCCGTCTGGAGTACGAGTGGGACCTGGTGGACTTTGAGGAAGAGCAGCAGCAGCTTCAGCTTCGACCAGAATACGAGACCAAGTGTACCTCCCGCAGACTTAACCGCGTCACACAGGTGTTTTTCTGTCTCTTACCTGCATTATAACACGGGGTCAGTCAGGGGTTAGGGGTTAGGGGTAATGGTTAGGGGTTATGGTTAGGGGTCAGGGGTTAGGGGTTAGGGGTTAGGGGATAGTGGTTATGGTTAGGGGTTATGGTTAGGGGTTATGGTTAGGGGGTTAGGGTTTATGGTTAGGGGGTTAGGGGTTATAGTTAGGGGTTACTGGTTATGGTTAGGGGTTAGCCCAGCCTGTATTGGAACTATTCCACAGCCAATCCTTTATGTCTGGATCTAGCAACTGATATCAGAGGGGTCTGTTCCTGGGCCCTCCACCTCCTCACCCTCCACCTCCTCACCCTCCACCTCCTCACCATCCACCTCCTCACCCTCCACCTCCTCCTCCTCACCCTCCACCTCCTCACCCTCCACCTCCTCACCCTCCACCTCCTCACCCTCCACCTCCTCACCCTCCACCTCCTCACCCTCCCCCTCCACCTCCTCACCCTCCACCTCCTCACCCTCCACCTCCTCACCCTCCACCTCCTCACCCCCTAACCCTCCACCTCCTCACCCTCCACCTCCTCACCCCCTAACCCTCCACCTCCTCACCATCCACCTCCTCACCCTCCACCTCCTCACCCTCCTCACCATCCACCTCCTCACCCTCCTCACCCTCCTCACCCTCCACCTCCTCACCCTCCACCTCCTCAACCTCCACACCCCCTAACCCTCCACCTCCTCACCCTCCACCTCCTCACCCTCCTCACCCTCCACCATCCACCTCCTCACCCTCCACCTCCTCACCCTCCTCACCCTCCACCATCCACCTCCTCACCCTCCACCTCCTCACCCTCCACCTCCTCACCCTCCATCATCCACCTCCTCACCCTCCACCTCCACCTCACCCTCCTCACCCTCCACCTCCTCACCCTCCTCACCCTCCACCATCCACCTCCTCACCCTCCACCTCCTCACCCTCCACCTCCTCACCCTCCTCACCCTCCACCTCCTCACCCTCCACCTCCTCACCCTCCACCATCCACCTCCTCACCCTCCACCTCCTCACCCTCCACCTCCTCACCCTCCACCTCCTCCACCTCCTCACCCTCCACCATCCACCTCCTCACCCTCCACCTCCTCACCCTCCACCCTCCACATCCTCACCCTCCACCTCCTCACCCTCCACCTCCTCCACCTCCTCACCCTCCACCATCCACCTCCTCACCCTCCACCTCCTCACCCTCCACCTTCTCACCCTCCACCTCCTCACCCTCCACCTCCTCACCCCCACCTCCTCACCCTCCTCACCCTCCACCATCCACATCCTCACCCTCCACCTCCTCACCCTCCACCTCCTCACCCTCCACCCCCTCACCCTCCACCTCCTCACCCTCCTCACCCTCCACCATCCACCTCCTCACCCTCCACCTCCTCACCCTCCACCTCCTCACCCTCCTCACCCTCCACCATCCACCTCCTCACCCTGCACCTCCTCACCCTGCACCTCCTCACCCTCCACCTCCTCACCCTCCACCATCCACCTCCTCACCCTCCACCTCCTCACCCTCCACCTCCTCCACCTCCTCACCCTCCACCATCCACCTCCTCACCCTCCACCTCCTCACCCTCCTCACCCTCCACCATCCACCTCCTCACCCTCCACCTCCTCACCCTCCACCTCCTCACCCTCCACCATCCACCTCCTCACCCTCCACCTCCTCACCCTCCACCTTCTCACCCTCCACCTCCTCACCCTCCACCTCCTCACCCTCCTCACCCTCCACCATCCACCTCCTCACCCTCCACCTCCTCACCCTCCACCTCCACCTCCTCACCCTCCTCACCCTCCACCATCCACCTCCTCACCCTCCACCTCCTCACCCTCCACCTCCTCACCCTCCACCTCCTCACCCTCCTCACCCTCCACCATCCACCTCCTCACCATCCACCTCCTCACCCTCCTCACCCTCCACCATCCACCTCCTCACCCTCCTCACCCTCCACCATCCACCTCCTCACCCTCCACCTCCTCACCCTCCACCTCCTCACCCTCCTCACCCTCCACCTCCTCACCCTCCACCTCCTCACCCTCCTCACCCTCCACCATCCACCTCCTCCCCCTCCACCTCCTCACCCTCCTCACCCTCCACCCTCCACCTCCTCACCCTCCACCTCCTCACCCCACCTGTCTGTAACTGTACTATAGGAAATGGAGTTGGTCCTTGACAGGACAGCAGCTGAACAGGTGGGCAAAACGCTCCTGTGTTGGGCCACCGTGGTGCTGTGGGTAAGACTGGCACAGAGGGAAGAGGAATGCCAGTGTAGTGATGTGGAGGGATTTGGCAGGCCTGGCTTGTGTTGATTGCTCATGTCTGGATGGAAGATATCTGATGCTGACTGCATCATTTTACCTGATGCATCATGGGACTTAACTGTAATGAATTAACAATGCTAAAACAGAAACACAACCTTAGTGGTTGGTGTTTTTAGAGTCTGGTCCCAGATCAGTTTTTCTGCTGTATAGCCAATTGTTATAGTCATGGTACCAACAATGACTAGAACCATAGATGTTGACTATGAGCACAAACTGATCTGGGCCCAGGCTCATAAAAGCCTGGATTCACCAGGAAACTGCTGCAGTGGTCCGTGGACTGGTCTGGGCCCAGGTCAGTAGTTTGAGATGATGACAACAAGCTGCTATGTGTTGGTTGGTACTGCCCCTGGTGGTCTGGAGACTAACAGCTGTAACCATGCTGACTGACTGCATGTTGTTGTCTGGTGTTGTAGGAGATGGAGCCATACTTACCCGTAACATCCCAGTGTGCTCGTACCTTCCTATCTGGAGCCACCGTCATATTCTGGGTGAGCATTTATTCATGATGGTTTACTCTGCATCTTAACTCCTCCCTCCTCCTTCTCCTGTCTCCTCCCACTCCCACTCCCTTCTACTGACTCCTCCCTCCCCCTTCTCCTCTCTCCTACCTTCTTCTGTCTCCTCTCTCCTCCCTTCTCCTGTCTCCTCTCTCCTCCCCTCTCCTGTCTTCTCTCTCCTCCTGTCTCCTCTCTCCTCCCTTCTCCTGTCTCCTCTCTTCTCCTGTCTCCTCTCTCCTCCTGTCTCCTCTATCCTCCCTTCTCCTGTCTCCTCTCTCCTCCCTTCTCCTGTCTCCTCTCTCCTCCTGTCTCCTCTCTCCTCCCTTCTCCTCTCTACTCCCTTCTCCTCTCTACTCCCTTCTCCTGTCTCCTCTCTTCTCCTGTCTCCTCTCTCCTCCTGTCTCCTCTCTCCTCCCTTCTCCTGTCTCCTCTCTTCTCCTGTCTCCTCTCTCCTCCTGTCTCCTCTATCCTCCCTTCTCCTGTCTCCTCTCTCCTCCCTTCTCCTGTCTCCTCTCTCCTCCTGTCTCCTCTCTCCTCCCTTCTCCTCTCTCCTCCTGTCTCCTCTCTACTCCCTTCTCCTGTCTCCTCTCTTCTCCTGTCTCCTCTCTCCTCCTGTCTCCTCTCTACTCCCTTCTCCTGTCTCCTCTCTTCTCCCGTCTCCTCCCTTCTCCTGTCTCCTCCCTTCTCCTGTCTCCTCTCTCCTCCCTTCTCCTGTCTCCTCTCTCTGGATTTTATTTTTAATGAGTTTGCACCACACTGTTGTGTTAGTGTGTTATTGGTGGTGATTTGTCCATTTGTCTGTGAACATATGTATTTGTAATATGTTAGTATTTTTGTTATATTTGTATATACATTAAGGGTTGGGGTCAGTTCCTATTCAATTCAGTCAATAAATATCAGTTGACATCCTGAATTGACTGCATTGAAATGAAAGTGACCACAACCTTGACAGATTCCTGTCCTCTCTCCTCGTTCCTCCCTCTGTCTCCTGTCTCCTCTCTCCTCCTGTCTCCTCTCTCCTCCTGTCTCCTCTCTCCTCGTTCCTCCCTCTGTCTCCTGTCTCCTCTCTCCTCCTGTCTCCTCTCTCCTCCTGTCTCCTCTCTCCTCGTTCCTCCCTCTGTCTCCTGTCTCCTCTCTCCTCCTGTCTCCTCTCTCCTCCTGTCTCCTCTCTCCTCCTGTCTCCTCTCTCCTCCTGTCTCCTCTCTCCTCCTCCCTCTGTCTCCTGTCTCCTCTCTCCTCCTGTCTCCTCTCCTCCTGTCTCCTCTCTCCTCTCTCCCTCTGTCTCCTCTCCTCTCCTCCTGTCTCCTCTCTCCTCCTGTCTCCTCCCTGTCTCCTGTCTCCTCCTCTCTCCTCCTCCTCCTCTCCTCTCCCTGTCTCCCTCTCTCCTCCTGTCTCCTCTCTCCTCTGTCTCCTCCTGTCTCCTCTCTCTCCTCCTGTCTCCTCTCTCCTCCTGTCTCCTCTCTCCTCCTGTCTCCTCCTGTCTCCTGTCTCCTCTCTCTCCTGTCTCCTCTCTCTCTCTCCTCTGTCTCCTCTCCTCTCTCCTCCTGTCTCTCCTCCTCCTGTCTCCTCTCTCCTCCTGTCTCCTCTCCTCCTGTCTCCTCTCTCCTCCTGTCTCCTCCCTCTGTCTCCTGTCTCCTCTCTCCTCTCCTCCTGTCTCCTCTCTCCTCCTGTCTCCTCTCTCTTCCCTCTGTCTCCTTTCTCCTCTCTCCTCTCTCCTCCTGTCTCCTCTCTTCTCCTGTCTCCTCTCTCCTCCCTTCTCCTGTCTCCTCTCTCCTCCCTTCTCCTGTCTCCTCTCTCCTCTCTCCTCCCTCTGTCTCCTGTCTCCTCGTTCCTCCCTCTTTCTCCTGTCTCCTGTCTCCTCTCTCCTCGTTCCTCCCTCTGTCTCCTGTCTCCTCGTTCCTCCCTCTTTCTCCTGTCTCCTCTCCTTGTTCCTCCCTCTGTCTCCTGTCTCCTCTCTCCTCGTTCCTCCCTCTGTCTCCTCTCTCCTCTCTCCTCGTTCCTCCCTCTTTCTTATGTCTCCTCTCTACCACCCCTCCTCTGCCTCAGATCTCCCTGATCATAGCGTGTATCATCGGGGTGATAGCCTACCGTTTGGCGGTGTACGCTGCGTTCGCCAGCATCATGAAGGACAGCCCCACCAATAACATCCACATGGTGGGCTCCCTCATCACCCCGCAGCTCGCCACCTCCGTCACCGCTTCCTGCATCAACTTCGTCATCATCATGATCCTCAATCTGATGTATGAGAGAGTAGCCATCTGGATCACTGACATGGGTAAGATAGAGAGTAGCCGTCTGGATCACTGACATGGGTAAGGTAGTAGCCGTCTGGATCACTGACATGGGTAAGATAGAGAGTAGCCGTCTGGATCACTGACATGGGTAAGATAGAGAGTAGCCATCTGGATCACTGACATGGGTAAGGTAGTAGCCGTCTGGATCACTGACATGGGTAAGATAGAGAGTAGCCGTCTGGATCACTGACATGGGTAAGATAGAGAGTAGCCGTCTGGATCACTGACATGGGTAAGATAGGTAGTAGCCGTCTGGATCACTGACATGGGTAAGATAGGTAGTAGCCGTCTGGATCACTGACATGGGTAAGATAGAGAGTAGCCGTCTGGATCACTGACATGGGTAAGATAGAGAGTAGCCGTCTGGATCACTGACATGGGTAAGATAGAGAGTAGCCGTCTGGATCACTGACATGGGTAAGATAGAGAGTAGCCGTCTGGATCACTGACATGGGTAAGATAGAGAGTAGCCGTCTGGATCACTGACATGGGTAAGATAGAGAGTAGCCGTCTGGATCACTTGTTTCTGGTGTTTCTAACGAGACAATAACAAAAAAATGTTTTTTATTATAACCAGTTTGCAATCTGACCGTGACATCGTGAGTTACGTCGTACATTGTTTTTTAAAAGCATTTTGGAGCATTTGCTTTAAGTGAATCAATGCAGATCTATTATGAACATAATGACTAATGAGCTAATTAATCAATTCCTTACTGTAGACTCTCCTTGTTGTGAATGTTTGCTTTTTTTTCCATCCCATGCAGAGATCCCCAAGACTCACCTGGAGTACGAGAACAAGCTGACTGTGAAGATGTTTCTGTTCCAGTTCGTCAACTACTACTCTTCCTGTTTCTACGTGGCCTTCTTCAAGGGGAAGTTCGTCGGCCATCCCGGAGACTACATCTACATGTTCGGCTGGAGCAAGCTGAGGAACGAGGAGGTATAATGCCTACCCAGCTACTTCCCTGTCTGACATCACAATCTCATCACAGTCCAGAGGGCCGATGTCCTGTCACCGGACTAGAACAAACTACTCTCGGGTTACAACCAGTAACGGCGAGATTAAAACGGCATTAAAAATCCATTTTAAAAAACGACTTCCTGTTGTGGATTTTTATCTGGTCAGATGTCCTGGTTCCGTCCAGAACAAAAAAAAAATAATGTCTCATTACTAAAATGATGTGAGTAAGATGAAATGACGTTAAGATGAAATGACGTTAAGATGAAATGACGTTAAGATGAAATGACGTTAAGATGAAATGACGTTAAGATGAAATGACGTTAAGATGAAATGACGTTAAGATGAAATGACGTTAAGATGAAATGACGTTAAGATGAAATGACGTTAAGATGAAATGACGTGAGATGAAATGACGTGAGTAAGATGAAATGACGTTAAGATGAAATGACGTTAAGATGAAATGACGTTAAGATGAAATGACGTTAAGATGAAATGACGTTAAGATGAAATGACGTGAGTAAGATGAAAACTTGACCTTCTGTTTCTCTGGGCAGTGTGACCCAGGTGGCTGCCTGATTGAGCTGACCACTCAGCTGGTCATAGTGATGTCAGGGAAACAGGTGTGGGGTAACGTCCAGGAGGCTCTGGTTCCGTAAGTTGTTCATTCTGACATTGTCACTATTACCTAAAGGTCAGTAAACGTGTTCTCTTGGAGACAAAATCCTTATTTAAAAGATGCGTGTGATCTGACTTAAATGAATTAAAAAATAATTTACCTCTGACTTTAGCTTAAATCATGCATTGATGTCAATGAAAGATTTGTGTTAAAACCTGAATTTCGCAAGATTTTTTACTTACGATTCTGTCGAAAGGCCTTTTTTTTTACTTTCTCAACAATTTTGTCACAAATGTGAAGTGCAGAACCTCTGACCCCTTTGTGTCTGAACTGGACCTCCAGGTGGGTAATGAACCGGTGGGGGAGCCGTAAAGCCCGCAGCCACCCAGAGAGTCGCTACAGTCGCTGGGAGCAGGACCACGACCTGCAGAACTTTGGACATCTGGGACTCTTCTATGAGTACCTGGAGATGGGTGAGTTTTTTTTAGCCAGGGACACGCAGACCAATACCTGGAGGCGCTGTCTCTCTTTCCTGTCTCTCTTTCCTCACCTCTTTCCTAAAAAACATATTTGAAGAGGTCTGAAGGGAGGAATCACAGATTTGTCCTTCCAATGTGTTTTATTAAGAAAGAGGTGAGGATAGAAGATTGGTTGACAAATTGAGAAATAATCGAACTCTCTATAGAAATATATAATCTCTCTGTTAACCCAGAAATAAAATCTTAATTTGGTCAGATGCTCGATACCCATTTATGTTACGTAGTCTGTCCACAAAGACGTTCATATAGATACCCATTGCATTACTTCCTTCTATCCTGCAGAGGGCGGTGTTTCCTAATTTCCTAATTTACCATCATAGTCTCTCTCTTCTTCTCTCCACTTTCTCTCCTTTCTTCTCCATTTTCCCCTCCCCTCTCTATCCCACCCCTCTCCTCTCCACTTTCCTATCCCCTCTCCATTTTCCCATCCCCTCCCCTCCTCTCTCCACTTTCCCCTCCCCTCTCCATTTTCCCATCCTCTCCCTCCCCTCTCCACTTTCCCCTCCCCTTTCCATCGCTCCCCTCTCCTCTCCACTTTCCCGTCCCCTCTCCTCTCCACTTTCCCGTCCCCTCTCCTCTCCACTTTCCCCTCTCCTCTCCACTCCACCTTCCCCTCTCCTCTCCACCCCTCTCCACTCCACCCCTCTTCTCTCCACTCCTCTCCACCCCTCTCCTCTCCACTTTCCCCTCTCCTCTCCACTCCACCTTCCCCTCTCCTCTCCACTCCTCTCCACCCCTCTCCACTCCACCCCTCTTCTCTCCTCTCCTCTCCACCCCTCTTCTCTCCATTTTCCCATCCCCTCCCCTCTCCTCTCCACCCCTCTCCACCCCTCTCCTCTCCACCCCTCTCCACCCCTCTCCTCTCCACCCCTCCCCTCTCCTCTCCACCCCTCTCCACCCCTCCCCTCTCCTCTCCACCCCTCTCCTCTCCACCCCTCTTCTCTCCATTTTCCCAACCCCTCCCCTCTCCTCTCCACCCCTCCCTCTCCTCTCCACCCCTCTCCTCTCCACCCCTCTCCACCCCTCCCCTCTCCTCTCCACCCCTCTCCTCTCCACCCCTCCCCTCTCCTCTCCACCCCTCTCCTCTCCACCCCTCTCCACCCCACCCCTCTCCTCTCCACCCCTCTCCACCCCTCTCCTCTCCACCCCTCTCCTCTCCACCCCTCCCTCTCCTCTCTACCCCTCTCCTCTCCACTTTCTCCACCCCTCTTCTCTCCATTTTCCCCTCTCCTCTCCACCCCTCCCCTCTCCTCTCCACCCCTCTTCTCTCCATTTTCCCAACCCCTCCCCTCTCCACCCCTCCCTCTCCTCTCCACCCCTCTTCTCTCCATTTTCCCAACCCCTCCCCTCTCCTCTCCACCCCTCCCCTCTCCTCTCCACCCCTCTCCTCTCCACCCCTCCCCTCTCCTCTCCACCCCTCTCCTCTCCACCCCTCCCTCTCCTCTCCACCCCTCTCCTCTCCACCCCTCCCCTCTCCTCTCCACCCCTCTCTCCTCTCCACCCCTCCCCTCTCCACCCCTCCCCTCTCCTCTCCTCCACAGTGATCCAGTTTGGTTTCATCACTCTGTTCGTGGCCTCCTTCCCTCTGGCCCCCCTGCTGGCGCTGTTGAACAACATCATAGAAGTCAGAGTGGACGCCTGGAAGTTCACCACCCAGTTCCGCCGGCCCGTAGCATCTAAGGCCCACAGCATCGGAGCCTGGCAGGAAATACTCAACGGGGTGGCCGTCCTGTCTGTCGTCACCAACGTGAGTATGGTTGGAGAGACGAGGAGAGAGGAGGGGAGGAGAAGGGAGGAGAGAGGAAGGGAGGCGAGGAGGAGAGGAGAGGAGAGGAGTGGAGAGGAGAGGGGATGGGAAAATGGAGAGAAGAGGGGTGGAGAGGAGAGGAGAGGGGACGGGATGGGAGGAGAAGGGAGGAGAGGAGAGACGAGAAGAGAGGAGGGGAAGGGAGGAGAGGAGAGGAGAGGAGAGACGAGGAGAGAGGAGAGGAGAGGAGAGGAGAGGAGAGGAGAGGAGAGGAGAGGAGAGGAGAGGAGAGGAGAGGAGAGGAGAGGAGAGGAGAGAGGAGAGGAGAGGAGAGGAGAGGAGTGTCTATATTATAGTGTTTATAAACAAATCATTTCTCTGTTTTCTCACCCCCCCCACAGGCGTTCATCGTAGCCTTCACATCAGACATGATTCCCCGGCTGGTGTACATGTATGCCTACAGCAACGATCTCTCTATGAAGGGCTACATCAACAATAGCCTGTCAGTGTTCAACATCTCTGGGTTCTCTGAGGACAACCGGCCTGATGACGGAGAGAGCCCTGGATGGTTCAACAGCTCTGTCATCACCACCTGCAGGTAGGGGTGTGTCTGTCTGTCTGTCTGTCTGTCTGTCTGTCTGTCTGTCTGTCTGTCTGTCTGTGAGTTAGAATACATTTAATGTGTATGTATTTCATGTATGTCAAACAGTCTGTCTGTCATCACGTGACTACCGCTGCCCAGAGTGTCTGAATGTAACATGCAAACAGCTAGTCCAAGCAAGATGCAAACTGTGTCTCCAGGTACCGTGACAAACATTTGCAAACAGCTAGCAAGCATCCAGCTGTGTTCTCCAGCTAGCTAGCAAGCAAGTGCAAACAGCTAGCAAGCAAGCAAGCATGCAAACAGCAAGCAAGCATGCAAACAGCTAGCTAGCCAAGAAGCATGAAACAGCTAGCAAGCAAGCAAAACAGCTCACCATGCAAACAGCTTCTGGCACATCCTGGCAAGCATGCAAACAAACTGGCCAAGCAAGAATGCAAACAGCTAGCAAGCAAGCAAGCATTATCATGGAAGCAAGCAAGCAAACAGCTAGCTAGCAAGCAAGCATGCAAACAGCTAGCTAGAAATACAACCTAGAAAAGAACAAACATGCAAACAGCAAGCTAGCAAGCAAGCATGCAAGCAAATGCAAGCAAGGGAAACCTCTGACATGCAAACAGCTAGCCAAGCAAGCATGCAAACAGCTAGCAAGCATGCAAACAGCTAGCTTGCAAACAGCTAGCTAGCAAGCAAGGCAAACAGCTAGCAAGCATGCAAACAGCTAGCAAGCAAGCAACATGCAAACAGCTAGCATTTCAAGCAAGCATCAAGTCAAACAGCAAACAGCTAGAATAAGCAAGCAAGCAAACAGCTTGCCAAGCAAGAAAGCAAGCATGCAAACATCAAGCAAGCAAGCAAACAGCTAATCTGCAAGCAAGCAAGTCAATATTAGCAAGCAGTGCAAACAGCTAGCAAGCAAGATCAAACAGTTAGCAAGCAAGCATGCAAACAGCTAGCTAAAGCAAGAATGCAGGCAAGCATGCAGCATGCAAACAGATGCAAACAGCTTTTGCAAGTGATGTTGCAAGGCATGCAAACAGCTACCTGCAAGCAAGCAAGCAACTTCTATGCAAACAGCTTCTAGCAAGCATTTGTATCAAGCAAGAATGCAAACAGCTAGCAAGCAAGACAAGAATTGCAAACAGCTAGCAAGCATGCAAACAGCTAGCAAGTAAGCAAGCATGCAAACAGCTAGCAAGCAAGCATGCAAAACAAGCAAGCAAACAGCTAGCAAGCAAGCAAGCATGCAAACAGCTAGCAAGCAAGTGCAAACAGCTAGCACAAGCAGCAAGCAAGCAAGCATGCAAACAGCTAGCTAGCAAGCAAGCATGCAAACAGCTAGCTTGCAAACAGCTAGCAAGCTAGCAAGCAAGCATGCAAACAGCTAGCAAGCAAGCAAGCATTAGCAAGCAAGCATGCAAACAGCTTAGCAATTAGCAAGCATTTAAGCAAGCATGCAAACAGCTAGCAAGCAAGCAAGCATGCAAGCAAGCAAGCAAACAGCTAGCAAGCAAGCAAGCATTCAAGCAAACAGCTAGCAAGCAAGCATGCAAACAGCTAGCATGCAAACAGCTAGCAAGCAAGCAAGCATGCAAACAGCTAGCAAGCAAGCATGCAAAACAGCTAGCAAGCAAGCAAGAATGCAAACAGCTAGCAAGAAGCAAGCATGCAAACAGCTAGCAAGCAAGAATGCAAACAGCTAGCAAGCATGCAAACAGCTAGCAAGCAAGCAAGCATGCAAGCAGCAAGCAAACAGCTAGCAAGCAAGCAAGCAAACAGCTAGCAAGCAAGCAAGCAAACAGCTAGCAAGCATGCAAACAGCTAAGCAAGCAAGAATGCAAACAGCTAGCAAGCAAGCAAGCATGCAAGCACAGCATTTGCAAGCAAGCAAGCAAGCATGCAAACAAGCAAACAGCTAGCAAGCAAGCAAAAGAATGCATTTAGCAAGCATTCATGCAAGCAAGCAAGCAAACAGCTAAAGCATGCAAACAGCTAGCAAGCAATTGCAAACAGCTAGCTAGCAAGCAAATGCAAACAGCTAGCAAGCAAGAATGCAAACAGCTAGCAAGCATGCAAGCAAGCAAGCAAGCAAGCATGCAAGCAAGCAAAGCTAGCAGCAAGCAAAGCATGCAAACAGCTAGCAAGCAAGCATGCAAACAGCAAGCAAGCATGCAACAGCTAGCAAGCAAGCATGCAAACAGCTAGCTAGCAAGCAAGAAGGCAAACAGCTAGCAAGCAAGCAAGCATGCAAACAGCTAGCAAGCAAGCAAGCATGCAAACAGCAAGCAAGCATGCAAACAGCTAGCAAGCAAGCATGCAAACAGCTAGCTAGCAAGCAAGAATGCAAACAGCTAGCAAGCAAGCAAGCATAGCTAGCAAGCAAGAATGCAAACAGCTAGCAAGCATGCAAACAGCTAGCAAGTAAGCAAGCATGCAAACAGCTAGCAAGCAAGCATGCAAACAAGCAAGCAAACATCTAGCAAGCAAGCAAGCATGCAAACAGCTAAGCATGCAAACAGCAAGCAAGCAAGCATACAAACAGCTAGCTAGCAAGCAAGAATGCAAACAGCTAGCAAGCATGCAAACAGCTAGCAAGCAAGCAAGCAGCTAGCTAGCAAGCAAGAATGCAAACAGCTAGCAAGCATGCAAACAGCTATCAAGTAAGCAAGCATGCAAACAGCAAGCAAGCAAGCAAGCATGCAAACAGCTAGCATCCGCAAAAACAGCTAGCATGCAAGCAAGCAAGCATGCAAAAGCAGCATAGCAAGCAAGCAAGCATGCAAACAAGCAAGCAAGCAAGCATGCAAACAGCTTGCTAGCAAGCAAGCATGCAAACAGCTAGCAAGCATGCAAACAGCTAGCAAGCAAGAATGCAAACAGCTAGCAAGCAAGCAAGCATGCAAACAGCTAGCTAGCAAGCAAGAATGCAAACAGCTAGCAAGCATGCAAGCAAAAAGCAAGCATGCAAACAGCTAGCTAGTAAGCAAGCATGCAAACAGCTAGCTAGCAAGCAAGCATGCAAACAGCTAGCTAGCAAGCAAGCATGCAAGCAAGCAAGCAAACAGCTAGCAAGCAAGCAAGCAAACAGCAAGCAAGCATGCAAACAGCTAGCAAGCAAGCATGCAAACAGCTAGCTAGCAAGCAAGAATGCAAACAGCTAGCAAGCAAGCAAGCACGCAAACAGCTAGCTAGCAAGCAAGAATGCAAACAGCTAGCAAGCATGCAAACAGCTAGCAAGTAAGCAAGCATGCAAACAGCTAGCAAGCAGGCAAGCATGCAAGCAAGCAAGCAAACAGCTAGCAAGCAAGCAAGCAAGCAAGCATGCAAACAGCTAGCAAGCAAGCAAGCATGCAAACAGCAAGCAAGCATGCAAACAGCTAGCTAGCAAGCAAGCATGCAAACAGCTAGCAAGCAAGCATGCAAACAGCTAGCTAGCTAGCAAGCAAGCATGCAAACAGCTGGCAAGCAAGCAGGCAAACAGCTAGCTAGCAAGCAAGCATGCAAACAGCTAGCAAGCAAGCATGCAAACAGCTAGCTAGCAAGCAAGAATGCAAACAGCTAGCAAGCAAGCAAGCATGCAAACAGCTAGCTAGCAAGCAAGAATGCAAACAGCTAGCAAGCATGCAAACAGCTAGCAAGTAAGCAAGCATGCAAACAGCTAGCAAGCAAGCAAGCATGCAAGCAAGCAAGCAAACAGCTAGCAAGCAAGCAAGCATGCAAAAAGCTAGCAAGCAAACAGCTAGCATGCAAGCAAGCAAGCAAACAGCAAGCATGCAAACAGCTAGCTAGCAAGCAAGCATGCAAGCAAGCAAGCAAACAGCTAGCAAGCAAGCATGCAAGCATGCAAACAGCTAGCAAGCAAGCATGCAAACAGCTAGCAAGCAAGCATGCAAACAGCTAGCTAGCAAGCAAGAATGCAAAACAGCTAGCAAGCAAGCAAGCACGCAAACAGCTAGCTAGCAAGCAAGAATGCAAACAGCTAGCAAGCATGCAAACAGCTAGCAAGTAAGCAAGCATGCAAACAGCTAGCAAGCAGGCAAGCATGCAAGCAAGCAAGCAAACAGCTAGCAAGCAAGCAAGCAAGCAAGCATGCAAACAGCTAGCAAGCAAGCAAGCATGCAAACAGCAAGCAAGCATGCAAACAGCTAGCAAGCATGCAAACAGCTAGCAAGTAAGCAAGCATGCAAACAGCTAGCTAGCTAGCAAGCAAGCATGCAAACAGCTAGCAAGCAAGCAGGCAAACAGCTAGCTAGCAAGCAAGCATGCAAACAGCTAGCAAGCAAGCATGCAAACAGCTAGCTAGCAAGCAAGAATGCAAACAGCTAGCAAGCAAGCAAGCATGCAAACAGCTAGCTAGCAAGCAAGAATGCAAACAGCTAGCAAGCATGCAAACAGCTAGCAAGTAAGCAAGCATGCAAACAGCTAGCAAGCAAGCAAGCATGCAAGCAAGCATGCAAAAAGCTAGCAAGTAAGCAAGCATGCAAACAGCTAGCAAGCAAGCAAGCATGCAAGCAAGCATGCAAAAAGCTAGCAAGCAAGCATGCAAAAAGCTAGCAAGCAAACAGCTAGCATGCAAGCAAGCAAGCAAACAGCAAGCATGCAAACAGCTTGCAAGCAAGCAAGCAAGCATGCAAACAGCTAGCTAGCAAGCAAGAATGCAAACAGCTAGCAAGCAAGCAAACAGCTAGCATGCAAGCAAGCAAGCAAGCATTCAAGCAAGCAAGCAAGCAAGCAAACAGCTAGCAAGCAAGCAAGCAAGCAAGAATGCAAACAGCTAGCAAGCATGCAAACAGCTAGCAAGTAAGCAAGCATGCAAACAGCTAGCAAGCAAGCAAGCATGCAAGCAAGCAAGCAAACAGCTAGCATGCAAGCAAGCATGCAAAAAGCTAGCAAGCAAACAGCTAGCATGCAAGCAAGCAAGCAAACAGCTAGCAAGCAAGCAAGCATTCAAGCAAGCAAGCATGCAAGCAAAAAGCAAACAGCTAGCAAGCAAGCAAGCAAACAGCTAGCAAGCAAGAAGGCATAAAAACAGCTAGCAAGCAAGCAAGCAAACAGCTAGCAAGCAAGCAAACAAACAGCTAGCAAGCAAGCAAGCAAGCATGCAAACAGCTTGCTAGCAAGCAAGCAAACAGCTAGCAAGCAAGCAAGCAAGCATGCAAACAGCTAGCTAGCAAGCAAGAATGCAAACAGCTAGCAAGCAAGCAAACAGCTAGCATGCAAGCAAGCAAGCAAGCATTCAAGCAAGCAAGCAAACATGCAAGCAAGCAAGCATGCATGCAAACAGCAAGCAAGAATGCAAACAGCTAGCAAGCAAGCATGCAAACAGCTAGCAAGCAATCAAGCATGCAAACAGCAAGCAAGCATGCAAACAGCTAGCTAGCAAGCAAGCATGCAAACAGCTAGCTAGCAAGCAAGCATGCAAACAGCTAGCAAGCAAGAATGCAAACAAACAAGCAAGCATGCAAGCAAGCAAGCAAACAGCTAGCAAGCAAGCAAGCATGCAAACAGCTAGCAAACAAGCTGCAAACAGCAAGCAAGCATGCAAACAGCTAGCTAGCAAGCAAGCAAAACAGCTAGCTAGCAAGCAAGAATGCAAACAGCTAAAGCAAGCAAGCATGCAAACAGCTAAGCAAGCAAGAATGCAAACAGCTAGCAAGCAAGCAAGCATGCAAACAGCTAGCTAGCAAGCAAGAATGCAAACAGCTAGCAAGCATGCAAACAGCTAGCAAGCAAGCATGCAAACAGCTAGCAAGCAAGCAAGCAAAAAAACAGCAAAGCAAGCAGCAAAAGCTAGCAAGCAAACAGCTAGCATGCAAAGCAAGCAAGCATGCAAACAGCTAGCAAGCAAGCAAGCAAGCATGCAAACAGCTTCTAGCAAGCATGCAAACAGCTAGCAAGCAAGCATGCAAACAGCTAGCAAGCAATGCAAACAGCTAGCAAGCAAGCAAGCAAACAGCTAGCTAAAGCAAGCAAGCAAAGCAAACAGCTAGCAAGCAAGCATGCAAACAGCTAGCAAGCAAGCAAGCATGCAAACAGCAGCTAGCAAGCAAGCATGCAAACAGCTAGCAAGCAAGCAAGCAAAACAGCAAACAAGCAAGCATGCAAACAGCTAGCAAGCAAGCAAGCAGCAAGCATGCAAACAGCTAGCTAGCAATGCAAACAGCTAGCTAGCAAGCAAGCATGCAAACAGCTAGCAAGCAAGCATGCAAACAGCTAGCAAGCAAGCATGCAAACAGCTAGCTAGCAAGCAAGAATGCAAACAGCTAGCAAGCAAGCAAGCATGCAAACAGCTAGCTAGCAAGCAAGAATGCAAACAGCTAGCAAGCATGCAAACAGCTAGCAAGCAAGCATGCAAACAGCTAGCAAGCAAGCATGCAAGCAAGCAAACAGCTAGCAAGCAAGCAAGCATGCAAACAGCTAGCAAGCAAGCAAGCATGCAAACAGCTAGCAAGCAAGAATGCAAACAGCTAGCAAGCAAGCAAGCATGCAAACAGCTAGCAGCAAACAGCAAGCATGCAAACAGCTAGCTAGCAAGCAAGCAAGCAAGCATGCAAACAGCTAGCAAGCAAGCAAAACAGCTAGCTAGCAAGCAATGCAAACAGCTAGCAAGCAAGCAAGCATGCAAACAGCTAAGCAAGCAAGCAAACAGCTAGCAAGCATGCAAACAGCTAGCAAGCAAGCAAGCATGCAAACAGCTAGCAAGCAAGCAAGCAAAAACAAGCAAAAACAGCTAGCATGCAAGCAAGCATGCAAACAGCTAGCAAGCAAACAGCAGCATGCAAGCAAGCAAGCAAACAGCTAGCATGCAAGCAAGCAAGCAAGCATGCAAACAGCAAAAAGCATGCAAACAGCTAGCAAGCAAGCAAGCAAACAGCTAGCAAGCAAGCAAACAGCTAGCAAGCAAGCAAGCAAACAGCAAGCATGCAAGCATGCAAACAGCTAGCAAGCAAGCATGCAAACAGCTAGCAAGCAAGCAAGCAATGCAAACAGCATAGCAAGCAAGCAAGCAAACAGCAAGCAGCAGCAAGCATGCAAACAGCTAGCAGCAAGCAAGCATGCAAACAAGCTAGCAAGCAAGCATGCAAACAGCTAGCTAGCAAGCAAGCAAGCAAGCAAGCAAGCATGCAAACAGCTAGCAAGCAAGCATGCAAACAGCTAGCAAGCAAGCATGCAAACAGCAGCTAGCAAGCAAGCATGCAAACAGCTAGCAAGCAAGCAAGCAAACAGCAAACAGCTAGCAAGCAAGCAAGCATGCAAACAGCTAGCTAGCAAGCAAGAATGCAAACAGCTAGCAAGCAAGCAAGCAAAAGCAAGCAAGCATGCAAACAGCTAGCAAGCAAGCATGCAAACAGCTAGCTAGCAAGCAAGCATGCAAACAGCTAGCAAGCAAGCAAGCATGCAAACAGCTAGCTAGCAAGCAAGAATGCAAACAGCTAGCTAGCAAGCATGCAAGCAAGCATGCAAACAGCTGTAGCAAGCAAGCAAGCAAACAGCTAGCAAGCATGCAAACAGCTAAGCAAGCAAACAGCTAGCATGCAAGCAAGCATGCAAACAGCTAGCAAGCAAACAGCTAGCATGCAAGCAAGCAAGCAAACAGCTAGCAGCAAGCAAGCAAGCAAGCAAGCAAGCAAGCAAGCAAGCATGCAAAGAAACAAACAGCTAGCAAGCAAGCAAGCAAACAGCTAGCAAGCAAGAATGCAAACAGCTAGCAAGCAGCTAGCAAGCAAGAATGCAAACAGCTAAAGCAAGCATGCAAACAGCTAGCAAGCAAGCAAGCAAACAGCTAGCAAGCAAGCAAGCATGCAAACAGCTAGCAAGCAAGCAAGCATGCAAACAGCTTGCAAGCAAGCATGCAAACAGCTAGCAAGCAAACAGCAAACAGCTAGCAAGCAAGCAAGCATGCAAACAGCTTCTAGCAAGCAAGCAAGCATGCAAACAGCTAAGCAAGCAAGAATGCAAACAGCTAGCAAGCAAGCAAACAGCTAGCATGCAAGCAAGCTAAGCAAGCATTCAAGCAAGCAAGCATGCAAGCATGCAAGCAAACAGCTAGCAAGCAAGCAAGCAAGCAAGAATGCAAGCATGCAAACAGCTAGCAAGCAAGCATGCAAACAGCTAGCAAGCAATCAAGCATGCAAACAGCAAGCAAGCATGCAAACAGCTACCTAGCAAGCAAGCATGCAAACAGCTAGCAAGCAATCAAGCATGCAAACAGCAAGCAAGCATGCAAACAGCTAGCTAGCAAGCAAGCATGCAAACAGCTAGCAAGCAAGAATGCAAACAGCTAGCAAGCAAGCATGCAAGCAAGCAAGCATGCAAGCAAGCAAGCAAACAGCTAGCAAGCAAGCAAGCAAGCATGCAAACAGCTAGCAAACAAGCGTGCAAACAGCAAGCAAGCATGCAAACAGCTAGCAAGCAAGCATGCAAACAGCTAGCTAGCAAGCAAGAATGCAAACAGCTAGCAAGCAAGCAAGCATGCAAACAGCTAGCTAGCAAGCAAGAATGCAAACAGCTAGCAAGCAAGCAAGCATGCAAACAGCTAGCTAGCAAGCAAGAATGCAAACAGCTAGCAAGCATGCAAACAGCTATCAAGTAAGCAAGCATGCAAACAGCTAGGAAGCAAGCAAGCAAGCATGCAAACAGCTAGCAAGCAAACAGCTAGCATGCAAGCAAGCAAGCAAACAGCTAGCATGCAAGCAAGCAAGCAAGCATTCAAGCAAGCAAGCAAGCAAGCATGCAAGCAAGCAAGCAATCAGCTAGCAAGCAAGCAAGCAAGCATGCAAACAGCTTGCTAGCAAGCAAGAATGCAAACAGCTAGCAAGCATGCAAACAGCTAGCAAGCAAGAATGCAAACAGCTAGCAAGCAAGCAAGCATGCAAACAGCTAGCTAGCAAGCAAGAATGCAAACAGCTAGCAAGCATGCAAACAGCAAGCAAGCATGCAAACAGCTAGCTAGTAAGCAAGCATGCAAGCATGCAAACAGCTAGCTAGCAAGCAAGCATGCAAACAGCTAGCTAGCAAGCAAGCATGCAAGCAAGCAAGCAAACAGCTAGCAAGCAAGCAAGCAAGCATGCAAACAGCTTGCTAGCAAGCAAGCATGCAAACAGCTAGCAAGCAAGCATGCAAACAGCAAGCAAGCATGCAAACAGCTAGCAAGCAAGCATGCAAACAGCTAGCAAGCAAGCATGCAAACAGCTACCTAGCAAGCAAGAATGCAAACAGCTAGCAAGCAAGCAAGAATGCAAACAGCTAGCAAGCAAGAATGCAAACAGCTAGCAAGCAAGCAAGCATGCAAACAGCTAGCTAGCAAGCAAGAATGCAAACAGCTAGCTAGCAAGCAAGCATGCAAACAGCTAGCAAGCAAGCATGCAAACAGCTAGCAAGCAAGCAAGAATGCAAACAGCTAGCAAGCAAGCAAGCAAGCATGCAAGCAAGCAAACAGCTAGCAAGCAAGCAAGCATGCAAAAAGCTAGCAAGCAAACAGCTAGCATGCAAGCAAGCAAGCAAACAGCTAGCATGCAAGCAAGCATTCAAGCAAGCAAGCAAGCAAGCATGCAAGCAAAAAAAGCAAACAGCTAGCAAGCAAGCAAGCAAACAGCTAGCAGGCAAGAAGGCATAAAAACAGCTAGCAAGCAAGCAAGCAAACAGCTAGCAAGCAAGCAAGCATGCAAACAGCTAGCAAGCAAGCAAGCAAGCATGCAAACAGCTTGCTAGCAAGCAAGCAAACAGCTAGCAAGCAAGCAAGCAAGCATGCAAACAGCTAGCTAGCAAGCAAGAATGCAAACAGCTAGCAAGCAAGCAAACAGCTAGCATGCAAGCAAGCAAGCAAGCATTCAAGCAAGCAAGCAAGCAAGCAAACAAGCAAGCAGCTAAACAGCAAGCAAGCATGCAAACAGCAAGCAAGAATGCAAACAGCTAGCAAGCAAGCATGCAAACAGCTAGCTAGCAAGCAAGCATGCAAACAGCTAGCAAGCAAGAATGCAAACAGCTAGCAAGCAAGCATGCAAGCAAGCAAGCATGCAAGCAAGCAAGCAAACAGCTAGCAAGCATGCAAACAGCTAGCAAACAAGCGTGCAAACAGCAAGCAAGCATGCAAACAGCTAGCAAGCAAGCATGCAAACAGCTAGCTAGCAAGCAAGAATGCAAACAGCTAGCAAGCAAGCAAGCATGCAAACAGCTAGCTAGCAAGCAAGAATGCAAACAGCTAGCAAGCATGCAAACAGCTAGCAAGCAAGCAAGCATGCAAACAGCTAGCTAGCAAGCAAGAATGCAAACAGCTAGCAAGCATGCAAACAGCTATCAAGTAAGCAAGCATGCAAACAGCTAGGAAGCAAGCAAGCAAGCATGCAAACAGCTAGCAAGCAAACAGCTAGCATGCAAGCAAGCAAGCAAACAGCTAGCATGCAAGCAAGCAAGCAAACAGCTAGCATGCAAGCAAGCAAGCAAGCATTCAAGCAAGCAAGCAAGCAAGCATCCAAGCAAGCAAGCAATCAGCTAGCAAGCAAGCAAGCAAGCATGCAAACAGCTTGCTAGCAAGCAAGCATGCAAACAGCTAGCAAGCATGCAAACAGCTAGCAAGCAAGAATGCAAACAGCTAGCAAGCAAGCAAGCATGCAAACAGCTAGCTAGCAAGCAAGAATGAAAACAGCTAGCAAGCATGCAAGCATGCAAACAGCAAGCAAGCATGCAAACAGCTAGCTAGTAAGCAAGCATGCAAGCATGCAAACAGCTAGCTAGCAAGCAAGCATGCAAACAGCTAGCTAGCAAGCAAGCATGCAAGCAAGCAAGCATGCAAACAGCTTGCTAGCAAGCAAGCATGCAAACAGCTAGCAAGCAAGCATGCAAACAGCAAGCAAGCATGCAAACAGCTAGCAAGCAAGCATGCAAACAGCTAGCAAGCAAGCATGCAAACAGCTACCTAGCAAGCAAGAATGCAAACAGCTAGCAAGCAAGCAAGCACGCAAACAGCTAGCTAGCAAGCAAGAATGCAAACAGCTAGCAAGCATGCAAACAGCTAGCAAGTAAGCAAGCATGCAAACAGCTAGCAAGCAAGCAAGCATGCAAGCAAGCAAGCAAGCAAACAGCTAGCAAGCAAGCAAGCAAGCATGCAAACAGCTAGCTAGCAAGCAAGCATGCAAATAGCTAGCTAGCAAGCAAGCATGCAAACAGCTAGCAAGCAAGCATGCAAACAGCTAGCTAGCAAGCAAGCATGCAAACAGCTAGCTAGCAAGCAAGCATGCAAACAGCTAGCAAGCAAGCAAACAGCTAGCAAGCAAAACAGCTAGCAAGCAAGCATGCAAACAGCTAGCAAGCAAGCATGCAAACAGCTAGCTAGCAAGCAAGAATGCAAACAGCTAGCAAGCATGCAAACAGCTAGCAAGTAAGCAAGCATGCAAACAGCTAGCAAGCAAGCAAGCATGCAAGCAAGCAGGCAAACATCTAGCAAGCAAGCAAGCAAGCAAAAAGCTAGCAAGCAAACAGCTAGCAAGCAAGCATGCAAACAGCTAAACAGCTAGCAAGCAAGCAATGCAAACAGCTAGCAAGCAAGCAAGCATGCAAACAGCTAGCAAGCAAGCATGCAAACAGCTAGCAGCAAGCAAAACAGCTAGCAAACAGCTAGCAAGCAAGCAAGCATGCAAACAGCTAGCTAGCAAGCAAGAATGCAAACAGCTAGCAAGCAAAACAGCTAGCAGCAAGCAAACAAGCAAGCAAACAGCTAGCAAGCAAGCATGCAAACAGCTAGCAAGCAAGCAAGCAAACAGCTAGCAAGCAAGCAAGCAAACAGCTAGCTAGCAAGCAAGAATGCAAACAGCTAGCAAGCAAGCAAACAGCTAGCAAGCAAGCAAGCAAGCAAGCAAACAGCAAGCAAGCAAGCAAGCAAGCAAACAGCAAGCAAGCAAGCAAACAAACAGCTAGCAAACAAGCAAGCAAGCATGCAAACAGCAAGCATGCAAACAGCTAGCTAGCAAAGCAAGCATGCAAACAGCTAGCAGCAAGCAAGCATGCAAACAGCTAGCAAGCAATCAAGCTAAACAAGCAAGCAAGCATGCAAACAGCTAGCTAGCAAGCAAGCATGCAAACAGCTAGCAAGCAAACAAACAAGCTGCAAGCAAGCATGCAAAAGCAGCTAGCAAGCAAGCAAGCAAGCAAGCAGCAAACAGCTAGCAAGCAAGCATGCAAACAGCTAGCAAGCAAGCAAACAGCTAGCAAGCATGCAAACAGCTAGCTAGCAAGCAAGAATGCAAACAGCTAGCAAGCAAGCAAGCAAGCATGCAAACAGCTTGCTAGCAAGCAAGCATGCAAACAGCAAGCAAGCATGCAAACAGCTAGCAAGCAAGCATGCAAACAGCTAGCTAGCAAGCAAGAATGCAAACAGCTAGCAAGCAAGCAAGCACGCAAACAGCTAGCTAGCAAGCAAGAATGCAAACAGCTAGCAAGCATGCAAACAGCTAGCAAGTAAGCAAGCATGCAAACAGCTAGCAAGCAAGCAAGCAAAGCAAGCAAGCAAACTAGCAAGCAAGCAAGCAAACAGCTAGCAAGCAAGCAAGCATGCAAACAGCAAGCAAGCAAGCAAGCAAGCATGCAAACAGCTAGCTAGCAAGCAAGCATGCAAGCAAAACAGCTAGCAAGCAAGCAAGCATGCAAACAGCTAAGCAAGCAAACAAACTAGCTAGCAAGCAAGCAAACAGCAAACAGCAAGCAAGCATGCAAACAGCAAGCAAGCAAGCATGCAAACAGCTAGCAAGCAAGCAAGCAAGCAAACAGCTAGCAAGCAAGCAAGCAAGCAAGCATTCAAGCAAGCAAGCTAGCAAGCATGCAAAAGCAGCAAACAGCTGCAAGCAAGCAAGCAAGCATGCAAACAGCTTGCTAGCAAGCAAGCATGCAAACAGCAAGCAAGCATGCAAACAGCTAGCAAGCAAGCAATGCAAACAGCTAGCAAGCAAGCAAGCATGCAAACAGCTAGCTAGCAAGCAAGCATGCAAACAGCTAGCAAGCATGCAAGCATGCAAACAGCAAGCAAGCATGCAAACAGCTAGCTAGCAAGCAAGCATGCAAACAGCTAGCCAAGCAAGCATGCAAACAGCTAGCAGCAAGCAAGCATGCAAACAGCTAGCAAACAGCTAGCATGCAAGCAAGCAAGCATGCAAACAGCTTGCTAGCAAGCAAGCATGCAAACAGCTAGCAAGCAAGCATGCAAACAGCTAGCAAGCAAGCATGCAAACAGCTACCTAGCAAGCAAGAATGCAAACAGCTAGCAAGCAAGCATGCAAACATGCAAACAGCTAGCTAGCAAGCAAGAATGCAAACAGCTTGCTATCAAGTAAGCAAGCATGCAAACAGCTAGCAAGCAAGCAAGCAAGCATGCAAACAGCTAGCAAGCAAACAGCTAGCATGCAAGCAAGCAAGCAAACAGCTAGCATGCAAGCAAGCAAGCATGCAGCTAGCAAGCATGCAAAAGAATGCAAACAGCTAGCAAGCAAGCAAGCATGCAAACAGCTAGCAAGCAAGCAAGCATGCAAACAGCTAGCAAGCATGCAAACAGCTAAAGCAAGAATGCAAACAGCTAGCAAGCAAGCAAGCAAGCATGCAAACAGCTAGCAAGCAAGCATGCAAACAGCTAGCAAGCATGCAAACAGCTAGCAAGAATGCAAACAGCAAGCAAGCATGCAAACAGCTAGCTAGCAAGCAAGAATGCAAACAGCTAGCAAGCACAAGCATGCAAGCAAGCAAGCATGCAAACAGCTAGCTAAAGCAAGCATGCAAACAGCTAAGCAAGCAAGCATGCAAACAGCTAGCTAGCAAGCAAGCATGCAAGCATGCAAAAACAGCTAGCAAGCAAGCAAGCATGCAAACAGCTTGCTAGCAAGCAAGCATGCAAACAGCTAGCAAGCAAGCAGCAAACAGCAAGCAAGCATGCAAACAGCTAGCAAGCAAGCATGCAAACAGCTAGCAAGCAAGCATGCAAACAGCTAGCAAGCAAGAATGCAAACAGCTAGCAAGCATGCAAGCATGCAAACAGCTAGCTAGCTGTGCTAAGCAAGCATGCAAACAGCTAGCAAGCATGCAAACAGCTAGCAAGTAAGCATGCAAGCAAGCAAGCAAGCAAACAGCTAGCAAGCAAGCAAGCATGCAAACAGCAAGCAAGCATGCAAACAGCTAGCTAGACAGCTAGCTAGCAAGCAAGCATGCAAACAGCTAGCAAGCAAGCAGGCAAACAGCTAGCTAGCAAGCAGGCAAACAGCTAGCTAGCAAGCAAGCATGCAAACAGCTAGCAAGCAAGCATGCAAACAGCTAGCTAGCAAGCAAGAATGCAAACAGCTAGCAAGCATGCAAACAGCTAGCAAGTAAGCAAGCATGCAAACAGCTAGCAAGCAAGCAAGCATGCAAGAAAGCAAGCAAACAGCTAGCAAGCAAGCAAGCATGCAAAAAGCTAGCAAGCAAGCATGCAAACAGCTAGCTAGCAAGCAAGAATGCAAACAGCTAGCAAGCAAGCAAGCATGCAAACAGCTAGCAAGCAAGCATGCAAACAGCTAGCTAGCAAGCAAGAATGCAAACAGCTAGCAAGCAAGCAAGCAAGCATGCAAACAGCTAGCTAGCAAGCAAGAATGCAAACAGCTAGCAAGCATGCAAACAGCTAGCAAGTAAGCAAGCATGCAAACAGCTAGCAAGCAAGCAAGCATGCAAGCAAGCAAGCAAACAGCTAGCAAGCAAGCAAGCAAACAGCTAGCAAGCAAGCAAGCATGCAAACAGCTAGCAAGCAAGCATGCAAACAGCTAGCAAGCAAGCAAACAGCTAGCAAGCAAGCAAACAGCTAGCAAGCAAGCAAGCAAGCATGCAAACAGCTAGCCTGCAAACAGCTAGCATGCAAGCAAGCAAGCAAGCAAGCATGCAAACAGCAGCAAGCATGCAAACAGCTAGCAAGCAAGCAAGCAAGCAAGATGCAAGCATGCAAACAGCTAGCAAGCAAGCAAACAGCTAGCAAACAGCTAGCAAGCATGCAAACAGCTAGCAAGCAATCAAGCATGCAAACAGCCAAGCAAGCATGCAAACAGCTAAGCAAGCAAGCAAAACAGCTAGCTCAAGCAAGATGCAAACAGCTTGCTAGCAAGCAAGCATGCAAACAGCAAGCAAACAGCAAGCAAGGCATGCAAACAGCTAGCAAGCAAGCATGCAAACAGCTAGCTAGCAAGCAAGAATGCAAACAGCTAGCAAGCAAGCAAGCATGCAAACAGCTAGCCAAACAGCTAGCAAGTCAAGCATGCAAACATCTAGCAAGCAAGCCTGCAAGCCATCAGCTCCATGCAAGCAAGCAAGCATCCAGCTAGCAAGCTCAAGAATGCAAACAGCTAGCAAGCATGCAAACAGCTAGCAAGTAAGCAAGCATGCAAACAGCTAGCAAGCAAGCAAGCATGCAAGCAAGCAAGCAAACAGCTAGCTCAAGCCTGCATGCAAAGCAGCAAGCATGCAAACAGCTAGCTCCAGCTGCAAGCAAGCATGCAAACAGCTCAAGCTCAAACCTGTCTCCATGCAAACAGCTCTCCAAGCATGTCAGCTCAAGCATCAAACAGCAAGCAAGAAAGCATAGCTAGCCAAGCAAACAGCTCAAGCCATGCAAGCAAGCAAGCAAACAGCTAGCCTAGCCAAACAGCTGCAAAAGCTAGCAAGCAATCTCCCCAGCTGTCATCCAAGCAAACAGCTAGCAAACAGCCAAGCAAGCATGCAAACAGCTAGCAAGCAAGCTGTAGCTCAATCAAGCTCAAACAGCAAACAGCAGGCAAACAGCTGCAAGACATGCTCTAGCAAGCAAGCATGTCAGCATGCAAACAGCCAAGCAAGCAAGCATGCAAACAGCTAGCAAGCAAGCATGCAAACAGCAAGCAAGCAAGCAAACAGCTAGCAAGCAAGCAAGCAAGCATGCAAACAGCTAGCAAGCCAAGTCAAACAGCAAGCAAGCATGCAAACAGCTAGCAAGCAAGCATGCAAACAGCTAGCCATGTCTCAAACATCTCAGCTAGCAAGCAAGAATGCCAGCTAGCAAGCAAGCATGCAACAGCTACCTAGTAAGCAAGCATGCAAACAGTCTAGCTAAAGCAAGAATCCCTCCCAGCATGCAAACAGCTCAAGCTGCAAACAGCTGCAAGCAAGCATGCAAACAGCTAGCAAGCAAACAGCTAGTCTAGCTAGCAAGCAAGCATGCAAACAGCTAGCAAGCAAGCAAGAATCAAACACTGTCTCCATCAGCTAGCAAGCAAGCATGCAAACAGCTCCAAGCATGCAAACAGCTAGCTAGCCATCTCAAACAGCTAGCAAGCATGCAAACAGCTAAAGTAAGCAAGCTGCAAACAGCTCTCCCAAGCAAGCAAACAGCTAGCCTGCAAGCATGCAAAACAGCTAAAGTAAGCATGCTCTCCCTGCAATCAAAGCATGCAAACAGCAGAGCAAGCAAGCAAGTCAAACAGCTAGCTCAAGAATGCCTGTCTAGCCAAGCAGGCAAACAGCTAGCCAAGCAAGCATGCAAACAGCTAGCCATGCAAACAGCTAGCAAGCCCAGCTAGCTAGCCTGCAAACAGTCTCAAGTAAGCTAGCAAGCAAGCAAGCAAGCATAGCCTGCAAACAGCTCCCTCCCATGTCTCAAACAGCTAGCAAGCAAGCATGCAAACAGCTAGCAAGCAAGCCATCAAGCAAACAGCAAGCAGCCAGCTAGCTAGCAAGCATGCAAACAGTCTCCATCTTTAGCCCTTCTAGCTCTAGCAAAAGCATCCCTGTCTCCAATTGAGTTAGAATACATTTAATGTGTATGTATTTCATGTATAGTTACCATCACGTGACTACCGCTGCCCAGAGTGTGTGTGAGTGTTTCAGTGTATAACCACGCCTCCACTACTTCCTGTGTTCTCCAGGTACCGTGACTACCGCTACCCATCGGGCCATGAGAAGGAGTACTCTCACACCATGCAGTTCTGGCACATCCTGGCTGCCAAACTGGCCTTCATCATTATCATGGAGGTAAGAATGTAGCTTCTCTACCGCAACCAGCCATAGAAATACAACCTATAGAAAAGAACTTGGAACCTCTGACCCTGTCAATTTGGCTGGTGAACTCTTGAATGGGGAGGCCCGATCTATACATTCTATTTCTATAGAACCACCAGTCATTTCAACCAGATCTAGTCACTTCATTGGAATACTTCAATTCCTTCAACATCCCCGATCATGACCATCTTTAATCTACATTTACAGGTCTATATTTACAGTGCGGATAGAAAACAGATCTGTCTTTTTACTTAGTAAATAGGAGTAGCTGGATTTTTAGTGATGTAGCAGGGGAATCTATGTCGATCTGCCTATTTCTGGATTTGTATCTAAACCCACAAGACGTTATTTTAAAGGTGCAGAGATTACAACCCGTGTTGGTGCTGTACTGACCTGTTTAAGTTCCTGTTTCATCACTTCCTCTTTCCTGATTGATTGGTTTCCTCCTCTCGACCTCTTTTCAGCATGTGGCATTTATGGTGAAGTTCTTCGTGGCGTGGATGATTCCTGACGTTCCCTCCGAAGTGAAGGCCAGGATTAAACGAGAACGCTACCTCATCCAGGAGTACCTCCACAACTACGAGGTGTTTTTCCCCCGCATAAAAACATTCAACATGCACAAAATAACACATATATTTATTTGAATTAAAGTATTTTTAATGAGAATATTTCATTCATTCAGATCTAGGATGTGTTATTTTAGGGTTCCCTTTAGTTTTTTTGAGCAGTGTATATTTATTTGCCTTTAATTAACGAGGTAAACTGATACAACACACACACACACATAATAAAACCCCATATATATTCATCCTGTGTTTCTCTGGGTTCCTTTACCCTTCAAGGTGGAGAAGCTGAAGATCCAGCTGAGCCAGAGGAGCGACGACTGCTGCTGCACCCCTATGATCTACCCCGACATATCCCGGCACGTAGTGCTGTCCGAGTGTCTCTAGCACCCGTCCGAGCCCTCCGCCCACTCATTTGATTTTGGCTCGTGTTCATTAGGTCACACCACGGAAAACGTTTTAAAATGTTTTTCAACAGGAAATTTAAATTAGGTTTTTTTTTTTTTTCCATTGGACAAATCCAGGTAGTTACTCCCTGTTTGAATCTGTTTTGTTCCGTTTGGTGCCTGATGAACAGGACCCTGGTCCAGCTTGGGCTGGGGCCTGGGCTGGTCTTAAGGAGATTCTCTATAAAACTACCCTGAGAGGTGGGCGATCTGTAATTACAAAGGGCTCAGTCTGCTGGTGGAGTGGAGAGCAATCCTCACAGAATTAGAGTACCTAATTACAATCCATCATCATCATCATCATCATCATCAAATACATGAAGATACTACATTCAAGTATGTCTTCAGGTCCGTCCATGTATGGTCTATAGATTTCAGATCTTCTCTTCAATCAACCACCCGCCAACCACTACATCTATTCTAACAGCATGGGGCGAGCAGGGAAACATGGCTGCTGCTAGTTATTATACTCTTACCGTATGTTCATTTTATATTTTTAAATGTCTATCTCTTTCTCTCTCTCTCTCTGTTCACTGTCTATTTTAGTGATTTTACTCTGAAGAAGTAGTTATACTCTGCTGGTCATTGTGTTAATGACTAGCGCTTAGCCCACTACACACTGTGTTAATGATTAGCGCTTAGCCCGCTACACACTGTGTTAATGACTAGCGCTTAGCCCGCTACACACTGTGTTAATGACTAGCGCTTAGCCCGCTACACACTGTGTTAATGACTAGCGCTTAGCCCGCTACACACTGTGTTAATGACTAGCGCTTAGCCCGCTACACACTGTGTTAATGACTAGCGCTTAGCCCGCTACACACTGTGTTAATGACTAGCGCTAATGACCCACTACACACTGTGTTAATGACTAGCGCCCACTACACACTGTGTTAATGACCCGCTACACACTGTGTTAATGACTAGCGCTTAGCCCACTACACACTGTGTTAATGACTAGCGCTGTGTTAATGACTAGCGCTTAGCCCGCTACACACTGTGTTAATGACTAGCGCTTAGCCCGCTACACACTGTGTTAATGACTAGCGCTAGCCGCTACACACTGTGTTAATGACTAGCGCGCTACACACTGTGTTAATGACTAGCGCTTAGCCCGCTACACACTGTGTTAATGACTAGCGCTTAGCCCGCTACACACTGTGTTAATGACTAGCGCTTAGCCCGCTACACACTGTGTTAATGACTAGCGCTTAGCCCGCTACACACTGTGTTAATGACTAGCGCTTAGCCCGCTACACACTGTGTTAATGACTAGCGCTTAGCCCGCTACACACTGTGTTAATGACTAGCGCTACACACTGCCCCCGCTACACACTGTGTTAATGACTAGCGCTTAGCCCACTACACACTGTGTTAATGACTAGCGCTTAGCCCACTACACACTGTGTTAATGACTAGCGCTTAGCCCACTACACACTGTGTTAATGACTAGCGCTTAGCCCACTACACACTGTGTTAATGACTAGCTCTTAGCCCACTACACACTGTGTTAATGACTAGCGCTAGCCCACTACACACTGTGTTAATGACTAGCGCTTAGCCCACTACACACTGTGTTAATGACTAGCGCTTAGCCCACTACACACTGTGTTAATGACTAGCGCTTAGCCCGCTACACACTGTGTTAATGACTAGCGCTTAGCCCACTACACACTGTGTTAATGACTAGCGCTAGCCCACTACACACTGTGTTAATGACTAGCGCTGCCCACTACACACTGTGTTAATGACTAGCGCTTAGCCCACTACACACTGTGTTAATGACTAGCGCTTAGCCCACTACACACTGTGTTAATGACTAGCGCTAGCCCACTACACACTGTGTTAATGACTAGCGCTTAGCCCACTACACACTGTGTTAATGACTAGCGCTTAGCCCACTACACACTGTGTTAATGACTAGCGCTTAGCCCACTACACACTGTGTTAATGACTAGCGCTTAGCCCACTACACACTGTGTTAATGACTAGCGCTTAGCCCACTACACACTGTGTTAATGACTAGCGCTTAGCCCGCTACACACTGTGTTAATGACTAGCGCTAGCCCGCTACACACTGTGTTAATGACTAGCGCCACTACACACTGTAGCCCACTACACACTGTGTTAATGACTAGCGCTAGCCCACTACACACTGTGTTAATGACTAGCGCTTAGCCCACTACACACTGTGTTAATGACTAGCGCTTAGCCCACTACACACTGTGTTAATGACTAGCGCTTAGCCCACTACACACTGTGTTAATGACTAGCGCTGCCCACTACACACTGTGTTAATGACAGCGCTACTGTGTTAATGACTAGCGCTTAGCCCACTACACACTGTGTTAATGACTAGCGCTTAGCCCACTACACACTGTGTTAATGACTAGCGCTTAGCCCACTACACACTGTGTTAATGACTAGCGCTTAGCCCACTACACACTGTGTTAATGACTAGCGCTTAGCCCACTACACACTGTGTTAATGACTAGCGCTTAGCCCACTACACACTACCCTGTTTATGTTGATAAGTGCCACTATTATAAGCAACCAAAGACAAAAATGCCTTAATATTTTACTAATTAATTGTTAACTGAGTAAAGAGGCTATAGTTTGTTAAATTTCCCTTTACGAGAGAAGATTGCAGTTATACTGCGCTCTGACTGCAATCTCTTTTTTGTGTGTGTAAAGGTTGTCTTTTTTAGTAGTTTTTTTTTTTTTTTTAATCTTTTGTGTTCTTATATGTTAATAAATCTTTCTTAAAACATGTTCATGATTCAACAAATATGCAATAAAGCCTATATATATATATATATCAAGGATCGAGGTCAGGTTTCCCCTTTGGTATTAGTTGCTACAAAACAAGCAGAGGATGTTGCATGAAAACAATCTTGTCAGAGGTTTTGAATGCCAAAAAAAATGTTAATCCATGTCACTTTTTAGTTTATTATTTATTTGTTTCTATTTAAACAGGGAGTCACCAGGGTTTCTTTCACAGGGAAGCCCTGCACATGCAATACATAGACAAATCAAAACACAAGTACAACAAACCATCCTGAAAAACAGCCACATTCCTCAGCTAACAGTTCCCCAATCAATATTTTAAATTACCCAAGCTGTGTGTCCAATTGAAGTGTATTTTGCAATTGGTTCCAGCAATGAGGTGCATTGTTTTGTCGACTGAAGTCATAGATGATTGCTTTTGTTAAATTACCCTCGCTTTTTACACCTCAGTGTTGTCCACAGAGATCTTATCCAAATAGCCAACTAGCCAACTTAGCTACTGTCTAAACTAAGCCAAGTATCAGATGTGTGAAAATGTAATATGTTTGTTGTAGCATAGTAGATTTCAGTGCCAGATGTGATTTTTTTTTTTTTTACAGTATATATCAATGTTTTCTAGGATACTGTTGTGGGTTGCTTTAGATCACAGGAGGCTGCCTGTCTACTGTGATGCTTTGTCCTGTCAAGGCCTGTTGTACTGTAGGCACTCATTTCAGATGTCAGGAGAGGCGAGGCGAGGAGAGGCGAGGCGAGAGGCGAGGCGAGGCGAGGAGGCGAGGGTGGCAGCTGGTGCCTGTTTGTCGACTGAAGGAAAGATAAACATTCTTCTCTCCTCCCCAATCCTTAACTGTGTGTGTTCCTGGAGAAGAGAGGGTCGAGAGAAGAGAGGGTCGAGAGAAGAGAGGGTCGAGAGAAGAGAGGGTCGAGAGAAGAGAGAGAATAAGAGAGGGGGGGGAGAGAGAAAAGAAAGGGAAATCAGTCCCTTTTTAATGTGCCTTTGTTTACCTACTCGTTAAGAGCTAGTGAACGCTTAGCTTGTTCTCAGCTACTGGGGCTTGTCATCTTCCTCCATCCCTCCCTGTCTCCATCTCTCCCTGTCTCCATCCCTCCCTGTCTCCATCCCTCCCTGTCTCCATCTCTCCCTGTCTCCATCTTTCCATCTCTCCCTGTCTCCATCTTTCCATCTCTCCCTGTCTCCATCTCTCCCTGTCTCCATCTCTCCCTGTCTCCATCTCTCCCTGTCTCCATCCCTCCCTGTCTCCATCTCTCCCTGTCTCCATCTTTCCATCTCTCCCTGTCTCCATCTCTCCCTGTCTCCATCTCTCCCTGTCTCCATCTCTCCCTGTCTCCATCTCTCCCTGTCTCCATCCCTCCATCTCTCCCTGTCTCCATCTCTCCCTGTCTCCATCTCTCCCTGTCTCCATCCCTCCCTGTCTCCATCTCTCCCTGTCTCCATCTCTCCCTGTCTCCATCTCTCCCTGTCTCCATCTCTCCCTGTCTCCATCTCTCCCTGTCTCCATCTCTCCCTGTCTCCATCTCTCCCTGTCTCCATCTCTCCCTGTCTCCATCTCTCCCTGTCTCCATCTCTCCCTGTCTCCATCTCTCCCTGTCTCCATCTCTCCCTGTCTCCATCTCTCCCTGTCTCCATCCCTCCCTGTCTCCCTCCCCCACTGTCTCCCTCCCATCCCTCCCTGTCTCCATCCCTCCCTGTCTCCATCCCTCCCTGTCTCCATCCCTCCCTGTCTCCATCCCTCCATGTCTCCCTCCCTCCATCTCTCCCTGTCTCCATCTCTCCCTGTCTCCATCTCTCCCTGTCTCCATCTCTCCCTGTCTCCCTGTCTCCATCCCTCCCTGTCTCCATCCCTCCCTGTCTCCATCTCTCCCTGTCTCCATCTCTCCCTGTCTCCATCTCTCCCTGTCTCCCTGTCTCCATCTCTCCCTGTCTCCATCTCTCCCTGTCTCCATCTCTCCCTGTCTCCCTGTCTCCATCTCTCCCTGTCTCCATCTCTCTCCCTGTCTCCATCTCTCCCTGTCTCCATCCCTCCCTCCCTTCCTCCCTCCTTCCATCCGAAACACATCAGTTATCATTTAGCCTTTCATCATGTCTGATTGGATTTGTTTAGTTCTATGTCCGTGATAAGAAGGAAAGATAAACATTATTTAATTGTTTTTGTTGTTGTTATTGTTGCACAAAGCACTTATAAATGACTCTATCCCAGATGTGTTTCTGCTGCGTGACAATAACACTAAATGGAGTTGGATAATGAACCAGATCCACCCAGACATAAACATGTCAGTCTTAATGTATTATTACCATCTGGTGGCAGGGAGCTAGCCGGAGTCCTAGATGTGTTTGTGTTGTCTTGACAACTCCAGGGAAAATGACAACAATGGAGTTTTCAAGACACCACAAACAGACCCGGGGACTCGGGCTAACCGGGGACCACGTGAAATGATTTTTATTTATTATTATTTATCTTATCAATATATGAAACAATGGTTGTACTGTAGATGTTTTAAGAGATATATAAACTTTTTTTTTTTTTTAATGGACATAAAATGGCTCCCACTTTTAATTTAATGTTTTATTATTTATGTTTGGACTGTTTGAAGAGAAGACGTGTCAATTAATGGTGAAATGTTTTAGTTTTTTAGGTTTTTATTCTTGAAGTAAGGATGTTTTCAAATCTTTTTCAAATCAAATTTTTATGCATATTGGAGTCATTTCATTTTACTTTTCTCTTTCAGATAGCTGGCTATGCCTCCGTCTCAGGCTGAACAATCTTCTATTGTATGTTTGGTAGAATAGAAAATAAACGCAATTGTGTTTACAATATCAGGTGACGTGTAAACACCAGTAACCAACATTTGACTGTTCAAATGTGCCTCTCTATGCTGTGGGCTCTATGAAACTAATACATGGTACTTCAAGTATCACCACTCTCTATGTTCCCTCTGTTTCAAAAAATATTATTTTCATCATTTTGTTTTTCTTCCCATAATCTCCCTTTGACTTTTTATTTACAATTTCTCCTTCATCTTTTTAATTGCACGATTCTTATTTTGTATTTTTCCGCAACAACAAAAGTAACTATGCCAATTTACAAATACTTGGATATTGATGAATATTTTTGTTTTTCTTTCTTTTTTTGTCTTTTTTTATGGTTGTATTTTGATACACTTCCCATGTAACGCTAAATATTTGTCACTGTGTTGGACTGTATGGCCTTGTTAAGAGAATAAAATACCACATTCAAATGATTAAAAATAAAACGTGTTTCTAAAAATGTTGTCTATAATGCTTCATAACTTGTATGTCTTCAAGATATTGTAAATCGAATCAAATCAAATGTATTTATAAAGCCCTTCGTACATCAGCTGATATCTCAAAGTGCTGTACAGAAACCCAGCCTAAAACCCCAAACAGCAAGCAATGCAGGTGTAGAAGCACGGTGGCTAGGAAAAACTCCCTAGAAAGGCCAAAACCTAGGAAGAAACCTAGAGAGGAACCAGGCTATGAGGGGTGGCCAGTCCTCTTCTGGCTGTGCCGGGTGGAGATTATAAACCTAGAGAGGAACCAGGCTCTGAGGGGTGGCCAGTCCTCTTCTGGCTGTGCCGGGTGGAGATTATAAACCTAGAGAGGAACCAGGCTATGAGGGGTGGGCCAGTCCTCTTCTGGCTGTGCCGGGTGGATATTATACATATAAATTGTCTTAAAACGTAACATGCTGAAACCTTTGATTGTTCCAAACACCATGTTGGAAGTGTTGTGGTTACAAGATGGATTCTGCGGTTATTGTTCACACGACAGATGGCCTGAGTACAGTACAGATACACTTATTCAATATTTGTTCATGATCTCTCTCACACACACACACACACACACACACACACACACACACACACACACACACACACACACACACACACACACACACACACACACACACACACACACACACACACACACACAAACGACTGTACATATGACCTAATACCAACATAATGTGTGTGTGGTGGGTAGTCAAGCATTACCATCCAACAGCATTATGGGACAGAACCAGCCTCGGGTCAGAACCGAGGCCGCTAACACTCCTTGACATGGGCAACAATCAACATCAAGTAAGTTGTTACCACCTTTAAAGTATCCAGACTAGAGGTTACTATCAGCGACACTGAGGCTTTTCATTACCTTTTGAAGTGTGTTTCTATTCTTCCCTGCAGTGTCTACAGTGAGGGTCGTAATTATTAGCACGAAAAGTATTAACGATTTGAATTCAACTGTTGGAATAATGCAAGGAAGGGTTTAGCCAGATTTGAATTCAACTGTTGGAATAATGCAAGGAAGTGTTTAGCCAGATTTGAATTCAACTGTTGGAATAATGCAAGGAAGTGTTTAGCCATACTGTCTCGTGAACATACTGTAGGATGACATACATTAGTCTGGTTAAATGAGTTCTGTGGAAGTGTTTTGACTGAATGGGGAACGCTTGATTAACCGTGGCTATGATGTACTGTAAAGCAGCATCATGATCCGCGTGTCCTGTTTCATTAGATGAAGAGGTTCTCACCTTACTCCTAGTGCCGTACTGGTCCTTCACCGCATCAACAGCGCTCTACAACAACTTTAAAATATGTGTTTTCAGCCATACAACTACATAAAAAATAAAACGGCTTATATGAGAAGTGATTGAATTGTATTTAGTGAGGACTCAATCCAAGGCATGTTAGAGAGCAAGGTACTATAGAGCAACAATACGCATTTTAAAAAGGTCTTTTCTTCGATGTTTGCGGAGATCGCATTCATGGTAAATGTTGCGCAAGCGTAAAGTAAGTAGCCTGCCTAAGCGTAAAGTAAGTAAAGTAAGTAGCCTGTCTAAGCGTAAAGTAAGTAAAGTAAGTAGCCTGTCTAAGCGTAAAGTAAGTAGCCTGTCTAAACGTAAAGTAAGTAGCCTGTCTAAGCGTAAAGTAAGTAGCCTGTCTAAGCGTAAAGTAAGTAGCCTGCCTAATCGTAAAGTAAGTAGCCTGCCTAAGCGTAAAGTAAGTAAAGTAAGTAGCCTGTCTAAGCGTAAAGTAAGTAGCCTGTCTAAGCGTAAAGTAAGTAGCCTGTCTAAGCGTAAAGTAAGTAGCCTGTCTAATCGTAAAGTAAGTAGCCTGCCTAAGTGTAAAGTAAGTAGCCTGCCTAAACGTAAAGTAAGTAGCCTGTCTAAGCGTAAAGTAAGTAGCCTGCCTAAGCGTAAAGTAAGTAGCCTGCCTAATCGTAAAGTAAGTAGCCTGCCTAAGCGTAAAGTAAGTAGCCTGTCTAAGCGTAAAGTAAGTAGCCTGTCTAAGCGTAAAAAGTAAGTAGCCTGTCTAAGCATAAAGTAAGTCTAAAGTAAGTAGCCTGCCAAAGTGTAAAGTAAGTAAAGTAAGTAGCCTGTCTAAGCGTAAAGTAAGTAGCCTGCCTAAGCGTAAAGTAAGTAAAGTAAGTAGCCTGTCTAAGCGTAAAGTAAGTAGCCTGCCTAAGCGTAAAGTAAGTAGCCTGTCTAAGCGTAAAGTAAGTAGTCTGTCTAAGCGTAAAGTAAGTAGCCTGCCTAAGCGTAAAGTAAGTAGCCTGCCTAAGCGTAAAGTAAGTAGCCTGCCTAAGCGTAAAGTAAGTAGCCTGTCTAAGCGTAAAGTAAGTAGCCTGCCTAAGCGTAAAGTAAGTAGACTGTCTAAGCGTAAAGTAAGTAGCCTGTCTAAGTGTAAAGTAAGTAGCCTGCCTAAGCGTAAAGTAAGTAAAGTAAGTAGCCTGCCTAAGCGTAAAGTAAGTAGCCTGCCTAAGCGTAAAGTAAGTAGCCTGTCTAAGCGTAAAGTAAGTAGCCTGCCTAAGCGTAAAGTAAGTAGCCTGTCTAAGCGTAAAGTAGCCTGTCTAAGCGTAAAGTAAGTAGACTGCCTAAGCGTAAATTAGCCTGTCTAGTAAAGTAAGTAGCCTGCCTAAGCGTAAAGTAAAGTAAGTAGCCTGCCTAAGCGTAAAGTAGCCTGTCTAAGCATAAAGTAAGTAGCCTGCCTAAGTGTAAAGTAAGTAACTGTCTAGTAAGTAGACTGCCTAAGCGTAAAGTAAGTAGCCTGCCTAAGCGTAAAGTAAGTAGCCTGCCTAAGCGTAAAGTAAGTAGCCTGCCTAAGCGTAAAGTAAGTAGCCTGTCTAAGCGTAAAGTAAGTAGCCTGTCTAAGCGTAAAGTAAGTAGCCTGCCTAAGCGTAAAGTAAGTAGCCTGTCTAAGCGTAAAGTAAGTAGCCTGCCTAAGCATAAAGTAAGTAGCCTGTCTAAGCGTAAAGTAAGTAGCCTGCCTAAGCGTAAAGTAAGTAGCCTGCCTAAGCGTAAAGTAAGTAAAGTAAGTAGCCTGCCAAAGTGTAAAGTAAGTAAAGTAAGTAGACTGCCTAAGCGTAAAGTAAGTAGCCTGCCTAAGCGTAAAGTAAGTAGCCTGCCTAAGCGTAAAGTAAGTAAAGTAAGTAGCCTGCCTAAGCGTAAAGTAAGTAGCCTGTCTAAGCGTAAAGTAAGTAGCCTGTCTAAGCGTAAAGTAAGTAGCCTGCCTAAGCGTAAAGTAAGTAAAGTAAGTAGCCTGCCTAAGCGTAAAGTAAGTAGCCTGCCTAAGCGTAAAGTAAGTAGCCTGTCTAAGCGTAAAGTAAGTAGCCTGTCTAAGCGTAAAGTAAGTAGCCTGCCTAAGCGTAAAGTAAGTAAAGTAAGTAGCCTGCCTAAGCGTAAAGTAAGTAGCCTGCCTAAGCGTAAAGTAAGTAGCCTGCCTAAGCGTAAAGTAAGTAGCCTACCTAAGTGTAAAGTAAGTAGTCTGCCTACGCGTAAAGTAAGTAGCCTGTCTAAGCGTAAAGTAAGTAGCCTGTCTAAGCGTAAAGTAAGTAGCCTGCCTAAGCGTAAAGTAAGTAAAGTAAGTAGCCTGCCTAAGCGTAAAGTAAGTAAAGTAAGTAGCCTGCCAAAGTGTAAAGTAAGTGTAAAGTAAGTAGCCTGCCTAAGCGTAAATTAAGTAAAGTAAGTAGCCTGCCAAAGTGTAGCCTGCCTAAGCGTAAAGTAAGTAGCCTACCTAAGTGTAAAGTAAGTAGTCTGCCTAAGCGTAAAGTAAGTAAAGTAAGTAGACTGCCAAAGTGTAAAGTAAGTAAAGTAAGTAGCCTGCCAAAGTGTAAAGTAAGTAAATTAAGTAGCCTGCCAAAGTGTAAAGTAAATGCTGCGCTGCACTATGAAGCACCTTGGACTGAATCCAGACCTAATATACAGTGGGGAGAACAAGTATTTGATACACTGCGGATTTTGCAGGTTTTCCTACTTACAAAGCATTTAGAGGTCTGTAATCTTTATCATAGTTACACTTCAACTGTGAGAGAGAATCTAAAACAAAAATCCAGAAAATCACATTGTATGATTTTTAAGTTATTCATTTGCATTTTATTGCATGACATAAGTATTTGATCACCTACCAACCAGTAAGAATTCCGGCTCTCACAGACCTGTTAGTTTTTCTTTGAGAAGCCCTCCTGTTCTCCACTCATTACCTGTATAAAAGACACCTGTCCACACACTCAATCAAACAGCCTCCAACCTCTCCACAATGGCCAAGACCAGAGAGCTGTGTAAGGACATCAGGGATAAAATTGTAGACCTGCACAAGGCTGGGATGGGCTACAGGACAGTAGGCAAGCAGCTTGGTGAGAAAGCAACAACTGTTGGCGCAATTATTAGAAAATGGAAGAAGTTCAAGATGACGGTCAATCACCCTCGGTCTGGGGCTCCATGCAAGATCTCACCTCGTGGGGCATCAATGATCATGAGGAAGGTGAGGGATCAGCCCAGAACTACACAGCAGGACCTGGTCAATGACCTGAAGAGAGCTGGGACCACATTCTCAAAGAAAACCATTAGTAACACACTACGGATTGGATTAAAATCCTGCAGCGCACGCAAGGTCCCCCTGCTCAAGCCAGCGCCTGTCCAGGCCCGTCTGAAGTTTGCCAATGACCATCTGTATGATCCAGAGGAGGAATGGGAGAAGGTCATGTGGTCTGATGAGATCAAAATAGAGCTTTTTGGTCTAAACTCCACTCACCGTGTTTGGAGGAGGAAGAAGGATGAGTACAACCCCAAGAACACCATCCCAACCATGAAGGTGGAAACATCATTCTTTGGAAATACTTTTCTGCACAGGTCTGTGAGAGCCGGAATTCTTACTGGTTGGTAGGTGATCAAATACTTATGTCATGCAATAAAATGCAAATGAATTACTTAAAAATCATACAATAATGATTTTCTGGATTTTTTTTAGATTCCGTCTCTCACAGTTGACGTGTACCTATGATACAAATTACAGACCTCTACATGCTTTGTAAGTGGGAAAACCTGCAAAATCGGCAGTGTATCAAATACTTGTTCTCCCCACTGTAAGTGTTTAACACTGTCTTCTTCCAGCCCCCAGAGCGGGCCTTCTGTGACCTGTCCTCTCCGGGGCAGGAGGGCATCAGGGTGGTCCAGCTCTACCTGATGCCGGCCTTCTTCCTGGGGGTGTTGATACTGGGTCTGCCCCTCAACCTGCTCTCTCTCTGGATCTTCTTCCAACGCCTGAAACGCTGGTCCAGGTAGCTTAGTGGTTAGAGGGGTGGGCTGAAACACTGGTCCAGCTAGCCTAGAGGGGAGGCTGAAACGCTGGTACAGGTAGCCTAGAGGGGAGACTGAAACACTGGTACAGGTAGCCTAGAAGTTAGAGGGGTGGGCTGAAACACTGGTACAGCTAGCCTAGAGGGGAGGCTGAAACGCTGGTACAGGTAGCCTAGAGGGGAGACTGAAACACTGGTACAGCTAGCCTAGAGGGGAGGCTGAAACGCTGGTACAGGTAGCCTAGAGGGGAGACTGAAACACTGGTACAGCTAGCCTAGAGGGGAGGCTGAAACGCTGGTACAGGTAGCCTAGAGGGGAGACTGAAACACTGGTCCAGCTAGCCGAGAGGGGAGGCTGAAACGCTGGTACAGCTAGCCTAGAGGGGAGACTGAAACACTGGTCCAGCTAGCCTAGAGGGGAGACTGAAACACTGGTCCAGCTAGCCTAGAGGGGAAACTGAAACACTGGTCCAGCTAGCCTAGAGGTTAGAGGGGTGGGCTGAAATACTGGTCCAAGTAGCCTAGAGGTTAGAGGGGTGGGCTGAAACACTGGTCCAGCTAGCCTAGAGGGGAGGCTGAAACGCTGGTCCAGCTAGCCTAGAGGGAAGACTGAAACACTGGTCCAGCTAGCCGAGAGGGGAGGCTGAAACGCTGGTACAGTTAGCCTAAGGGGAGACTGAAACACTGGTCCAGCTAGCCTAGAGGGGAGACTGAAACACTGGTCCAGCTAGCCTAGAGGGGAGACTGAAACACTGGTCCAGCTAGCCTAGAGGTTAGAGGGGTGGGCTGAAACACTGATCCAGGTAGCCTAGTGGTTAGAGGGGAGGCTGAAACACTGATCCAGGTAGCCTTGAGGTTAGAGGGGAGGCTGAAACACTGATCCAAGTAGCCTTGAGGTTAGAGGGGAGGCTGAAACACTGGTCCAGCTAGCCTAGAGGTTAGAGGGGTGGGCTGAAATACTGATCCATGTAGCCTTGAGGTTAGAGGGGAGGCTGAAACACTGATCCAGGTAGCCTAGTGGTTAGAGGGGAGGCTGAAACACTGATCCAGGTAGCCTAGTGGTTAGAGGGGAGGCTGAAACACTGATCCAGGTAGCCTTGAGGTTAGAGGGGAGGCTGAAACACTGATCCAGCTAGCCTAGAGGTTAGAGGGGAGGCTGAAACACTGATCCAGGTAGCCTAGAGGGGAGGCTGAAACACTGATCCAGGTAGCCTAGTGGTTAGAGGGGAGGCTGAAACACTGATCCAGGTAGCCTTGAGGTTAGAGGGGGGAGGCTGAAACACTGATCCAGGTAGCCTTGAGGGGAGGCTGAAACACTGATCCAGGTAGCCTTGAGGTTAGAGGGGAGGCTGAAACACTGATCCAGGTAGCCTTGAGGTTAGAGGGGAGGCTGAAACACTGATCCAGGTAGCCTTGAGGTTAGAGGGGAGGCTGAAACACTGATCCAGGTAGCCTTGAGGTTAGAGGGGAGGCTGAAACACTGATCCATTTAGCCTTGAGGTTAGAGGGGAGGCTGAAACACTGATCCATTTAGCCTAGAGGGGAGGCTGAAACACTGATCCAGGTAGCCTAGAGGTTAGAGGGGAGGCTGAAACACTGATCCATTTAGCCTAGAGGTTAGAGGGGAGGCTGAAACACTGATCCAGGTAGCCTAGAGGTTAGAGGGGAGGCTGAAACACTGATCCAGGTAGCCTTGAGGTTAGAGGGGAGGCTGAAACACTGATCCAGGTAGCCTAGAGGTTAGAGGGGAGGCTGAAACACTGATCCAGGTAGCCTGAAACACTGAGGTAGCCTAGAGGGGAGGCTGAAACACTGATCCAGGTAGCCTTGAGGTTAGAGGGGAGGGAAACACTGAGGCTGAAAGACTGATCCATTTAGCCTTGAGGTAGCCTTGAGGTAGCCTTGAGGTTAGAGGGGAGTCTGAAACACTGATCCAGGTAGCCTTGAGGTTAGAGGGGAGGCTGAAACACTGATCCAGGTAGCCTTGAGGGGAGGCTGAAACAAGCCTGGTCCATTTAGCCTTGAGGTTGGGATCTGAGGGATTTGACTACTAGAGTGTTGTTAGTGACAAATCTTAGCAATAAAGCATCTCCTGCTGTTGTGCCCTTGAGCAAGGCACTTCTTAACCCTTAAACTGCTCACTGCGTGCTGTGTGTGTGTGTGTGTGTGTGTGTGTGTGTGTGTGTGTGTGTGTGTGTGTGTGTGTGTGTGTGTGTGTGTGTGTGTGTGTGTGTGTGTGTGTGTGTGTGTGTGTTAGGCACAGTAGAAGACATATTTCTGGTATAAATTCATAAAGTCTTCTTCTTTTCAGGAGTAGTGTCCTGCTCTTCAACCTGGCCATGGCTGACACCTTTTGGCTGCTGGCTCTACCCTTCCTCATTCACTACCACTTAAACGGTTTGGATATCATTTATTTGACTATTTAAAAAAAAAAAAATTGAACCGCATAGATGGTGCCAGTCTGTTTGTGCTGGCATACCAAGTTGCCAACACTCTGTCATTTTTGGCTTATCAAAGACAGCAGTAGAGTTGAGTTGACACACAAAAAAAAACATCACAAAACAGATCTGGAACTCGTCTAGCGTGTAGATACACTTGCACTGCATTTAAACATTTTGAGGATTAACGATCAAGTTTAACAACCATTGTGGTCCTCTTCAGGTCTCCACTGGGGTCTGGGTAAGTTAAGTAAATCCAATTGCCAATATTGTCTGTTGTTTTCATGTCCTGTATAGCGGTTGCATTATGACGCAAGGCACATTTGTATAACTGAGTGACTATCAGAGAGAGTGACATATGACAAGAGGAAAACTGCTGATGTACAACCAAGTTTTGAAATTGCACCTTTGTGTATTATATATTATTCTAACTCTCAACAGTAAGGAATCTATTCAATCGGATCCGCTGTAGCCGACATCCACATAGCCTTTGTTTTGGGATTCGGTATTCAGTATCGGAGGTGGAACTGCGCTAGAGTTGTCAAATCCACTAGTGGCTTCTGAAATTATACACCTGAAGTGGACATTGCCATTGGTTGCCATTGGCTGCACGGAGTCACACCCCCCTTGTTTAGTTGGAACACTAGAATGTGAGGTTTAAACCTCATTTAGTATTATAGAAATCCTAATTATTTTGTTTCTTTATTTGGGTGGGGGGGGGGAATTGTTTTGAGATGGTTCTACTAAGATAACGTGGAATTGTTTTAAGATGGTTCTACTAAGATAACATGTGGAATTGTTTTAAGATGGTCATACCGTGGATCATTTATCAATTTGATTTAGAAGTTTAGGCCCACTTTAGGTATTAAAAAAAAACTATTTTAAAATGATTTGATAAATGATTGAATTTGAATTTCACTACTATAGCCAATAGATACGCATTGAATAACACATTCATAAATGGCTAAACAAATACACACACAAAAAAAATGTATCATAAGGAATAAGGTTTTGAAGTGTCTATCCAATATCTAGGAGATATAAGAAAACTCAAGATACATATTGTCAGGACCCGGTTACAAACCCAGGTCTCCGGAGTGAGAAACAGTCACTTAACCAACTGAGCCACGAATAGTTGGCAGAACCCAGAAGATGAGGCAGACACAGCAGTACTTGAGACGGTGTATTTAATGAAGTAAAAAGTGAAGTCCTTCAGGAAAACATGTAACTCCACAACCTCAAAAGGAATCCTACAAGAACAAAGGTAATCCTCCAAGACAAAAAGGTAAATCCACAAGGTGGAAGATAAAGCACAAAAAGCCTCAAAAGATACTCAAAAACAAACAAACAAGAACAAAAAACAGAATTCCGCAAGAGAGTCCACCGGGATCAACAAGAGTTCACAGAGTACTAGGGCTGGGTGCTAACATACAAACACAGAGCAAAGAACTGAGGAAAACAAAGGGTTTAAATACAATCAGGGGGAACGAGGCACAGGTGCAAATAATAATGGGGATCAAGGGAAAACAAAAGGTCAAAAGGCACAATGGGGGCATCTAGTGACCAAAAACCGGAACAACCCTGGCCAAATCCTGAAAAAATGTGTTTCCAGAAAAACTAAAATGTAACACCTCTTTTTTTGTTGTCACAAAATGACCTTCATTAATCCATTAATTTGTATGGGATGTGTCCCATGACACTTGTGAGGGTTGTAAAGCAAAACAGAGAACACCATTGTGTTCGTGAGTCATCTTTCCATAGAATATGTGACCCGCTTCAGGGAACTATGTGCATGTCGCGAGTCACTACTTCACACGCCATTTGAAAGTAATATTATTATAATTTTTTGATCAAAATGCGTTTTTGGGTAGAAATGCCTTCTGGGACATGTGAACTTTCATGTGCCTTAATAACAGACGTGTATGCCATCTGTAAATACGAATAAAATTGTTAAAATTACGAGCCCAGTTGGCCACTAAAACAATACAGCCACCTTCCTGCTAGCCATGATTGGCTGAGATAATAAGTGGGCTGGACATGCCGAGAGATGAGTTCGGATTGGTCTGCCATATAGCCCGCTTCTGTCTATTTTGGCTGGTTAGATTGTTAATCTGTTAATCAGGTAATCCTGTCTAACGCAGCTTTTATTTTATTTTATATTGCTTACTATACTATACTGCATAAGTGTTGTTCTCCACTTTCTAGAGGGCCGAGTTTTGAAATCAGTGGAATTAGAGTAGCTAAGGAGATGGAGAAATTGACAGGTGAATTAACCTGGATTTTTTTTTTTTTTTTTGCATATACACTTTCTCGCTCTGAACTTCTATCACAAGTGGGGCGGGTGTGGGTTCTTGACAATGATCACCTATTTGACAGCTCCAAGCAGTTCCACCACTTCTAACACTGCCAAAACATCTGCTGGTGTCTGTTATCGCTGGTTAACACTTGATCTGATGGAATCTTAGCCTAAATTGAGACCCGACTGAGTTCCACATTTTAAAAAATTATAATTCAAATCAAATCTCAAAAGGATCACCTAGTTCCATACCTACGGACTGTTTGTCTAATTTTAGGTGTGTCGCTCTGCAAGACCCTTCGGTTGCTCTACCACAACTACTTCTACCTCAGCATCTTCTTCGTTTCCTGCGTTAGCGTGGACCGCTATCTCGCCATCGTCCACCCGCTGCGCTCTGTGGTGTTACTCGGCCGCCGGCAGACCTATTTCCTCTGTGCCGTTATCTGGGCGATTTCCATGGTGATAAGTGTCCCTATAGCTCACATGACTTTGCTACAACATTGCCCCGGAGACAATAATCGTACCGTGTGTACCCTGTATATGTTAATGGACGACACTGAGGAGAGCCTACCCTACTCAATCTGCTGTACCACCATCGGCTTCCTCTTCCCTCTAAACTCCATCTGTTACTGTTGCCTCCGCAGGTAGTTACCCATTACAGTATTTATTGATTCGTTGATTTACTGATTGATTGATTTACTGATTGATTGATTTACTGATTGATTGATTTACTGATTGATTGATTTACTGATTGATTGATCCTGATTTACTAAATTATTGGAAACACAGCCTATAATATAGTGTTTGATTTGGCTCTATTTCTTTCTTTTAATATGTTAATATATTATATATACTATTCTGTCAAACAACACCTCTCCAACATGCGTTTTTTTGTCTCCACAGCATCAGGGAGCTCCGCCTCCGCAGCCGTCGTCCACAGGTACACCTCCACAAAAACAAGGGGCGCCGTGTCCGTCTGACCCGCGTGTTGACCGCCGTGCTGACCCTCTTTGCCCTTTTCTACCTGCCCTACCACCTAAGCAGGAACGCGGCCATCGTGATGCATGCCATGTACCTGGGAAGGCCGGCGTTCTGGCAGCCTGTAGACCTGGCATTCTGCCTGGAGATCTGTCTATGTAGCCTGAATACCTGTGTCAACCCGCTGTTTACTTGCTTCGTGGGACGGCAGTTTAGAAAGGAGTTCCAGGATACCTTTGGGTTCGCTTGGCTGCAGCTTTGGAAAAGTCAACGACAGCAATCAGCCGTGAATCATGTGACGTCTGTAACAGGGTTGTTTGAGAGAAAGAGGAACCAGAGGAACCAGAGGACCATAGGGCCTGAGAGAGAGGGGCATGGTGGCCAGGTGCCATAGGGCATGAGAGAGAGGGGCATGGTGGCCAGGTGCCATAGGGCATGAGAGAGAGGGGCATGGTGGCCAGGTGCCATAGGGCATGAGAGAGAGGGGCATGGTGGCCAGGTGCCATAGGGCATGAGAGAGAGGGGCATGGTGGCCAGGTGCCATAGGGCATGAGAGAGAGGGGCATGGTGGCCAGGTGCCATAGGGCATGAGAGAGAGGGTCATGGTGGCCAGGGTTTGGCTGCTGTCACTCCACTGTGAATGCTGAAGGATCAGACCATGGTAAATGACCATCTCAATTATTTTTTTTAATCCATCGCCTCCCTTTGATTGGAAAATACTTGGCGGGGGGGGGTGTCTTTATAGCAGCTGGACCACACAGATGATCAGATCTCAGACACAATTACATCTTAAGAATCACAGCAACGACCCTGTCTGTGGGTGGTTATCTGTATGTTACAGCAACAAGCCTGTCTGTGGGTGGTTATCTGTGTGATAGAGCAACGACCCTGTCTGTGGGTGGTTATCTGTGTGATACAGCAACAAGCCTGTCTGTGGGTGGTTATCTGTGTGATACAGCAACGACCCTGTCTGTGGGTGGTTTTATGTATGTTACAGCAACGAACCTGTCTGTGGGTGGTTGTCTTCCTTACTGTATTTTGTACTGAGCATGGAATTGGTATGCATGTCACTTTTAGGTAGTCCTGAGGCATGGTCCTAGGGCTCAGGTCCTCCGGGAGGGGAGAACTCTATAGAAGAAAGCCCTGCCTCCAGCTGTTTGCTTAGAAATTCTAGGGACAATAAGGAGGCCTGCATCTTGTGACTGTAGCGTACTTGTAGGCATGTACGGTAGGACCAAATCAGAGAGATTAGGTAAGGGGCAAGAAACACTTTGTAAGTTAGCAGTAAAACCTTGAAATCAGCCCTAGCCTGATTAGTCTAATCTAGAAGTGACTAAAGCATGAATTCATATTTCTGCATAATTTGTGGGCAAAAAGAATATGTCAGTTCGGTTGTCATCTGAGACATAAACTCTACAGTGGAAAGTCTACACATCAGAGATATCGGATTCACATGGAATTGTTGTTCAATTTAACTGTTTGATGATGAAATTATTCGTGATGGGATGCAATGTGATTTTAGCTTCTAAAATGTGAGATTTGGGTTTTCATAAGGTGGGGCTCTGCTCAATCAGTGGCCCGCCCCTGTGAAGAGACATGGGCTATAAAACTGTTCAAACACGTCCTCCTCTCCCTTTCTATATAAAGCCTTGACGACAATATAATCTCCTGTTCCGAGGATGTGAGGACGACGGTCCGATGTCAGAATGGTTCAGATAATAACTACAGAACGAAGCCAACATCAGCGTGAGCTTTGGTTGCGAATGGTATGAACTTTGAACTCTTATTCACTACAGAAGTGATACCTCCTAGCCGTTGAGTTAGCAACAGCAGCTGCAAACGCAGGATAGGAAGGAACAGACAGAGTATCCCTTCTACCACACAACGACGTTACTACAACGTATCCAATTTACTAGCAGAGGACTCTTCAAAGGACTTGGTTCGACAACACGGCCTTCCATCTACCACCAAACTTCCTACCACCAACCAACCTTCCGAAGCGCAGCTCAGAGGAAATATTTATTGCATTTTCCTTTTCCAAATGGGTGGTAATTTAGAATGCATAAGATTCTGTATTTACGATAGCACAGCTTCGCCCTTTGTTCCTCAGTCTTCCCGCTCTTTCACTCAAACCCAGCCCCTTTTCCTTTGTGTAACCAGCTGTAATATCTGTTCCGCCCGCTAGGGACGTTTTCCTTTATGACGTAATTTGTAATCAAGTTATGATTTAATTATGTGTATGTGTAATTCCGTGTGATTAGTTAGGTATTTAGTAAATAAATAATTAAACCCAATTTTGTATTGCTGACTCAACTTGTTAGCCAGGGTTCGTGGAGATAACCAAGAATTTACAACTTTCAGATGAGACTGAATTAAGACTGGCTGACTGGCTGGCTGACTGACTGACTGACTGACTGACTGACTGACTGGCTGGCTGACTGGCTGACTGCCTGCGCACCAGGAACATCCTCTCTACTACCACCGTCAGGAAGATCATGAACTGTGGAGGTGAGTGCTACATAGGGACTTCATAATGGCTACATAGGGACTTCATAAGGGCTACATAGGGACTTCATAATGGCTACATAGGGACTTAATACGGAATACATAGGGACTTCATAATGACTACCTAATGACTTCATAAGGGCTACATAGGGACTTCACAAGGACTTCGTAAGGACTACATAGGGACTTTATAAGGACTTCATAATGACTACATAGTGACTTCATACGGGCTACATAGGGACTTCAAAACATTTTCATAATCTATACAGAACAACCTGTCTCCTACCACTCAGGAAGATCATGAACTGTGGAGATAGGATAAGCTACATAAGGACTTCATAATAGATTCCTAACCGATACATAACACCAAGAACATCACTGATCCAGGTCTCCAAGGATAATAACTACGCTGTATGGGCCAAACCAACACACTTTACTTTTACTCACAGTTTTAATTGCAATGAATGTGATATGACGTTTTTTTTTACTATAACTAGTGTAGATTCAATGCACTGATTGAAACTCTGTAAAATAATCTGCTAAACGGTCAAACATAAGAGAATGATCATGTGTTGTTGCCTGTGTGTAGGGGGTTTGAAATGGGAGGCCATCTTGCTTCATGTGGTTGGTTTCTCTCACAACAAGGTTGTGGCCATCTGTTTCCTGACCCTGGCAGTCGGCTTCAGTGGCTTCGATATATATCAGGTGAGTACCAGAAAGTATTTTAAGATCTATGGTAAGTAATCCCTCTCACCCCCCCCCCTTTAAGATTTAGATGCACTATTGTAAAGTGACTGTTCCACTGGATGTCATAAGGTGAATGCACCAATTTGTAAGTCGCTCTGGATAAGAGCGTCTGCTAAATGACTTAAATGTATGTAAATGTCTGGATTAAGATACACTATTACGTTTGTGAACATTCAAGGCCAGTTTTCCCAGTAGACACAGATTAAGTTTAGTCCTGGACTAAAAAAAGGTTCGCGTCTTTAAAAGGCAATGTTCTACAACGGATCAGATTGTATGGTCTTATTCTACTGTAGGAAATGAATCAATGTCTGAGGTGCAGGTACAAGATATCCCCGATCTCAGCAGTCCTGTAGCTCAGTTGGTAGAGCATGGCGCTTGTAATGCCAGGGTAGTGGGTTCGATCCCCGGGACCACCCGTACGTATGGGACCACCCATACGTCTGCTAAATGGCATATATTTTATTATATTATTATTATTATATTATTATTATTATTATATATCAGCAGCATTACTGGGACTGGTCAGAGGTCGATAATCTATCATGTCACATCTCTGTAACAGACTGAGCCAATGGAGAAAAAGACAAAATGACCTTGTGCTAATCAAATCTATAATCAAATACAGATCAATAATGGTAAGCACATTTTAGGAAAGAATGTTAAGTAGCCACTCCTTGTGCAGCACACAACAAGACCAATGTACTTGTCACGTTCTGATCCTAGTTATTTGAGGCGGCAGGTTGCAAGTTCAAATCCCCGAGCTGACAAGGTACAAATCTGTTGTCAAATCTGAACAGGCAGTTAAACCACTGTTCCCAGGCTGTCATTGGAAATAAGAATTTGTTCTTAACTGACTTGCCTGGTTCAATAAAGGTAAAATAAATAAAAATGTGTTAATTGTTTGTTTTAGTTGGTCAGGATGTGAGTTGGGTGGACATTCTATGTTTTTTGTGTCTAGGTTGTTTTTCTGTGTTCGGCCTAATATGGATCTTAATCAGAGGCAGGTGTCGTTAGTTGTCTCTGATTGAGAATCATACTTTAGGTAGCCTGGTTGTCTCTGATTGAGAATCATACTTTAGGTAGCCTGGTTGTCTCTGATTGAGAATCATACTTTAGGTAGCCTGGTTGTCACTGATTGAGAATCATACTTTAGGTAGCCTGGTTGTCTCTGATTGAGAATCATACTTTAGGTAGCCTGGTTGTCTCTGATTGAGAATCATACTTTAGGTAGCCTGGTTGTCTCTGATTGAGAATCATACTTTAGGTAGCCTGGTTGTCTCTGATTGTTGGTGGGTGATTGTTACCGTGTCTGTGTATTACACCACACGGTACTGTTTTGGGTTTCGGTTATTCACTTTACGTTGATTGTTTTTGTATTTTTAGTGTTCAGTTTATGTGTTTAAATAAACAACCATGGACACTTACCACGCCGCATATTGGTTCTGGTCATTACACCGGAGAATTCACAGATGCTCTTGTTGGTCTCTTACGAGACTAAAGGTGAATGTATTTCTTTAATTTAAAACCACTCTAAAAACAGGGTGAAACTGTTTGTGAAGTTATGTTCCATCAACTGGCCCAGGACGTCCAGGGGCCGTTTATTTGTTTAGCTGTGTTATGGCTACATATGATATTTTTTTACCAGAGACAGACACACACCTCTTCTCCACTCCTCTCTGTCCCTCAGATGTCCAGTGCCCTGCCCTCTCTCTCTTTATGGCCATGTCTGAAGTTCCCCTACTACGTCTAGGCTTTATGAGTAGTCCCTGTATCGGTCTGCAGTTGTGACAAAAATACATGCTCTTGTTGTTCTCTTACAGATTACAGGCTACACATTTATTTATTTATTTTTACACACACATCTCTTTCAATGGTTTAATTTTTTGAAAACATTTTTACAACACAACACACCTGTCATGTTCTTTCCTGTACTTGAATACTTATTAAATTATGTTTTCATAGTCAGTTGTTTATTAATATCTAATTTAGACTGAATCTGTGTATTTCTTCCCAACACCTTTGCTGATCTGATACAAGACGAAAGTTAAAACACATTCTCTTCCTAATTAGTTTTTTCTCTCCACCTGTATTTTGTCAGGCCAGTGAACCAGGTGGTAAACTGTACTGTTTGTATGGACAGTTTAGGTTACCTAGGTTACCCTTTCCCTTTGTTATCATACTAACTGTCGTATAGCCTTAATTAGTGCTCCCGCTCACCTGGTGTACCATGCCAGGTGTGTATAATACTGACGTTAATGGGAGAGGGAAAGGGGTTAAGGTGTGGTCTTCACTCCCAAATGTCACTTAAATATAGCTTCCAAATGAAGAGAGACAATGACACATAAAGTCATCTGGGGGGGAAAAAAATGCAACTTTATGGACAACGGTGGCTGGTTCTTAAAATAACCTTTGTGTTCTGGGGCTCTTAAAAGAGCTGTTTCACTCCATGACATACTGCCATGGGACTTCACCTGCTGGCGATGAGAAGTAGGTGGTCAGCTTCTCCCTCACCTGGAGTGCCTGTCTTGGGGGCGTTGTTTGCACCTGCCCTCGGTGACATCAGGTTGGTGACCATTTGCCGTGCCCATCTCCATACGGAGCGGCTCCCGGAATGATCTCCGCGGGAACTTCGAAATTCCACTCCAAGCAGTCGAAGCTCTTGAATGAGACGGTGGAACTCCCCTGCCTGCTTTCAGGACTTCAACCATCTCTGGACCTACACAGACCTGCGCTTTCGGCGGGGCTGGTCCCGGCCCAACAGCGCTATCAAGACCACCTTCCTCAACGTTGGTCTCATTGTTGAAAGAGCCTACTCCGCTATCTCGACTTTTATTATTATATTTATTATTGCATTTCACACCAACACTGCATTTGAGGGAAATTATTTTATAGGCTCTCACAATTAATTTGTGGATGTCATCGAATAAATAATATACTTGGCAAATAAATGAATTTTTAAAAAATAAGAAATTATGCAATTAAACTGTTTTTATGTAATACCACATTTTTATACTGGATATGTGTGCAACAAAAATTCTACATTCACAATTTGCTTCATTCTGTCAAGTCTACGCATACAAACGGATGCATACGTTCGATTTACCATACAGAACGCACTGCAACTGCCTCTGCAACACAATGTTGCAAGGCAAACGCAGCGTTTCCGTTGGAAAGTCAATGTACTTGTGGTGTCTCAAAACGCAATGACACAGTCGGTGTGTTCGAAGGACTAGGAACTGATGTACTGCGTTTCAAATGAATGGCACTCAAGACTCGATTTGATTTCAATGAGCTCAGTACAATGACTTGTGGCATCCTTCGATTTCGCTCCAACCGTTCTGGAACTAGAAGTGTCAAACAGTTTGGAACCGATGCGTTCTTTTGAAATCCCACGAGCAGCAAGAGTTGACACTGCTACAGGTCAGAGAACGTGATATCCGTTGTATCCTTCAACAATTGTTCATAAGCTTTCGTTTGTTGCCTGTAGTTGTTTTTCCAAGATCTCCATGATCCAATTTGTAAGTCGCTCTGGATAAGAGCGTCTGCTAAATGACTTAAATGTAATGTAATGTAAATGTTTGCGTGGAACCTTGCGTGGAGGTGTTCGTACTGAGTCCATTAGGAGGCTCTGTCCTGGGATTGTCCCACTACTCGGTTTGCATCAAGGCGAGTAGCTCCGTGGTCCTCTCCAGGTTCTTCAGAACAGCCTCCATGTGGCGCTATCTGCTCTTAGAATATCTGCACGTGAGGTTCCGGTGTCGTATTCATATTTTTGTCTTTGGAAATGTTAAAATGTAGTTTGAATTGATTAAAAAGTTTTTTATTAAAAGTTTTGTGTTTTAACAACTTGTGTAACAATTTGTCATCGTTGTAACTAGTTAACACAGCCACAAAGTATTACACCACGCCCATTTCAATAATATCTGCTTAAATTTTGCATTTAAATCTAACCTTAACCCCACTGCTTAACCTTATGCATAAGAAAAAAAGCACATTTTAGTTTTAATGAATTGTTACGATTTAGTGTCAGACTTTGTGGTTGTGGTAATTAGTGGACACCCACAAGGTGGTGTTCTGGAGTGCACTTTCGGTTATGGGGGGGAACGCTTCACAGTCACTTCAAAATAAAAGCTAATACGTTCAAAATAAAAGTTATGTAAATCATACAACCTGTCCGATATAATAGAAAATAACATATGTAATGTCCTTCGAGAATAAAATGATTTTCCCGTGTGAGTTTTCACATAAATTGTTATTACTGAATATATGTGTAGATTTGTAGACCGAACAAATCTATTCAAATCTAAATATAGTCCAATTTAAAATCTAGTTACTGTATTGTGTAACTTTCAGTGTATTGACTCGAGCAATTGCAATAATTAAAACTACACAATGACTGGGCCAATTAATACACTTCCACTTTAACATCGATCTAATTGCAATCTTGCGCACGAACGAGTTTCTCCAATGTCAGATTGGAGTCAGGAGTGCAGGGAGAGAGGAAGAACGCAGCATAACATTCCCGCCCAGTCCAGCATGACTGATCTTAAACTTCCTTCTATCGGCGGTGCAGCAGCGACTTTGGTACAGGTCTTTGAGAGACAGATGTATTGCATTGCCCGATCCTACCCACTGTTTTCAGCGACAGACCGTAGGGTAGGCTAGACAAGCATGAATATAGAACGCACTGAGGAGCAAAGAGACGGCACGAGAGGACGGTAACGGTCCGGATAGAAGAGTTGCTTTGAAGAGGGTGAGTGGAAGACTAATAGGACTGTTGATTAAATTGCATGCCTCTGATTGATGCTCTAGTATAACGTTTTTTTTGTGTGTGTGTTATTTTTTATACGTGCATTTACGATTCATCCCCAAATATATGATCATATTTGCTGTAAACTTGTTAAATATTTAGAATAATAATAGTTAGAATAAACGATTACTTACCGTGTCAAAATGCGTAAACAAATCAAACAACTCTATATGCAAATATTTCGGCAGATTATTCAAAATATCCCATCAGAGTAGTTGACTAGAATCCTTCTCTTTGTATTTTTTAAACAAAAGACCCAATAACTTTTCTCTGCCAACAAACTGCCTGTGTGTGGAGTCAGTCTACTTGTTTTGCAGAAGAACCTATAACTCAGCTGCTGCCTATCTTTTTTAATGGAATATGTATAATATATATATATATATATGAATAACTTCAAACATGTTATTTTATCAAGCAGAATAGCTATGTTGTTTTCTTATCTAACTGTAAGTTTTCATCAAATGTCAGACATTTCATCTTTTCTGTGTGTGAGCGTGCGTGAGATTGTGTGTGTGTGTGTTTCAATGCCATTTTAAAATGGCTGAACTAGATGTGTAGTTGTTGTGGTTGGTTCCTTTTATGAGTGGCAGGAATAGAAACTGTAAACGAGGAGACCACTTTGAAAAGATATTACAGTTGTAAAAATGAAAATGCATAATGACATTAACACATGCACTGACATAAAAGAGACAAAAACACACTTCAAATGCATTTCCAGAAGCACACAAACCATTTCCAGAAGCACACAAACCATTATCAGACACTCACAAACCATTTTCAGACACTCACAAACCATTTTCAGAAGCACACAAACCATTATCAGACACTCACAAACCATTATCAGACACTCACAAACCATTATCAGACACTCACAAACCATTATCAGACACTCACAAACCATTTCCAGAAGCACACAAACCATTATCAGACACTCACAAACCATTATCAGACACTCACAAACCATTATCAGACACTCACAAACCATTATCAGACACTCACAAACCATTTTCAGACACTCACAAACCATTATCAGACACTCACAAACCATTATCAGACACTCACAAACCATTATCAGACACTCACAAACCATTATCAGACACTCACAAACCATTATCAGACACTCACAAACCATTATCAGACACTCACAAACCATTATCAGACACACACAAACCATTATCAGACACTCACAAACCATTATCAGACACTCACAAACCATTATCAGACACTCACAAACCATTATCAGACACTCACAAACCATTATCAGCGACACTCACAAACCATTATCAGACACTCACAAACCATTATCAGACACTCACAAACCATTTTCAGGCAGACACTTTATCAGACACTCACAAACCATTAAGACACTCAAAACCATTATCAGACACTCACAAACCATTATCAGACACTCACAAACCATTATCAGACACTCACAAACCATTATCAGACACTCACAAACCATTATCAGACACTCACAAACCATTATCAGACACTCACAAACCATTATCAGACACTCACAAACCATTATCAGACACTCTTATCAGACACTATTATCAGACACTCATTATCAGACACTCAAAACCATTATCAGACACTCACAAACCATTATTCACAAACCATTATCAGACACTCACAAACCATTATCAGACACTCACAAACCATTATCAGAACTCAAAACCAATCAGACACTTTTGACACTCATGGTTTATCAGACACTCACAAACCATTATCAGACACTAAAACCATTTTTAAAGGAATAAACCATTATCAGACGCTACAAACCATTATCAGACGCTCACAAACCATTATCAGACACTCACAAACCATTATCAGACACTCACAAACCATTATCAGACACTCACAAACCATTATCAGACACTCACAAACCATTATCAGACACTCACAAACCATTATCAGACACTCACAAACCATTATCAGACACTCACAAACCATTATCAGACACTCACAAACCATTATCAGACACTCACAAACCATTTCCAGAAGCACACAAACCATTATCAGACACTAGAAACTTATCAGACATGAAAACCATTTTCGGATCCTTTTGCTAGCGTGAACTAAGTTGGCAGACTTAATAATAAAGGCACTGTGTTAAAAGACTAAACCTGCTTGAGCTTGTCATGTCTGTATTTATATATGCCTAAAATAGGTATTCCTTTTATCGATTGAAAACATAACTGAATGTTTTGTCATGATAAAATTATACTTTTTAAAGGAATAATATCATAAGTTTATTCAGTCATTTAGACTGTGTACCCATAGACTGAATGAATATACTGGTATTACACATAGACTGAATGAATATACTGGTATTACCCATAGACTGAATGAATATACTGGTATTACACTGAATAGACTGAATGAATATACTGGTATTACCCATAGACTGAATGAATATACTGGTATTACACATAGACTGAATGAATATACTGGTATTACCCATAGACTGAATGAATATACTGGTATTACACATAGACTGAATGAATATACTGGTATTACACATAGACTGAATGAATATACTGGTATTACACATAGACTGAATGAATATACTGGTATTACCCTGAATGTCCATTAAAAGACTGAATGAATATACTGGGTCCAGCCCAGGAATATACTGGAACACCCAGAACTCTTAGAAACAGTATTATTTTATTTTACCTTTAATGAATATACTTTAACTAGGCAAGTCTGTTAAAGAACAAATTATATTTTCAATAGACTGAATGAATAGGAACAGTGGGTTAACTGCCTGTTCAGGGGCACATAGACTGAATGAATATACTGGTATTACACATAGACTGAATGAATATACTGGTATTACATAGACTGAATTGACCTTGTCATGAATTTGAATTACAACCTTCCGAATTACTGGTCCAACGCTCTAACCACTAGGTACCCTGATGTCCATTAAAACTCGTCTGGGTCCACACTCTAACCACTAGTATTATTTTATTTTACTGCTTTATTTAACTAGCAAGTCAGTTAAAGAACAAATTCTAACCACTAGGCAGAACTGCCTGTTCAGGGGCCTTTGTACCTTGTCAGCACTCTAACCACTAGGCTACCACTAGGCCCCTGCCGCCTCTACACTCTAACCACTAGGCGACCCTGCCGCCTCTACACTCTAACCACTAGGCTACCCTGCCGCCTCTACACTCTAACCACTAGGCTACCCTGCCGCCTCTACACTCTAACCACTAGGCTACCCTGCCGCCTCTACACTCTAACCACTAGGCGACCCTGCCGCCTCTACACTCTAACCACTAGGCGACCCTGCCGCCCCATTTGGTTTCCCAATAATCCTATATGATCACACTACTGGATCAGCACTGCTGTATTAGAGATGCCTAACTTGTGCCATGATGCAATTTCTACGGCTAGCGCTGTATGCAACTTCTCGGCAGAGGACTGTATACATTTCATTCACACACACACACTCAATGGTATCATGAAGTGAACAACATTCTTGGAATGTGCAGAAACATATTTCACTGTTTTCATGTTTATGAATGTTCTATACAGGCAATGTCAGAACACTGTACAGTACTACATTCAGTTATAACATTAATAATAATGAAATCCAGTAGGGTGTGAGTCAGTGTTTGTCTAGAGCAGAATACCCAGCCTGGTCTCATAGACTAGACGTAACATAGTAAACGTAAATCAGAGGACACTCCAATTAGTATGATATGTTACATTTGGTATTGTTACATAAAACAGAAGGTAGAGAGAGAGATTACAGACAGCGATTAGAGTGATTGGAGAGAGAGAGAGAGATTAGAGAAAAAGGGCTGAGGTTAGAGAGAGAGAGAGATTTGAGATTGGATAAAGAGGTTAGAGAGATTGGAGATATTGGATAAAGAGGTTGGGGAGATTGGATGGAGAGGTTAGAGAGAATAGAAATTGAGAGGTTAGAGAGAATAGAAATTGAGAGGTTAGAGAGAATAGAAATTGAGAGGTTAGAGAGATTTGGAGAAAGGGCTGAGGGAGTTTGGAGAGAGAGAGACAGATTGGATAGAGGTTAGAGAGATTTGAGTTTGGATAGAGAGGTTAGAGAGACAGAGATTAGAGACAGATTGGGATAAAGAGCTGTTAGAGAGATTGGACAGAGGTTAGAGAGATTGGATAGAGAGGTTAGAGAGACAGAGATTAGAGAGACAGAGAGGCTAGAGAGACAGAGAGAGCTGTTAGAGAGACATTACAGAGAGACAGAGAGAGGCAGAGAGACAGAGAGAGAGACAGAGAGAGGCTAGAGAGACAGAGAGGCTAGAGAGACAGAGAGAGGCAAGAGAGACAGAGAGAGGCAAGAGAGACAAGAGAGACAGAGAGAGGCAAGAGAGACAGAGAGAGGCAAGAGAGACAGAGAGAGGCAAGAGAGGCAAGAGAGACAGAGAGAGGCAAGAGAGACAGAGAGAGGCAAGAGAGACAGAGAGAGGCAAGAGAGACAGAGAGAGGCAAGAGAGACAGAGAGAGACTAGAGATTAAAGAGAGACAGGTTAGAGGTTAGAGAGAGAGGGGTTAGAGGTTAGAGGGAGAGAGGGGTTAGAGGTTAGAGAGAGAGGTTAGAGAGAGAGGTTAGAGACAGAGAGAGGCTTATTTTTATTTTCGTGTAAATGTTGTATTTGGTGATGCTACTGGCAAACCTGTTATTTGGTGGAATGCGATTGCCAGTGGGCCAGACCAGGGCATGGTTGTGTCCCTATCTTACCTTGCAAGGCTACTTCTGACCATTATACGACAGATGCTGGGAGCTGACGCAGTTGTAGTCAATGTGGGGTCAAATGACAGCAGGAGGGCTAGTTCGGAACTTCTGAAATTAGATTTTTTTTAACTGATTCTAGCACTGAAAGATTCCAAAGAGCGGCCAATTTTTTTCAGGTCCGGTACCATCGTTTAGCCGCGGCTGTGAAAGATTTAGCAGGCTATTGGCATTACACACCTGGCTAAAATATTACTGTAGCTCTGTTGGAATCACTTTTATAGATAACTTTGACACCTTCTGGAAACAGAAGATACTCTACTGGAATAACGAGTCCATCCAAATGATCTTGGCTCCTGGAACTCTGTCCACACATTTCAAGTATGCGTTGAAACAATGATTTATCAATGACCCAAGCCCAGCTCAGTTAACCCCTACCACAGTGTCACTGAGTTGTCATAATGCTTCAGCAAATGTACATTATACCAGGGGCGTTGGCAGACACAATGTAAGTAACTTAATTTTATTTTACCTGCCCAAAAAGCCTCTGTCGATCCTACAGCTATTGTATACAGTAATCGTGTGCCTATGTACCAGAGTGATACTGTTAGCACTGAGGCAGTGTGCCCTAGTAGGACGTCCAATGTGTACAGCTCATCGTGCACTAGCAGCTCCAATATAAATAACATGAGCATGTCTACTTCTGATAAGCTCTCCAGTAAAGCAATAAAAACAATCAAGCATCCCAGAAAAGTAATAAACCATAATATAAACCCCAGGAAGAGTAGCTGCTGCCTTGGCAGGAACTAATGGGGATCCATAATAAACCCCAGGAAGAGTAGCTGCTGCCTTGGCAGGAACTAATGGGGATCCATAATAAACCCCAGGAAGAGTAGCTGCTGCCTTGGCAGGAACTAATGGGGATCCATAATAAATACACATCTCTGGTTGAGAGAGAGGTCAGGCCACAGGACAGTGAAGGGCAGCGAGGGAGAGAGATAATTGCTTGTGTTTTCATTGAGTGACTCAGCAGCATTCCGTGATTCCCTATGAGACCCTGTCTGTCCTCGTCCCATCTGGAGCCAACTGGGTTATGCTATGTTGTTATGTCTACACTATCCAGGGTCACCTAAAGGTCTCTGTGGGAACTATTGGGAGCACATTCTTTACTTTGAATAACTTAAATACATTTTCACACGTTTACTTTGAAAACAGTAACAATTTTCACACATTCAGGTAACTGCCAAAATACAGGAAATATCAACATAAAGTGTGTTACTAGGGCATTGGACCACCACGAGCCGGCAACCACGAGCCGGCAACCACGAGCCAGCAACCACGAGCCTGAAACCACGAGCCAGCAACCACGAGCCGGCAACCACGAGCCGGCAACCACGAGCCGGCAACCACGGCAACCACGAGCCAGCAACCACGAGCCAGCAACCACGAGCCAGAAACCACGAGCCAGAACAGCTGCAATGCACCATCAGATCCGGTGACTGAAACGGCCAATGACATATGGTTAACATCGTTTTCATGCTCATCAAACCATTCATCGACCGCTCGTGCCCTGTGGATGGGGGCATTGTCATCCTATGGGGGCATAGCCATGGTAGCCAAAATAATGGACTGACTATTTATTTTTTTTTTTTTCTCTTTTTACATATTTTTATACATAGAGACAGATAGAGAACTCATCTTTCTATATGTGCCATTATAGTGTATGTGACAGCATGGGCAACGCCATTGGGACTAACTCCATTCTAAAGTGATATTTGTCCTTCTTCTAATTCTTCATTGGCTGATTTTTCTCCAAGCTCATAGGAATCCCCACCCAGTTGACTACTCAATGGCAATGTCCATGCTAAAAAGGGTTAAATTCATGATGAGTCCTCTATCTATCTCTATGATGACAAGAGTGTTGTTAATTGCTTAATTTATTCAGGAACCACACTTTTCAATATACTTTGTATCCCTAATTTATTTGTGTTTCCATTATTTTAACAGTTACCTGTATGCTCGACAAGCATGTAAAGATGTGCATTTCATTGGATGATACAGGAGGCCCTGTTCTCTAGTGGAATGTATTCTTATGAGCCATGACCAACTCTTGAGCTAAAATATGCATAGTTGTCATGTGAGACCAGAGCCTTGTTTTCTCTGCTGGCAGGTAGCCTAGTGGTTAGAGTGTTGACCTAGTAACCCCAAGGTTACAAGATTAAATCCCTGAGCTGACAAGGTAAAAAAAAAATCTGTTGTTCTGCCCCCTGAACAAGGCAGTTAACCCGCTGTCTTTGAAAATAAAAATGTGTTTTTAACTGACTTGCCTAGTTAAATTAAGGGCTGTGTTTCCTGTAGGCTTAACGTGGCATGACGTTTTAATAACCATGTAAATCTCTCTCGGACAAGGTGACTTTTATCAATGCCCTTAATTTAAGTGTTTCTAAAAAATAAAAAATAAACGATTGGAAAAAACGATTGGAACCATTTCCCTGTTTGACTGCTAGGTTTTATGGGTATTATGACTCATGCTGTGGTACTCTATGCCTCGCATTGGATGTATCCCAGTTACTTTGAATGGTCAAAATCATAGTGTAAGAACAGTTTAAAAACAAGTCCTTTTTGGCTAGCTAGCTAGGTAGCCACAGCAGTCAGCTAGCTAGGTAGCCACGGCAGTCAGCTAGCTAGGTAGCCACGGCAGTCAACTAGCTAGGTAGCCACGGCAGTCAGCTAGCTAGGTAGCCACGGCAGTCAGCTAGCTAGGTAGTGGTGTAGCTTTCTAGCATATTCACTTATTTGTTTGTAAACAATGAACAAGCTAGTTAGCTACCACATGTTCCTGTCAGACTGTCAACAGAGTAACTAGAGAACAACAAGATATGCCAAATAACAGTCTAGAAACCTTTTGAGGGCAAATAAATTCCAATTTGGACAGTTCAGACAAAAGTAGCATGGCCAGGAATCAGATTTGAGTCACTTCAAACTGCCAATGTGAACAAGGCTTAGGTGGATTGTGTTTAGCCGGTGGGCCAGGGCATGGTTGAAGCAAGAGCAAGGGGTGTGGTTGTAGCCAGAGCAAGGGGTGTGGTTGTAGCCAGAGCAAGGGGCGTGGTTGTAGCCAGAGCAAGGGGCGTGGTTGTAGCCAGAGCAAGGGGCGTGGTTGTAGCCAGAGCAAGGGGAGTGGTTGTAGCCAGAGCAAGGGGCGTGGTTGTAGCCAGAGAAAGGGGCGTGGTTGTAGCCAGAGCAAGGGGCGTGGTTGTAGCCAGAGCAAGGGGCGTGGTTGTAGCCAGAGCAAGGGGCGTGGTTGTAGCCAGAGCAAGGGGCGTGGTTGTAGCCAGAGCAAGGGGCGTGGTTGTAGCCAGAGCAAGGGGCGTGGTTGTGTAACTTTCTCCTACAGCATATAGAGATCAAGGCCACAGTAGTGAGAGGCCTGGGAAAGGGCAGTCGGGAGAGAGGACAGAGCTCTATGGGAGGACAGTAACAAGGACCATGACCTGGGAAAGGAAAGAGCAACAGGACAGAGCTCTATGGGAGGACAGTAACAGTGATAACAGTGGTTAGTTGGTCTTCTCTGTTTGTCGGGGCTGTCCCACAGTAGACGTGGGAATGTTGCACATGTGTGTCGCTGCTGCGATATGTGTGCAGCTGTTGTTTTTAGGGAGATAGGGTTTGCCATCAAGGCCCAGTGTATCCAGTGTTCACCACTATAGTGTGACAGAAAGTGTGTGTGTGTGTGTCCCTGTTCCAGGTGTTCAGTGCCATGGTGTGACAGGAAGTGTGTTTGTGTGTGTCAGTATGTGGCTCATGGCTAGAGGTCAGAGGTCGAGGTCAAAAGCCATGGTCCTCCACAACAAGAGACCTTTACAACACTAACCTCCATGTTCTTCAGGCTACTCTATAGGCCCTATATATCTCCCTTTACGTCAGACTTCCACCACATGTCGTGACCCTTCGTGTTGAAAGCGGAATGAGGAAGAACTCGGTTTGTTGTTCTGGAAAGTTGTGAAAGTCTCTGAAAAAGTGTTCTTTTGGAGAGAAAAAAAATGTGTTACTATCTAGCTACCTTTTGAGTTTGGATTCTGTGACACTGTTGGCGTCCATTGCCGGGACTGCTGCTATCTATCCAGGGATCCTACCGACCAAAGGTCTGATGAGTTGCTTGGCGTAGCAGCTAGCCTAGCTGCCACTGTTAGCTGCGTATCAAGCTAGATGCTATTTCTCTGTAAACAAATTGACAACAGACTTTCAGCATGAAGGGCACTCAACATGTACTGCACTGACAAATGACTTATGATTGGTTGAAAGAAATTGATAATAAGAAGATTGTGGGAGCTCTATTGTTAGATTTCAGTGCAGCCTTTGATATTATTGACCATAACCTGATGTTGAGAAAACATATTTTATGGCTTTTCAACATCTGCCATATTGTGGATTCAGAGCTATCTATCTAATAGAACTCAGAGGGTTTTCCTTTCATGGAAGCTTCTCTAATGTCAAGCAAGGGTGTGGTGTACCACAGGGCAGCTCTCTAGGCCCCCTGCCACTGGCATTAAACAAAGCCTGTGTGTCCATGTATAAGCAACCACAGCTAATGAAGTCACTGAAACCCTTAACAAGGAGTTGTAGTCAGTTTTGGAATGGGTGGTCAGGAATAAACTGGTCCTTGAACATCTCTAAAACTAAGAGCATTGTATTTGGTACAAATCATTGCCTAAATTATTGACCTCAGCTGAATCTGGTAATGAATGGTGTGGCTGTTGAACAAGTTGAGGAGATTAAATTACTTGGCGTTACCTTCGATTGTAAAATGTCATGGTGAAAACATATAGATGCAATGGTTGTAAAGATGGGGAGGTCTGGCCGTAATAAAGAAATGTTCTGCTTTTTTGGAGTGTGGTGTCACACCGGCACTTTGTATTAAACCATACTGCTGTCTGGTTGAACCATAGTACTGCTGTCTGGTTGAACTATAGTACTGCTGTCTGGTTGAACTATAGTACTGCTGTCTGGTTGAACTATAGTACTGCTGTCTGGTTGAACTATAGTACTGCTGTCTGGTTGAACTATAGTACTGCTGTCTGGTTGAACTATAGTACTGCTGTCTGGTTGAACCATAGTACTGCTGTCTGGTTGAACTATAGTACTGCTGTCTGGTTGAACTATAGTACTGCTGTCTGGTTGAACTATAGTACTGCTGTCTGGTTGAACTATAGTACTGCTGTCTGGCTGAACCATAGTACTGCTGTCTGGTTGAACCATAGTACTGCTGTCTAGTTGAACCATAGTACTGCTGTCTGGTTGAACTATAGTACTGCTGTCTGGTTGAACTATAGTACTGCTGTCTGGTTGAACTATAGTACTGCTGTCTGGTTGAACCATAGTACTGCTGTCTGGTTGAACTATAGTACTGCTGTCTGGTTGAACTATAGTACTGCTGTCTGGTTGAACTATAGTACTGCTGTCTGGTTGAACTATAGTACTGCTGTCTGGTTGAACTATAGTACTGCTGTCTGGTTGAACTATAGTACTGCTGTCTGGTTGAACTATAGTACTGCTGTCTGGTTGAACTATAGTACTGCTGTCTGGTTGAACTATAGTACTGCTGTCTGGTTGAACTATAGTACTGCTGTCTGGTTGAACTGTAGTACTGCTGTCTGGTTGAAGTGTAGTACTGCTGTCTGGTTGAAGTGTAGTACTGCTGTCTGGTTGAAGTATAGTACTGCTGTCTGGTTGAAGTATAGTACTGCTGTCTGGTTGAAGTATAGTACTGCTGTCTGGTTGAACTGTAGTGCTGCTGTCTGGTTGAAGTATAGTACTGCTGTCTGGTTGAACTGTAGTGCTGCTGTCTGCTTGAACTATAGTACTGCTGTCTGGTTGCTTGCTATGCCAGGGCGATGTCCTATCTCTAGGTCACGATGAGCAAACAGCCTAAGCAGGAAACTACCAGGACAGGACAGAAGGACAGCAGGTACTAGATCAGACTAGCAGCCAGGTTCAAGCCCCGAGCCTGGCAGCCCTTCTGTCTGGGGGTATTCGGGGGGGGGCAGAAGACTAATCTGTATCATGAGCCATTCTAACGGGCTGTATCATGACCCACTCTAACGGGCTGTATCATGAGCCCCTCTAACGGGCTGTATCATGAGCCCCTCTAACGGGCTGTATCATGAGCCCCTCTAACGGGCTGTATCATGAGCCATTCTAACGGGCTGTATCATGAGCCACTCTAACGGGCTGTATCATGAGCCACTCTAACGGGCTGTATCATGAGCCATTCTAACGGGCTGTATCATGAGCCACTCTAACGGGCTGTATCATGAGCCACTCTAACGGGCTGTATCATGAGCCCCTCTAACGGGCTGTATCATGAGCCACTCTAACGGGCTGTATCATGAGCCACTCTAACGGGCTGTATCATGAGCCACTCTAACGGGCTGTATCATGAGCCATTCTAACGGGCTGTATCATGAGCCACTCTAACGGGCTGTATCATGAGCCACTCTAACGGGCTGTATCATGAGCCCCTCTAACGGGCTGTATCATGAGCCATTCTAACGGGCTGTATCATGAGCCACTCTAACGGGCTGTATCATGAGCCACTCTAACGGGCTGTATCATGAGCCACTCTAACGGGCTGTATCATTGAGAAAAGTCAAGAAGTCTGTCTGTGTTTTAAGTCATGTGTGGAGCATGTCTTTAGCCTATGTGGTAATGGGAACAGTCGACAGCATCCTTGTGATGTCAGTACCTCCAGGCTCTGATCAGGCCCTACACCCAAACAAGGGCACTGCGTTCATCCACCTCTGGCCTGCTCGCCTCCCTACCACTGAGGAAGTACAGCTCCCGCTCAGCCCAGTCAAAACTGTTCGCTGCCCTGGCCCCCCAATGGTGGAACAAACTCCCTCACGACGCCAGGACAGCGGAGTCAATCACCACCTTCCGGAGACACCTGAAACCCCACCTCTTTAAGGAATACCTAGGATAGGTTAAGTAATCCCTCTCACCCCACCCCCCCTAGTTTTAGATGCACTATTGTTAAGTGACTGTCCCACTGGATGTCATAAGGTGATTGCACCAATTTGTAAGTCGCTCTGGATAAGAGCGTCTGCTAAATGACTTAAATGTAAATGTAAATGTACTAGCCTGTGCTTAGCGATTGGTCAATTGAGCCTGACTGGGATGATTGTCCACATTGTAAAACCAATGTAAAAGTCCCAAATTTGCAAAAACCTGTCTATCTAGCAGTCCAGGTCTGCCTCAGAATAGATTCTTTGCGTATTGTTTTTATAATCTTCACATCCTGTCAGAGACATGCAATAAGACCTGTTATTCCCCAATCTCCTCTCTGAGAAAATAAACTCTGTACGGTGTTGGCTGTTGATGACAATTTGTCAGGCGTTATAGCCTACACATCTGGCTCCCAGTTGGTCGTTCGGTCGGACAGTTGGTCTGTCGATAAATCTATCTTTCAGCCCCAACGGAAACAACTTTCTGTGGTAACTTATCAGACTTATTGAGATAACATTAGGAGTAAAAACATTAACAATTCCTACATTTTTTTTTACAGTCCTCTGTGTTAAGCTATGAATGGCTGGCAATGAATAGTATTGAGAAAGAGTCGGGTAGTATTTCATTTACCCACTGCGGCTACTCCATCCAGCATGCAGACAATATAACGGCCAAGTACCCTGCCGATTTACTGCCAAAAAGTATTGCTTCTCTGTGATGTGGGTTGGTTGGAAGGAGTGATGTGGCATTGATGTTGGGGTGGGGTAGGGGTGGTAGTGGTAGTGGTGGTGGTGTGGGGGGGGGTATTTGGTATTTTATTAGGATCTCCATTAGCTATTGCAAAAGCAGCAGCTAATCTTCCTGGGGTCCACATGAAACATAATACAGAACATCATTAGACAAAAACAGCTGAAGGACAGAACTACATATATATATATTTTTTTAAAGGCACGTGTTGCTTACATATGAATGCACACACAAACTATCTAGGTCAAACAGGGGAGAAGCGTTGTGTAGCTTTATCTGTTTTTTGAAAACAGGTTTGCTGTTCATTTGAGCAATATGAAATGGAAGGAAGTTCCATGCAATAAGGGCTCTATATAATACTGTACATTTTCTTGAATTTGTTAAGGTTTTGGGGACTATGAAAAGACCCCTGGTGGCTTGTCTGGTGGGATAAGTGTGTGTGTCAGAGCTGGTGTGTAAGTTGACTAATGCAAACCATTTGGGATTTTCATCACATGTCTAATAAAAAGAAGAAGTGATGCAGTCAGTCTCTCCTCAACTCTCAGCCAAGAGAGACTGGCAGAATAGTATTAATATTAGCCAACTAACTACAATGAAGAGCAAGACATACCGCTCTGTTCTGGACCAGCTGCAGCTTAACTAGGTCTTTACTTGCAGCACTGAACCACACGACTGGACAATAATCAAGATTAGACAAAACTAGAACCTGCAGGACTTCTCTTTATTACGGACAGACCTCCCCATCTTTACAACCATTGATGTTTTGTCCATGACATTTTACAATCGAAGGTAACGCCAAGTAATTTAGTCTCCTCAACTTGTTCAACAGCCACACCATTCATTACCAGATTCAGCCGAGGTCTAGAACTTGAGGAATGATTTGTACCAAATACAAACACTCTTAGATTTAGAGATGTTCAAGGACCAGTTTATTACTGGCCACCCATTCCAAAACAGACTGCAACTCTTAGTTAAGGGTAAGAATATGACAGATAGGAGTGGCTATAGTCAGCTACCATCATCAGTATCTTTCTGAGTGGTCAATGCCAGGAGGTGTGTCATTATTGATCGATAACCATTTTTCCACCTCTCCCACACTAACTTTACAAAATTCAAACTTGCACTGCTTCCTTTTAATTGTTTTTTTTAATGCATGAATATTTTATTTATTTTATAAGCAAGTCGGTTAAGAACAAATTCTTATTTTCAATGACGGTCCAGGAACAGTGGGTTTAACTGCCTTGTTCAGGGGGTAGAACAACAGATTTTTACCTTGTCAGCTCGGGGATTCGATCTTGCAACCTTTCAGTTACTGGTCCAATGCTCTAACCACTAGGCTACATGCCACCCCAAATATAAATATAATTGCTCACTGTTTGTCGTGGGCATTTCCTGCCTAAGTTTGCCCACTTTGCCAATTAAATAATCAATCAAATCGTTGTCAACATCACATGTTTTTATGATGAGTAATCTGATTGGATGAAAGATGCAGTTGAATTTGTCTTTCTGCCCATAATTTCATTTCAAGTTTTTTTTTCCCATCATTCTTTATATCGTTGATCTTGGCTTCATAATACAGTTTCTTCTTATTGTTGAGTTTAGTCACATCATTTCTCAATTTTGGGCTTGGGTTGTGTTGAGGGGGGCTCTGGGTTGGGATAGCGTTGGGCTTGGGTTGTTTTGGGGGGCTCTGGGTTGGGATAGCGTTGGGCTTGGGTTGTGTTGAGGGGGCTCTGGGTTGGGATAGCGTTGGGCTTGGGTTGTGTTGAGGGGGCTCTGGGTTGGGATAGTGTTGGGCTTGGGTTGTGTTGGGGGCTCTGGGTTGGGATAGTGTTGGGCTTGGGTTGTGTTGAGGGGGCTCTGGGTTGGGATAGCGTTGGGCTTGGGTTGTGTTGAGGGGGCTCTGGGTTGGGATAGCGTTGGGCTTGGGTTGTGTTGGGGGCTCTGGGTTGGGATAGCGTTGGGCTTGGGTTGTGTTGGGGGCTCTGGGTTGGGATAGCGTTGGGCTTGGGTTGTTTTGGGGGCTCTGGGTTGGGATAGCGTTGGGCTTGGGTTGTGTTGGGGGCTCTGGGTTGGGATAGCGTTGGGCTTGGGTTGTGTTGGGGGCTCTGGATGGGATAGCGTTGGGCTTGGGTGGTGTTGGGGGCTCTGGGTTGGGATAGTGTTGGGCTTGGGTTGTGTTGGGGGCTCTGGTTTGGGATAGTGTTGGGCTTGGGTTGTGTTGGGGGCTCTGGGTTGGGATAGCGTTGGGCTTGGGTGGTGTTGGGGGCTCTGGGTTGGGATAGCGTTGGGCTTGGGTGGTGTTGGGGGCTCTGGGTTGGGATAGCGTTGGGCTTGGGTTGTGTTGGGGGCTCTGGGTTGGGATAGCGTTGGGCTTGGGTGGTGTTGGGGGCTCTGGGTTGGGATAGTGTTGGGCTTGGGTTGTGTTGAGGGGGCTCTGGGTTGGGATAGCGTTGGGCTTGGGTTGTGTTGGGGGGCTCTGGGTTGGGATAGCGTTGGGCTTGGGTTGTGTTGGGGGCTCTGGGTTGGGATAGCGTTGGGCTTGGGTTGTGTTGGGGGCTCTGGGTTGGGATAGCGTTGGGCTTGGGTTGTGTTGGGGGCTCTGGGTTGGGATAGTGTTGGGCTTGGGTTGTGTTGGGGGCTCTGGGTTGGGATAGTGTTGGGCTTGGGTTGTGTTGAGGGGGGCTCTGGGTTGGGATAGCGTTGGGCTTGGGTTGTGTTGGGGGGGCTCTGGGTTGGGATAGCGTTGGGCTTGGGTTGTGTTGGGGGGGCTCTGGGTTGGGATAGCGTTGGGCTTGGGTTGTGTTGGGGGGCTCTGGGTTGGGATAGCGTTGGGCTTGGGTTGTGTTGGGGGGGCTCTGGGTTGGGATAGTGTTGGGCTTGGGTTGTGTAGGGTTAACAATGAAAAAGAGTGGAAATAAACTGACAACTGGAGAGCTGCTGTTTCAGGTTTCACTGTAGCTAGATAACACAGATATCGTCATCTAGCCTCTCCTTTCTTCTCTGTTGCTCTGCTACAGTAGATAGAAGTCCTACTGTCCTGTGTTGGCTGCTATATGAAACAGACTAGTGTTCTAGGTGGGATATAACGATGGGAATAGGAACTGGCCTGTCAGGGTTACTGAGAATGTTCTGTGTCATTAGAACCACTGTAAACCACACCAGGGGCAAGACAAGGGCCCATATTCACATAGCATCTAGGATCAGGTCCCTCCTGTTAATATAATCTAATTTTGGGGGTGGGATTTTATCTGAAAAATATAATTTTTTAAAATTAGTATTCCTAGCTGCAACAGAATACAATCTTGGATACCATTTTATGTCTGCATCCCGTATGACGGAAGTTAGAGGTAGTTTCACAAGCCAATGCTAACTAGTGTTAGCACAATGACTGGAAGTCTACAGGAACAGTTAGCATACTAGCTAACGACTCTGAGGAAGTAGATAATTGACTTCATTGCCAAAATCTCAAACGATCCCTTTTAGTATGGAGGAAATAACAGTCATTGGAGATAATTACAGAACTTTTTTCTGCGTAGGAAATTCTTAAGGCGGACCGTCTAAGTGTTAATTTTCAGGATGGAAAAAACGGTTTCAGTGTCAACTTAAATGACCAAAACTAGATAGAAAGTGTGCAGAAAAGGTATTGAACTTATATATATTTTTTTATAAAACCATCTTTGAGAACTAACAATCAAATAAAAACTAGACAGTCTGGGAGAATCGAACATTCCCCAAACCAGGCATGTCCGCTGATTAAGTTATAATGTTTGAGCAGAGGAACACAGCATTAGCCATGACAACATGTGTAGAATTGATGGAAATTGGCTTTAAACTGACATTTTTTTCCCCTACGCGACCAAGGTACCATTCTAGCTAATTTTCACGCCTTGGTCATTGTATTTTGTGTTTTTGTTATATGTTTGGGTAGGCCAGGGTGTGACATGGGTTTATATGTTGTGTTTCGTATTGGGGTTTGTATTATTTGGGATCGCGGCTGATTAGGGGTGTGGTATAGGCTTGGCTGCCTGAGGCGATTCTCAATTAGAGTCAGGTGCTTATCGTTGTCTCTGATTGGGAACCGTACTTATGCAGCCTCAGTTTCGCTTTTGTATTTCGTGGGTGTTTGTTCCTGTCTCTGTGTTGTAGTCACCAGATAGGCTGTAATTAGTTTCTCGTTCTGTTGTTTTTGTATTTAGTATTTCAGTTATTTCATGTACCGCGATTAATTTCATTAATGTCATGAGTAACCTACACGCTGCATTTCGGTCCGACTCTTCTTTAAACAGACGAACGCCGTTACACTAATAGACTATGTTAATTCTCAATTCCAATAAATGGTGGGAAGGTCAAAATAATGTTACTGTCTACCAAATCTTCACATTTTAAAATGTTGATTACTTCTACCTGGCATTATCATTCACCTGATGATAAGACAGGATGTGTTCTTTAAATGTTTTGCTAACAAATGATGGGGTCACCGGTTTGCCTGGGCCGGCAGTCCCTGGGCAAGAACATTTTGAAAACCTCTGTATCTACAGCAATGTACACCACACCAGGCCCAGAGCATTAGGTACAGCCAGGTCTTGGCCAGGAGGACAAATCCTGATTGGCTGATCCTGATTGGCCAGGAGGACAAATATTCCCTGATCCTGATTGGCCAGGAGGACAAAGATTCCCTGATCCTGATTGGCCAGGAGGACAAAGATTTCCTGATCCTGATTGTGTTCTTCCGTTGGAATACTCTCCTTCTCCTCTGCTTTAGTAGGACAGGTTGGTTAAATAAAGGTGAAATAAAAAATAAAAAATACATCTTCTTTAGGAGGACCGAATGGGTAAACCACAAACCTCAGATAAGAGACATTCAGGTTACACTAGCTGAGACCTGCTTATATTACCGAATTAAAGGTGGCTCAGTTGCTAAGAGTGTGACGTTACCGTAGCAACGCCGAGGTTGAGGTTCAATTCCCACAGTGATTGCATACATATCAGTTGTGCTTTCCTGTATAATACTTCTTATGCTAAAAAAAAAAAAATTGTCTTCTACTGAGCAATTTACTTCATGTTCCCATTCTTATCTTTCATTATGTTTTATTCTTGTTGCTTTTTCCAGAAGGAACCTGCAAGTAAGCATTTTGTTGGAAGGGTGTAATAAGTGTATAATATATAATACCGTACAAATGACTAATAAAACATGCAACATAATAATGAAGAAAATATCTACAGTATGTGCCCAGGTGAAGTGTCCTGGCAATCCATGGGTACAGTATAACAGAGCCCTTTCCTTACACTGCAAGTTTTAAGTTCCTCGGCATACACATCACAGACAAACTGAATTGGTCCACTCACACTGACAACATCGTGAAGAAGGCGCAGCAGTGCCTCTTCAACCTCAGGAGGCTGAAGAAATTCGGCTTGTCACCAAAAGAGAGCCTTTTCCTTACACTGATATCACAGTTTACACTCTCTGAAAACTCACATCTCATCTGATATCACGTTTCAAACTCTCTGTAAACTCACATCAAACGTATTACTCTGTAAGTGAACCTCAGCACATAAAATTAAGGACCTTTAAAACAAGTTTATATGGTAGTTTTAAGAGGTCAGTGAATTGGGGCTGTCTGAGGGGGATGAGAGCTGGGTTTAGTAGGATGGTTTGAGTTCTGAGGGTCCTTGGGATGGTGTGGGTAAAGAGAGCTGGGTTTAGTAGAACAGTGTGGGTTTAGTAGAACAGTGTGGGTTTAGTCGGACAGTGTGGGTTTAGTAGAACAGTGTGGGTTTAGTAGAACAGTGTGGGTTTAGTAGAACAGTGTGGGTTTAGTCGGACAGTGTGGGTTTAGTAGAACAGTGTGGGTAAAGAGAGCTGGGTTTAGTAGAACAGTGTGGGTTTAGTAGAACAGTGTGGGTTTAGTAGAACAGTGTGGGTTTAGTAGTACAGTGTGGGTGAAGAACCAGTAACTGGAAGAAAAATAATGATGAGAGAGGGAGGGATAGAGGTTGAATGGAGTGATGATTTTTTATTTTACCTTTATTTAACCAGGCAAGTCAGTTAAGAACCTATTCTTATTTTCAATGACGGCCTAGGAACAGTGGGTTAACTGCCTGTTCAGGGGCAGAACGACAGATTTGTACCTTGTCAGCTCAGGGGTTTGAACTCGCAACCTTCCGGTTACTAGTCCAACGCTCTAACCACTAGGCTACGCTGCCACCCCAAATGACCTGTAGAGGAGAATGAGAGGGATAGAAGTGGAGTGGAAAGAAGGAAAGAAGGTGTGGTTCAAGTGAAGACATACTTAAATGGAGAGCAGGTGATGTCTGACCCTCTCCTCTCAGGGCCAGTGTTTGTTGTGACTGTCTGACCCTCTCCTCTCAGGGCCAGTGTTTGTTGTGACTGTCCGACCCTCTCCTCTCAGGGCCAGTGTTTGTTGTGACTGTCTGACCCTCTCCTCTCAGGGCCAGTGTTTGTTGTGACTGTCTGACCCTCTCCTCTCAGGGCCAGTGTTTGTTGTGACTGGGCCAGTGTTTGTTGTGACTGTCTGACCCTCTCCTCTCAGGGCCAGTGTTTGTTGTGACTGTCTGACCCTCTCCTCTCAGGGCCAGTGTTTGTTGTGACTGTCTGACCCTCTCCTCTCTCAGGGCCAGTGTTTGTTATGACTGTCTGACCCTCTCCTCTCTGTTTGTTGTGACTGTCTGAGGGCCAGTGTTTGTTGGACTGTCTGACCCTCTCCTCTCTCAGGGCCAGTGTTTGTTGTGACTGTCTGACCCTGTCTGGGCCAGTGTTTGTTGTGACTCTGACCCTCCTCTCTCAGGGCCAGTGTTTGTTGTGACTGTCTGACCCTCTCCTCTCAGGGCCAGTGTTTGGCCAGTGTTTGTTGTGACTGTCTGACCCTCTCCCTCTCTCTAGTGTTTGTTGTGACTGTCCAGTCCCCTCTAGGGCCAGTGTTTGTTGTGACTGTCTGACCCTCCCCTCTCTCAGGGCCAGTGTTTGTTGTGACTGTCTGACCCTCCTCTCAGGGCCAGTGTTTGTTGTGACTGTCTACCCTCCTCATGGGCCAGTGTTTGTTGTGACTGTCCGACCCTCTCCTCTTACATTTACATTACATTTACATTTAAGCTCAATAACATGCTGGATAAGGGCCAGTGTTTGTTGTGACTGTCTGACCCTCTCCTCTCTCAGGGCCAGTGTTTGTTGTGACTGTCTGACCCTCTCCTCTCTCAGGGCCAGTGTTTGTTGTGACTGTCTGACCCTCTCCTCTCTCAGGGCCAGTGTTTGTTGTGACTGTCCGACCCTCCCCTCTCTCAGGGCCAGTGTTTGTTGCTGGGTCTCCTTTAGGGCCAGTGTTTATCCAGGAGCTGACCCTCTCCTCTCAGGGCCAGTGTTTGTTGTGACTGTCTGACCCTCTCCTCTCAGGGCCAGTGTTTGTTGTGACTGTCCGACCCTCTCCTCTCTCAAGGTGACGGGAGAGACCCACCATGTGCAGCTCTCTGAGTCCCAAGCAGCCGATTGGCCCAGGCCTGACGGATATGCAGCAGTATAGCCAATGGCTGGCCAGCCGCCACGAAGCCAGCCTTTTGCCAATGAAGGAAGACCTAGCCCTATGGCTAACTAGCATGCTGGGTAAGTTCTATGTGATGTATAGAATATATACTTTCATATATAGATTAAAATATATGTGGATCCTACAGTATGTTTGGGTCTACTGCTCATGATGGAGGACATGTGGCTCAATAACATGCTGGATAAGGATTGGGGCTTCGATTCCCACTGGGGACACCCACACCAACATGCTGGGTCAGGATGGGGCTTCGATTCCCACTGGGGACATCGATACCAACATGCTGGGTAAGGATTGGAGCTTCGATTCCTTCTGGGGACACCCACACCAACATGCTGGGTAAGGATTGGGGCTTCGATTCCCACTGGGGACACCCACACCAACATGCTGGGTCAGGATGGGGCTTCGATTCCCACTGGGGACATCGATACCAACATGCTGGGTAAGGATTGGGGCTTCAATTCCCACTGGGGACACCCACATCAACATGCTGGGTAAGGATTGGGGCTTCGATTCCCACTGGGGACACCCACACCAACATGCTGGGTAAGGATTGGGGCTTCGATTCTCACTGGGGACACCCACACCAACATGCTGGGTAAGGATTGGGGCTTCGATTCCCACTGGGGACACCCACACCAACATGCTGGGTAAGGATTGGGGCTTCGATTCCTTCTGGGGACACCCACACCAACATGCTGGGTCAGGATTGGGGCTTCGATTCCCACTGGGGACACCCACACCAACATGCTGGGTAAGGATTGGAGCTTCGATTCCTTCTGGGGACACCCACACCAACATGCTGGGTAAGGATTGGGGCTTCGATTCTCACTGGGGACACCCACACAAACATGCTGGGTAAGGATTGGGGCTTCGATTCTCACTGGGGACACCCACACAAACATGCTGGGTAAGGATTGGGGCTTCGATTTTCACTGGGGACATCGATACCAACATGCTGGGTAAAGATTGGGGCTTCGATTCCTTCTGGGGACACCCACACCAACATGCTGGGTCAGGATTGGGGCTTCGATTCCCACTGGGGACACCCACACCAACATGCTGGGTAAGGATTGGAGCTTCGATTCCTTCTGAGGACACCCACACCAACATGCTGGGTCAGGATTGGGGCTTCGATTCCCACTGGGGACACCCACACCAACATGCTGGGTAAGGATTGGGGCTTCGATTCCCACTGGGGACACCCACACCAACATGCTGGGTAAGGATTGGGGCTTCGATTCCCACTGGGGACACCCACACAAACATGCTGGGTAAGGATTGGGGCTTCGATTCTCACTGGGGACACCCACACCAACATGCTGGGTAAGGATTGGGGCTTTGATTCTCACTGGGGACACCCACACCAACATGCTGGGTAAGGATTGGGGCTTCGATTCTCACTGGGGACACCCACACCAACATGCTGGGTAAGGATTGGGGCTTCGATTCCCACTGGGGACACCCACACCAACATGCTGGGTAAGGATTGGGGCTTCGATTTTCACTGGGGACACCCACACAAACATGCTGGGTAAGGATTGGGGCTTCGATTCTCACTGGGGACACCCACACCAACATGCTGGGTAAGGATTGGGGCTTCGATTCCCACTGGGGACACCCACACAAACATGCTGGGTAAGGATTGGGGCTTCGATTCCCACTGGGGACACCCACACCAACATGCTGGGTAAGGATTGGGGCTTCGATTTTCAATGGGGACATAGATATATATATTTATATAGCCCTTGTTACATCAGCTGATATATCAAAGGGCTGTACAGAAACTCAGCCTATGCAGGTGTAGAATCACGGTGGCTAGGAAAAACTCCCTAGAAAAGGCCAAAACCTAGGAAGAAACCTAGAGAGGATCCAGGCTATGAGGGGTGGCCAGTCTTCTTCTGGCTGTGCCGGGTGGAGATAAAAACAGAACATGGCCAAGATGTTCAAATCTTCGTAAATGACCAGCATGGTCAAATATTAGTAATCACAGTGAACAGGTCAGGGCTCCATAGCCGCAGGCAGAACAGTTGCAACTGGAGCAGCAGCACGGCCAGGTGGACTGGGGACAACAAGGAGTCATCATGTCAGGTAGTCCTGAGGCATGGTCCTACAGCTCAGGTCCTCCGAGAGAGAGAAAGAAAGATAGAGAGGAAGAGAGAATTAGAGGGAGCATACTTAAATTCACACAGGACACCGGATAAGACAGGAGAAATACTCCAGATATAACAGACTGACCTTAGCCCTCCAACACATGAACTACTGCAGCATAAATACTGGAGGCTGAGACGGGAGGGATCAGGAGACACTGTGGCCCCATCCGATGAGACCCCTGGACAGGGCCCACCCACTTTGCCAAAGCACAGCCCCCACACCACTAGAGGGATATCTTCAACCACCAACTTACCATCCTGAGACAAGGCCTAGTATAGCCCACAAAGATCTCCGCCATGACACAACCCAAGGGGGGGCGCCAACCCAGACAGGAAGACCACGTCAGTGACTCAACCCACTCAAGTGACGCACCTCTCCTAGGGACGACAAGGAAGATCACCAGTAAGCCAGTGACTCAGCCCCTGTAATAGGGTTAGAGGTAGAGAATCCCAGTGGAGAGAGGGGAACCGGCCAGGCAGAGACGGCAAGGGCTGTTTGTTGCTCAAGTGCCTTTCCGTTCACCTTCACACTCCTGGGCCAGACTACACTCAATCATAGGACCGACTGAAGAGATGAGTCTTCAATAAAGACTTGAAGGTTGAGACCGAGTCTGTGTCTCTCACATGGGTAGGCAGACCATTCCATAAAAATGGAGCTCTATAGGAGAAATCCCTGCCTACAGCTGTTTGCTTAGAAATTCTAGGGACAATTAGGAGGCCTGTGTCTTGTGACCGTAGCGTACGTGTAGGTATGTATGGCAGGACAAATCGGAAAGATAGCTAGGAGCAAGCCCATGTAATGCTTTGTAGGTTAGCAGTAAAACCTTGAAATCAGCCCTTGCCTTAACAGGAAGCCAGTATAGGGAGGCTAGCACTGGAGTAATATGATTAAATTTGTTGGTTCTAGTCAGGATTCTAGCAGCCGTATTTAGCACCAACTGAAGTTTATTTAGTGCTTTATCCGGGTAGACGGAAAGTAGAGCATTGCAGTAGTCTAACCTAGAAGTAACAAAAGCAAGGATACATTTTTCTGCGTCATCTTTGGACAGAAAGTTTCTGATTTTTGCAAAATTACGTAGGTGGAAAAAAGCTGTCCTTGAAACAGTCTTGATATGTTCGTCAAAAGAGAGATCAGGGTCCAGAGTAACGCTGAGGTCCTTCACAGTTTTATTTGAGATGACTGTACAACCATCAAGATTAATTGTCAGATTCAACAGAATATATCTTTGTTTCTTGGGACCTAGAACAAGCATCTCTGTTTTGTCCGAGTTTAAAAGTAGAAAGTTTGCAGCCATCCACTTCCTTATGTCTGAAACACAGGCTTCTAGCCAGGGCAATTTTGGGGCTTCACCATGTTTCAATGAAATGTACAGCTGTGTGTCATCCGCATAGCAGTGAAAGTTAACATTATGTTTTCGAATGACATCCCCAAGAGGTAAAATATATAGTGAAAACAATAGTGGTCCTAAAACGGAACCTTGAGGAACACCATAATGTACATTTGATTTGTCAGAGGACAAACCAGTCACAGAGACTAACCGATATATTTCCGACAGATAAAATCTAAACCAGGCCAGAACTTGTCTGTGTAGACCAATTTGGGTTTCCAATCTCTCCAAAAGAATGTGGTGATCGATGGTATCAAAAGCAGCACTAAGGTCTAGGAGCACGGGGACAGATGCAGAGTCTCAGTCTGACGCCATTAAAAGGTCATTTACCACCTTCACAAGTGCAGTCTCAGTACTATGATGGGGTCTAAAACCAGACTGAAGCATTTCGTATACATTGTTTGTCTTCAGGAAGGCGGTCAGTTGCTGGGCAACAGCTTTTTGTAAACATTTTGAGAGGAATGGAAGATTCGATTTAGGCCAATAGTTTTTTATATTTTCTGGGTCAAGGTTTGGCTTTTTCAAGAGAGGCTTTATTACTGCCTCTTTTAGTGAGTTTGGTACACATCCAGTGGATAGAGAGCTGTTTATTATGTTCAACATAGGAGGGCAAAGCACAGGAAGCAGCTAGTTTAGTTGGAATTGGGTCCAGTATGCAGCTTGAAGATTTAGAGGCCATGATTATTTTCATCATTGTGTCAAGAGATATAGTACTAAAACACTTGAGTGTCTCTCTTGATCCTAGGTCCTGGCAGAGTTGTGCAGACTCAGGACAACTGAGCTTTGGAGGAATACGCAGATTTAAAGAGGAGTCTGTAATTTGCTTTCTAATGATCATGATCTTTTGCTCAAAGAAGTTCATGAATTTATTACTGCTGAAGTGAAAGCCATCCTCTCTTGGGGAATGCTGCTTTTTAGTTAGCTTTGCGACAGTATCAAAACTAAATTTGGGATTGTTCTTATTTTCCTCAATTTTCCTCAATCAATTGAAAAATAGGATGATCGAGCAGCAGTGAGGGCTCTTCGATACTGCACGGTATTGTCTTTCCAAGCTAGTCGAAAGACTTCCAGTTTGGTGTGGCGCCATTTCCGTTCCAATTTTCTGGAAGCTTGCTTCAGAGCTCAGGTATTTTCTGTATACCAGGGAGCTAGTTTCTTATGACAAATGTTTTTAGCTTTTAGGGGTGCAACTGCATCTAGGGTATTGTGTAAGGTTAAATTGAGTTCCGCAGTTAGGTGGTTAACTGATTTTTGTCCTCTGGCGTCCTTGGGTAGGCAGAGGGAGTCTGGAAGGACATCAAGGAATCTTTGTGTTGTCTGGGAATTTATAGCACAACTTTTGATGCTCGTTGGTTGGGGTCTGAGCAGATTATTTGTTGCGATTGCAAACGTGATAAAATGGTGGTCCGATAGTCCAGGATGAGGAAAAACATTAGATCCACAACATTTATTCCATGGGACAAAACTAGGTCTAGAGTATGACTGTGACAGTGAGTGGGTCCAGAGACATGTTGGACAAAGCCCACTAAGTCGATGATGGCTCCGAAAGCCTTTTGGAGTGGGTCTGTGGACTTTTCCATGTGAATATTAAAGTCACCAAAAATGTTAATATTATCAGCTATGACTACAAGGTCCGATAGGAATTCAGGGAACTCAGTGAGGAACGCTGTATATGGCCCAAGAGGCCTGTAAACAGTAGCTCTAAAAAGTGATTGAGTAGGCTGCATAGATTTCATGACTTGAAGCTCAAAAGATGAAAATGTTTTACATTTTTTTATTATTATTAAAATTTGCTATCGGAAATGTTAGCAACACCTCTTGTCTTTGCGGCATGCGCGGGGGATATGGTCACTAGTGTAACCAGGAGGTGAGGCCTCATTTAACACAGTAAATTCATCGGGCTTAAGGCATGTTTCAGTCAGGCCAATCACGTCAAGTTTATGATCAGTGATCAGTTCATTGACTATAACTGCCTTGGAAGTGAGGGATTGAACATTAAGTAGCCCTATTTTGAGATGTGAGATATCACAATCACTTTCAATAATGGTAGGAATGGAGGAGGTCTTTATCCTAGTGAGATTGCTAAGGCGAACACCGCCATGTTTCATTTGCCCAACCTAGGTCGAGGCACAGACACGATCTCAATGGAGATAGCTGAGCTGACTACACTGACTGTGCTAGTGGCAGGCACCACTAAGCTGGCAGGCTGGCTAACAGCCTGCTGCCTGGCCTGCACCCTATTTCATTGTGGAGCTAGGGGAGTTAGAGCCCTGTCTATGTTGGTAGATGAGATGAGAGCACCCCTCCAGCTAGGGTGGAGTCAGTCACTCCCCAGCAGGTCAGGCTTGGTCCTGTTTGTGGGTGAGTCCGAGAAAGTGGGCCAATTATCTACAAATTCTATCTTTTGGGAGGGGCAGAAACCCGTTTTCAACCAGCAATTGAGTTGTGAGACTCTGCTGTAGAGCTCATCACTCCCCCTAACTGGGAGGGGGCCAGAGACAATTACTCAATGCCGACACTTCTTTCTAGGTGATCTCTTTACATCTCTCAGTGTAGCAGATGTATGAGAATAATTGTTCCGAGTCTGGTTCCTCTAAAGGTTTAATTCGACCAGGGAGTTTTCCCCTGCCACTGTGCTTCTGCTTGCTCTTTCAAGTCCAGGCTGGGTTACTGAGGCATGGTCTCTTTGGGATCCAGGCTGGGTTACTGAGGCATGGTCTCTTTGGGATCCAGGCTGGGTTACTGAGGCATGGTCTCTTTGGGATCCAGGCTGGGTTACTGAGGCATGGTCTCTTTGGGATCCAGGCTGGGTTACTGAGGCATGGTCTTTTGGGATCAGGCTGGGTTAGAGGCATGGTCTCTTTGGGAGGCTGGGTTACTGAGGCATGTTCTCTTTGGGATCCAGGCTCTGAGGCATGGTTGGGATCCAGGCTGGGTTATCTGAGGCATGGTCTCTTTGGGATCCAGGCTGGGTTACTGAGGCATGGTCTCCAGGCTTTGGGATCCAGGCTGGGTTACTGTTATCTGAGGCATGGTCTCTTTGGGATCCAGGCTGGGTTACTGAGGCATGGTCTCTTTGGGATCCAGGCTGGGTTACTGAGGCATGGTCTCTTTGGGATCCAGGCTGGGTTACTGAGGCATGGTCTCTTTGGGATCCAGGCTGGGTTACTGAGGCATGGTCTCTTTGGGATCCAGGCTGGGTTACTGAGGCATGGTCTCTTTGGGATCCAGGCTGGGTTACTGAGGCATGGTCTCCTTGGGATCCAGGCCTGGGTTACCTAATAAACATGTGTGTTGTATTGAGTAAAGGTAAACATGTTTGTAAAAATACCACAGCCAAACCAGTCTCTGCAGGCTGTTTCAGTCATCGGGTTGTTTTGTACCTGTGACTGATCATAGTTCAGGAAGCAATTTGATGTCGCTGTGTCTGATTTGCAAAGCTGTCCAAAGCATAGCCTGTTCAACAAACAATCATCTGACCGTGTTACACCACGTTGTGTTAAACCTTAAAACACAGGTGATGGTCTGTTGTTTGCAGTTAGGTAGTTAGTTATTGTGTTAGTTACTTTTGTAGCCTAATCAGCGTCAGCCATTATTCACTATTACCTTTTAATTTGAATGGATTCTCAATGGACTTGCATTATCCTGTTGATCTGAAGGTCATTACCAATCAATTGTTAATGAGTCTGGAATGGAGATTGTGTCCAAGGGGCAGACTGGGACCAGAAATCGGCTCTGGCATTTCTAACACATCAGCCCATTTTTTTTTCCCACCTTGAGGCCCTCATTATTAGACAGATAATAATAATTAGACAGGCCCACTGGGCTTAAAATGGACCAGCCCATCCGGCATGTCGGCCAGTACACACATTGTAACCTTCTCCTAATTGAATAATGGCTATTATTAGCATCTTTAGTAGCCAACTGTACAACGTACGATAGAAAGAAGTTTAGCTGTAGACTACTTTATCAGTAGCCTCTTGATTGTTCAACACTTCCTATTCAAGGAAGTGCTTCAAATCAGCATATTCCGTTTGATCCTATCTGACCCTATATTGACACACTCTATCTGTGTCAGTCCCTATCTGTTAGCATTGGGAATTGTGTGTGTGTGTGTGCATTTTCAGTCCCTAACTGTTAGCATTGGGTAGCCAGCTGAGCTGAGATATTAGGTAGGGCCTCTGATGTGGTCTGGTTAGCCCCCGGGGGGGGGGGGGACTACAGGAAGGAGATACATCACACGGTTAATCTGGCCTCGTGCTCCCTACCAGTTTGCAAATAATCAGCAGCTGATGATGAGATCTTCCTTGACGATCTTCCAGAATGTTCATCTCTGGTCTAGATTTGACAATTACTTGAAAAAGATTGCTCCGCCCACAATAGTATGACATTGGTTAAAGCATCATATGTAAATCAATTTCAATGAAAATTCAAAAATCAACCTGATTGGAGATACACAACTCACTCCCTGCCTAACGTCATGAGCCGTGCGGCCTTTATCGAGAAAAACGCTCCGGATTTTTAACAGGGTCGTTAGCAATTTAGTTGTCAGAGTATTTTCTGCGGCCCACCTAGCTCAATTTCTAGACATCAGATTAAAACGAGACGATATAGTGTCCATAAAGTGACCATTGAATAAACAATTGGCAGATTGTTTGGACTTTCCAGTCCAAACCAGAAGTATTGTTCTAAAGCATATAAAGCATATTAATATGTCTGGATTTGATTAAAGCTTTTATCTGTATTGAAGTTCAAATCTGATGCAGTACAAATCACATTTTTTTCGTGGAGCACTTCCTCTAAGATAATTTGGCTGTTTTTGAGAGGGTTTGAATACTAACCAATCCTACACTTTGATTGCAATTCTATTAGAGCAACTTAGGTCAAAGTAAGCTGAAGCTGTGTGCTGGTAAACCTTGGTAGAGCATGGTGCTGGGTGGTAGGCGTTGTGGTGCTGGTAAACCTTGGTAGGGCATGGTGCTGGGTGGTAGGCATTGTGATGCTGGTAAACCTTGATAGAGCATGGTGCTGGGTGGTAGGCGTTGTGGTGCTGGTAAACCTTGGTAGAGCATGGTGCTGGGTGGTAGGCATTGTGATGCTGGTAAACCTTGATAGAGCATGGTGCTGGGTGGTAGGCATTGTGGTGCTGGTAAACCTTGGTAGAGCATGGTGCTGGGTGGTAGGCATTGTGGTGCTGGTAAACCTTGGTAGAGCATGGTGCTGGGTGGTAGGCGTTGTGGTGCTGGTAAACCTTGGTAGAGCATGGTGCTGGGTGGTAGGCATTGTGGTGCTGGTAAACCTTGGTAGAGCATGGTGCTGGGTGGTAGGCATTGTGGTGCTGTAAAACCTTGGTAGAGCATGGTGCTGGGTGGTAGGCATTGTGGTGCTGTAAAACCTTGGTAGAGCATGGTGCTGGGTGGTAGGCGTTGTGGTGCTGGTAAACCTTGGTAGGGCATGGTGCTGGGTGGTAGGCGTTGTGGTGCTGGTAAACCTTGGTAGGGCATGGTGCTGGGTGGTAGGCGTTGTGGTGCTGGTAAACCTTGGTAGAGCATGGTGGTGGGTGGTAGGCGTTGTGGTGCTGGTAAACCTTGGTAGGGCATGGTGCTGGGTGGTAGGCGTTGTGGTGCTGGTAAACCTTGGTAGGGCATGGTGCTGGGTGGTAGGCGTTGTGGTGCTGGTAAACCTTGGTAGGGCATGGTGCTGGGTGGTAGGCGTTGTGGTGCTGGTGGATTTCCTTTCTTTTTCGGCTTCAGACAAATGGCTACTTCTCACTTAAAAGTTTTTTTTTGTTGTTCTTATTACTGTAGATATGTTTGAAAAGGTCACAATAAACAAGACATACAATATATGTACTTTGGCGCGGCAGGTAGCCTAGTGTTAAGAGCATTGGGCAAGTAACCAAAAGGTTGCTGGATCGAATCCCAGAACTGACAAGGTACAAACCTGTCCCTGAACAAGGAAGTTAACGCACTGTTCTCCTTATCTGACTTGCCTAGTTAAATAACGGTTGAATTAAAAATGAGGGAGGGGACGGGTAGTGGTTAGAGTGGAGGGGTGGCAGGGTAGCCTAGTGGTTAGAGTGGAGGGGCGGCAGGGTAGCCTAGTGGTTAGAGTGGAGGGTTGGCAGGGTAGCCTATTGGTTAGAGTGGAGGGGTGGCAGGGTAGCCTAGTGGTTAGAGTGGAGGGGCGGCAGGTAGCCTAGTGGTTAGAGTGGAGGGTTGGCAAGTAGCCTAGTGGTTAGAGTGGAGGGGTGGCAAGTAGCCTAGTGGTTAGAGTGGAGGGGTGGCAGGGTAGCCTAGTGGTTAGAGTGGAGGGGTGGCAGGGTAGACTAGTGGTTAGAGTCGAGGGGCGGCAGGGTAGCCTAGTGGTTAGAGTGGAGGGGCGGCAGGGTAGACTAGTGGTTAGAGTGGAGGGGCGGCAGGGTAGACTAGTGGTTAGAGTGGAGGGGCGGCAGGGGTTAGACTAGTGGTTAGGAGGGGCGGCAGGGTAGCCCAGTGGTTAGAGTGGAGGGGGTAGCGTGGTTAGGGTGGAGGGTAGCCTAGTGGTTAGAGTGGAGGGGCGGCAGGGTAGCCTAGTGGTTAGAGTGGAGGGGCGGCAGGGTAGCCTAGTGGTTAGAGTGGAGGGGCGGCAGGGTAGCCTAGTGGTTAGAGTGGAGGGGCGGCAGGGTAGCCTAGTGGTTAGAGTGGAGGGGCGGCAGGGTAGCCTAGTGGTTAGAGTGGAGGGGCGGCAGGGTAGCCTAGTGGTTAGAGTGGAGGGCGGCAGGGTAGCCTAGTGGTTAGAGTGGAGGGGCGGCAGGGTGGAGGGGAGGGCGGCAGGGTAGCCTAGTGGTTAGAGTGGAGTTGTGGCAGGGTAGCCTGCAGGGTAGCCTAGTGGTTAGAGTGGAGGGGCGGCAGGGTAGCCTAGTGGTTAGAGTGGAGGGGCGGCAGGGTAGCCTAGTGGTTAGAGTGGAGGGGCGGCAGGGTAGCCTAGTGGTTAGAGTGGAGGGGCGGCAGGGTAGACTAGTGGTCCCTCTGATGAGGGAGGGGACGGTAACACTTTATAATAAGCGAGGCTTTATAAGCCAGGTATATATTCATTAGTAAATAAATAACTAAATATTAACAAATCATTTCTACATTATTAGTAAATATATTTACATGAATGTTTAACTAACTAATATAGTTGCTAATAATGTACTAATCAAATCAAATCAAATTTATTTATATAGCCCTTCGTACATCAGCTGATATCTCAAAGTGCTGTACAGAAACCCAGCCTAAAACCCCAAACAGCAAACAATGCAGGTGTAAAAGCACGGTGGCTAGGAAAAACTCCCTAGAAAGGCCAAAACCTAGGAAGAAACCTAGAGAGGAACCAGGCTATGTGGGGTGGCCAGTCCTCTTCTGGCTGTGCCGGGTGGAGATTATAACAGATCATGACCAAGATGTTCAAATGTTCATAAATGACCAGCATGGTCATTTATTTACATGAATGTTTAACTAACTAATATAGTTGCTAATAATGTACTAATCTTTTACAACATTTATAAATCATTTGTTAACAGTATTTATTTTCTAATGTTGTATGGTTTATAAAGGATAGTTAATAGAAAGTTAAGATAGTTAAAGTATAGTAATGGATAGTTAATAGAAAGTGTTGAATAAGAATAAGGCAGGAGTATAGGGTTTTCCCAAGTTCTCTCTCTCTCACTCCATCTCTCTCTCTCTCACTCCATCTCCCTGTCTCTCTCTCCATCTCCCTGTCTCTCTCTCAATCTCCCTGTCTCTCTCTCAATCTCCCTGTCTCTCTCTCCATCTCCCTGTCTCTCTCTCCATCTCCCTGTCTCTCTCTCCATCTCCCTGTCTCTCTCTCCATCTCCCTCTCTCTCTCCATCTCCCTGTCTCTCACTCCATCTCCCTGTCTCTCTCCATCTCCCTGTCTCTCTCCCCATCCTCTGGGATCAATTACACCATTTGGAACTCATTAAAACCCCTGAACCCACCTCCCCTCCTTCTCCTCCGGCCCCCTCCTCCCATCTACCAAACCCCCTCCCCTCCTTCTCCTCCGGCCCCCTCCTCCCATCTACCAAACCCCCACCCCTCCTTCTCCAGCCCTCTCCTCTCCTCCCTCTACCAAACCCTACCCCCCTCCTTCTCTAGCCCTGTCCTCTCCTCCCTCTACCAAACCCTAACCCCCCTCCTCCTTCTCCAGCCCCCTCCTCTCTCTACCAAAAGAAAAATAGATGAAGACAGAAATCCCCCTGGTTTCTTTTCCACAGTTAGACGCCCCCCCGCCACCTCCCATTGCAGTCAGAATGATCTAACTAAGAAGGAATGGTCGTCTGGATGCCAGTCAACTAGAAATACCACATGTTGATCTGTGTGTGTGTGTGTGTGTGTGTGTGTGTGTGTGTGTGTGTGTGTGTGTGTGTGTGTGTGTGTGTGTGTGTGTGTGTGTGTGTGTGTGTGTGTGTGTGTGTGTGTGTGTGTCACCCATACGTAGAATCTATGCACACATGACTGTGTGTGTAAAAGTCTGCTAAATGGCATATATTATTTATTATATATTGTGTGTGTGTGTGTGTGTGTGTGTGTGTGTGTGTGTGTGTGATCTCTGGAGAGTTTATCAATGCTGTGCAGAATCAGGGCTGTTCATATGGCCTTACTATCAGTCAGACTGTGTCTTTGTTGCTCTCTCTTGTGACCTACAGTGTTTTCAGTCACACATGTTTAGGAACTGTGGGCTACTGTCATCTTAAATTTATTCACCATTATCTGATAGGCAGAACCTTTACCAACACGACATACTTGGACTCTTAATTATGTCCGGTTTAAAGATCCAGTCTCGACGTCAACAGTGAAGAGGCGACTCCGGGAGGCAGAGTTCCTCTGTCCAGTGTCTGTGTTCTTTTGCCCATCTTAATCTTTTTATATTTATTGGCCAGTCTGAGATATGGATTTTTCTTTACAACTCTGCCTAGAAGGCCAGCATCCCGGAGTCGCCTCTTCACTGTTGACTTTGAGACTGGTGTTTTTGAGGGTACTATTTAACTAGACACTCTAATGTACTTGTCCTCTTGCTCAGTTGTGCACCGGGGCCTCTCACTCCTCTTTCTATGGTTCGAGCCAGTTTGTGCTGTTCTGTGAAGGGAGTAGTACACAGATATTCAGTTTGTTGGCAATTTCTCACGTGGAACAGCCTTCATTTCTCAGAACAAAAATAGACTGACGAGTTTCAGAGGAAAGTTCTTTGTTTCTGGCCATTTTGAGCCTGTAACCGAACCCACAAATGCTGATGCTCCAGATACTCAACTCGTCTAAAGAAGGACCGTTTTAATGCTTCTTTAAGCAGAACAACAGTTTTCGGCTGTGCTAACATAATTGCAAAAGGGTTTTCTAATGATAAATTAGCCTTTTAAAATGATAAACTTGGATTAGCTAACACAACATGCCATTGGAACACAGGAGTGATGGTTGCTGATAATGGGCCTCCATAGATAATAAATGGGCCTCTGTAGATAATAAATGGGCCTCTGTAGATAATAAATGGGCCTCTGTAGATAATAAATGGGCCTCTGTAGATAATAAATGGGCCTCTGTAGATAATAAATGGGCCTCTGTAGATAATAAATGGGCCTCTGTAGATAATAAATGGGCCTCTGTACGCCTATGTAGATATTCTTTTTTTTTTAAATCACCCGTTTCCAGCTACAATAGTCATTTACAACATTAACAATGTCCACATTGTATTTCTGATCAATGTCATGTTATTTTAATGGACAAAAAATGTGCTTTTCTTTCAAAAACAAGAACATTTCTAAGTAAACCCAAACTTTTGAACAGTAGTGTATATACTACCGTTCAAAGGTTGTAAATATATATATATATATATATATATATATATATAATGGGCTCGTAATGAAAAAGCATATATTTAATGGGTCTCCTTCCCTCCACATCCCTCTCCACCCCAGGTCTGGAGATCACAGCAGAGAGCTTCATGGAGCGATTGGACAATGGCTTCCTGCTGTGCCAGCTGGCTGAGACGCTACAGGAGAAGTTCAAGCAGAACCAGACTCAGAACCATGGAGAACTGCCTCTTGGCAATAGAGAGGTACTGAGAAACCTATGCCCTTTTCACACTTTTTCACACTATCACGCTGACCCGAATCATAAATCAGAACCAATGGCGAGGTGGCTGGTCCTTGCCTGGTCCCGGAGCAGAAAAAACCAAGGCAGGGATCCAGTCTGGGGTCTCAAAGTAAAAGTGCTGACATAGGATTATCAGTTTTGCCCTTTTTCATCATAATGAATAGCATTATATGGACAGGGGGGAACCTGATCCTAGATCAGCACTTAATACTCTGATTTTGATTACGAGTCCTGATCTGTTTGTGCCTTATAGCCAACTTCTGTGGTTGGTTGGTTTGGTTGTTTGATATGCCAATGACCATGAAAGTGGCCAGAGAGCACTAACAGATCTGGGACCAGGTTAAGAATCATAGTGGTGAAAACAAGACTAATTTAGTTGAGGCTAGATTGTCCCATGCTGTGCTAATCTTTCTTTATTTGTAAAAATGTACAGATTTCCAGTAAACAACTTTTGGTATATTTGGGAATTTGTTGTTTTTGTTGTCCTTGAATTGAATGCTACTATACTACTGCAATAACTCATGAACTAACCGCCACTTTGGAATATAATCCTTAAAATAAAATACTTTGTGTGCATACATTCTACGTATGGGTGGTCCTTCTGTAGCTCAGTTGGTAGAGCATGGCGCTTGTAACGCCAGGGTAGTGGGTTCGATCCCCGGGACCACCCATACGTAGAATGTATGCACACATGACTGTAAGTCGCTTTGGATAAAAGCGTCTGCTAAATGGCATATATTATTATTATTATTATTATTATTGAATCAGAATATTAAGATTACAACCAGGCTCATGTAATTTCATTGTGGAAAAACCTCAGAGATCTTCAGATTAAAAATCAGGATATTGCTTTGCATGTGAAGCTTCTAGAATACCCCAGGACGGTGTTCCATGTTTAGCCAATCTATGATTACACAGGACAGTGTTCATAGTTAGCCTATCTATGATTACACAGGACAGTGTTCATAGTTAGCCTATCTATGATTACACAGGACAGTGTTCATAGTTAGCCTATTTATGATTACACAGGACAGTGTTCATAGTTAGCCTATCTATGATTACACAGGACAGTGTTCATAGTTAGCCTATCTATGATTACACAGGACAGTGTTCATAGTTAGCCTATCTATCATTACACAGGACAGTGTTCATAGTTAGCCTATCTATGATTACACAGGACAGTGTTCATAGTTAGCCTATCTATCATTACACAGGACAGTGTTCATAGTTAGCCTATCTATGATTACACAGGACAGTGTTCATATTTATCTGAAACCTAGACATAATATTAGTCTGTGGTTAGAGAGATTATTTTACCATTTTTTTAAATGATTTTTTGTTAAACATGTAAAACAGTATCGGTATCCAACCCAATTCATTGCCAGCTGAACTGCAATCAGTTCTTATTCCAGCTGAACTGCAATCAGTTCTTATGCCAGCTGAACTGCAATCAGTTCTTATGCCAGCTGAACTGCAATCAGTTCTTATGCCAGCTGAACTGCAATCAGTTCTTATTCCAGGTGAACTGCAATCAGTTCTTATGCCAGCTGAACTGCAATCAGTTCTTATGCCAGCTGAACTGCAATCAGTTCTTATGCCAGCTGAACTGCAATCAGTTCTTATGCCAGCTGAACTGCAATCAGTTCTTATTCCAGCTGAACTGCAATCAGTTCTTATGCCAGCTGAACTGCAATCAGTTCTTATGCCAGCTGAACTTCAATCAGTCCTTATGCCAGCTGAACTGCAATCAGTTCTTATGCCAGCTGAAAGCCAATTCGCTAACCTTCACATAAGAGACTAGTAGTCCTGCAGCAACTGATATTTCATGACCCGATAGGCCAGTTTTGTAATTAGTGAGTCTTCGGCAAAATGTCTCTTTTAAAGGTATTTATTAAGTAAGTCTGTTTCTGCAAGGTCTTTGGTATGTCATACCATGGCTGTATATAATAGCTATTGGTACAAGCTGTCCCCATTATGGGGCCCCATATTTGAGTAGATGCCACATGCTGGAGGTTAGAGTGAGAATAACTGTATGGGAAGGTGTAGTGTATAGCTTGTTAAACTGTATAGTAAGGTAGTGTATAGCTTGTAAAACTCCGACCATGCTGTTTCATACGAAACTAATGACAGGAACGGGTTCATTTTGTTAGAATCGTTGATGTGAAATACACCAAGCATGAAGTTTACATTGTACATTTTCAATAGTGTTCAAATAGTATTTGAAATAATTTGGAGTCATTTAGGTGGGCTTGAATGAGCTTGCCTGGTGTAATGGAACTAATAGAATCTAGAAATAGAATAAAGGATGGAGCCAATAGAATCTAGAAATAGAATAGAGGATGGAACCAATATAATCTAGAAATAGAATAGAGGATGGAACCAATAGAATCTAGAAATAGAATAGAGGATGGAACCAATAGAATCTAGAAATAGAATACAGGTTGGAACCAATAGAATCTAGAAATAGAATACTGGTTGGAACCAATAGAATCTAGAAATAGAATACAGGTTGCAAAAGTGCAAACCCCGCCCATCTGTCACTCCAGGCAGACTAAACGATCAAAGTATCTGAACGATTTCAAATAGTATTTGAACAGAGGTCTGAGCCATTGCAGGGCTGGTGGTGGTGGGTCTCGTGATGCTGGTGAGAGTCTGTTACAGAGCTGCTGGTGGTGGGTCTCCTGATGCTGGTGAGAGTCTATTACAGAACTGCTGGTGGTGGGTCTCCTGATGCTGGTGAGAGTCTGTTACAGGGCTTCTTGTGGTGGGTCTCCTGATGCTGGTGAGAGTCTGTTACAGGCTGCTGGTGGTGGGTCTCCTGATGCTGGTGAGAGTCTGTTACAGGGCTTCTTGTGGTGGATCTCCTGATGCTGGTGAGAGTCTGTTACAGGGCTGGTGGTGGTGGGTCTCCTGATTCTGGTGAGTCTGTTACAGGGCTTCTTGTGGTGGGTCTCCTGATGCTGGTGAGAGTCTGTTTCAGGGCTGGTGGTGTTGGGTCTCCTGAGGCTGGTGGTAGTCTGTTACAGGGCTGGTGGTGGTGGGTCTCCTGATGCTGGTGGGAGTAGATCAGCTAGCAGCACAGATGTGTGGAAATACTTGAGGTCAATTGCCATAGGGAGGCCCCTTGTGAATATAGAGCAGTCTATTGATCTAGGAAAGAGAGAGAAATGGAGGGTGGGAGGGAGAGACTGAAGGAGAGGGGGAGGGAGAGAGAGAGAGACAGAACTCTGGAGAAAATGTTTTTTTGGGGGACCTAGACATTCTGTTCACTCCCCCTAACAGAAAATAGGGGGGAAAATATTTGAATCTCTGAGGTCAATAGATCATGTTTGGATAGAGACTGGACTTAAAGGTAGTCAGCCAGCTGGCCAGCCAGCCAGCTAGCTAGTCAGCCAGCCAGATAGCTAGCCAGTCAGTCAGTCAGCCAGCTAGTCAGTCAGCCAGCTAGTCAGTCAGCCAGATAGCTAGCCAGTCAGTCAGCCAGCTAGTCAGTCAGTCAGCCAGCCAGCTAGCCAGTCAGCCAGAGAGCCAGATAGCCTAGCCAGTCAGCCCGTCAGTCAGTTAGCCAGTCAGCCAGATAGCCAGTCAGCCAGTCAGCCAGTTCAGGCTTATTACTTATACCTGAGTTACACAGGATAACTGGGGCCAATTTCTCTCCAAGACCTGTCAATTCATTATTTCACAGGGCTTTTTATTTTATTTCATTTAAACAATCTGACGTTAAACAATGTCTCCTGCAATTATTTTTAAATTATTACTTTTAAAAGTCATCTCTGCTCAGACTCAGAACAGTTTGGTTTTAAAAAGGCCCAGTTATCTCTACTCAGATTCAGAACAGTTTTGTTTTAAAAGGCCCAGTTATCTCTACTCAGATTCAGAACAGTTTTGTTTTAAAAGGCCCAGTTATGTCTACTAAAATACAGAGAAGACTTCAAAGCCAAAGCTCTAAACCGCCCCAACCAATTCCAACCTGCTCCAAACCCCTCCAACCTGCTCCAAACTGCTCCAACCTGCTCCAAACCACTCCAAACCCCTCCAACCTGCTCCAACCTGCTCCAAACCCCTCCAACCTGCTCCAAACCGCTCCAAACCACTCCAAACCGCTCCAACCTGCTCCAAACCACTCCCAACCGCTCCAACCCGCTCCAAACCGCTCCAACCTGCTCCAACCCGCTCCAACCTGCTCCAAACCGCTCCAACCTGCTCCAAACAGCTCCAACCTGCTCCACAGAGCTCCAAACCACTCCAACCTGCTCCAACCCGCTCCAACCTGCTCCAAACCGCTCCAACCTGCTCCAACCTGCTCCAAACAGCTCCAACCTGCTCCACAGAGCTCCAAACCACTCCAACCTGCTCCAAACCGCTCCAACCTGCTCCAAACAGCTCCAAACCGCTCCAAACCACTCCAACCTGCTCCAAACCGCTCCAAACCTGCTCCAACCTACTCCAAACCGCTCCAACCTGCTCCAAACCACTCCAACCTGCTCCAAACCGCTCCAAACCGCTCCAAACCGCTCCAACCTGCTCCAAACCGCTCCAACCTGCTCCAACCTACTCCAAACCGCTCCAAACCGCTCCAACCTGCTCCAACCTGCTCCAAACCGCTCCAACCTGCTCCAAACAGCTCCAACCCGCTCCAAACCGCTCCAAACCGCTCCAACCTGCTCCAAACCGCTCCAACCCGCTCCAACCTGCTCCAAACCGCTCCAAACCGCTCCAACCTGCTCCAAACTGCTCCAACCTGCTCCAACCTGCTCCAACCTGCTCCAGACCGCTCCAAACCGCTCCAACCTGATCCAACCTGCTCCGAACCGCTCCGAACCGCTCCAAACCGCTCCAAACCGCTCCAACCTGCTCCAAACCGCTCCAACCTGCTCCAAACCGCTCCAAACCGCTTGGAATAGTTTGGAGCTCCAAAGCTCCAACCTGCTCTGTATATGGAACGAGCTCCAACCCGCTCCAACCCGCTCCAACTAGTGGGATATAAAAGCTGCTCGATAAGAGCTGTCGATATAGAGCTGCTCGAAACAGCTCCAAACCGTTCCAACCTCTCCACCCTACTTAACAGGTTCCCATCTCCAACCTGCTCCAACCGCCCATCTCCACCCAACCTGCTCCCATCTCCACCCAACTTAACCGGTTCCCATCTCCACCCAAACTTAACAGGTTCCCATCTCCACCCATCCAAACCGCTCCAACCCACCCAACCTCCAAACCTCCAACCTACTTAACACCGCTCCCATCTCCACCTGTTCCAACCTGCTAACACGTTCCCATCTCCACCCAAACTTAACACGTTTGGAGCATCTCCATCCATACTTAACACGTTCCAACTATCTATAAAAGCCGATCTGTCGATATAGAGCTGTCGATATAGAGCAGGTTCCCATCTCCACCCATACTTAACAGGTTCCCATCTCCACCCATACTTAACAGGTTCCCATCTCCACCCATACTTAACACGTTCCCATCTCCACCCATACTTAACAGGTTCCCATCTCCACCCATACTTAACACGTTCCCATCTCCATCCATACTTAACACGTTCCCATCTCCACCCATACTTAACACGTTCCCATCTCCATCCATACTTAACAGGTTCCCATCTCCACCCATACTTAACACGTTCCCATCTCCATCCATACTTAACACGTTCCCATCTCCATCCATACTTAACACGTTCCCATCTCCACCCATACTTAACACGTTCCCATCTCCATCCATACTTAACAGGTTCCCATCTCCACCCATACTTAATATTAACTAGACAGGCGAGGAGGGTTCTGCAGGTAGCTACAGTATCCATAGCAGTATGTAACCAGGCATCCTCTGGACATAACGTTAGTCTATCACAGGACCTTAGCCCCCTTCTATATCTTTAATGTTGAGTGCCAAACAGAGACAGTAGTTTAGTCTTAGTGACCCGGCCGGGAATTGATCTCCCAACCTTGCCAACTCGGGGAGGACACTCTAACTACAAGACCACTGAGTTGGTAGTGTACAGAGTAGCTCATACTAGTACGGTGGTCCACTAAAACAAAGATGCGGGCATAACCTTCAACCAAAGAACGTGAGCTAAAATGTGGCCATAGCAGAGAGGAGCCAGCTAGGAGAGCCTGGGATGAAAGGAGAAAGGCAGAGTCCCTCCCAGAGAGGAGCCAGCTAGGAGAGCCTGGAATGAAAGGAGAAAGGCAGAGTCCCTCCCGAGAGGAGAGAACTAGGAGAGCCTGGAATGAAAGGAGAAAGGCAGAGTCCCTCCCAGAGAGGAGAGAACTAGGAGAGCCTGGAATGAAAGGAGAAAGGCAGAGTCCCTCCCAGAGAGGAGAGAACTAGGAGAGCCTGGAATGAAAGGAGAAAGGCAGAGTCCCTCCCAGAGAGGAGCCAGTTAGAAGAGCCTGGAATGAAAGGAGAAAGGCAGAGTCCCTCCCAGAGAGGAGAGAACTAGGAGAGCCTGGAATGAAAGGAGAAAGGCAGAGTCCCTCCCAGAGAGGAGAGAACTAGGAGAGCCTGGAATGAAAGGAGAAAGGCAGAGTCCCTCCCAGAGAGGAGAGAACTAGGAGAGCCTGGAATGAAAGGAGAAAGGCAGAGTCCCTCCCAGAGAGGAGAGAACTAGGAGAGCCTGGAATGAAAGGAGAAAGGCAGAGTCCCTCCCAGAGAGGAGAGAACTAGGAGAGCCTGGAATGAAAGGAGAAAGGCAGAGTCCCTCCCAGAGAGGAGAGAACTAGGAGAGCCTGGAATGAAAGGAGAAAGGCAGAGTCCCTCCCAGAGAGGAGAGAACTAGGAGAGCCTGGAATGAAAGGAGAAAGGCAGAGTCCCTCCCAGAGAGGAGAGAACTAGGAGAGCCTGGAATGAATGGAGAAAGGCAGAGTCCCTCCCAGAGAGGAGCCAGTTAGAAGAGCCTGGAATGAAAGGAGAAAGGCAGAGTCCCTCCCAGAGAGGAGAGAACTAGGAGAGCCTGGAATGAAAGGAGAAAGGCAGAGTCCCTCCCAGAGAGGAGAGAACTAGGAGAGCCTGGAATGAATGGAGAAAGGCAGAGTCCCTCCCAGAGAGGAGCCAGTTAGAAGAGCCTGAAATGAAAGGAGAAAGGCAGAGTCCCTCCCAGAGAGGAGAGAACTAGGAGAGCCTGGAATGAATGGAGAAAGGCAGAGTCCCTCCCAGAGAGGAGAGAACTAGAAGAGCCTGGAATGAAAGGAGAAAGGCAGAGTCCCTCCCAGAGAGGAGAGAACTAGGAGAGCCTGGAATGAAAGGAGAAAGGCAGAGTCCCTCCCAGAGAGGAGAGAACTAGGAGAGCCTGGAATGAAAGGAGAAAGGCAGAGTCCCTCCCAGAGAGGAGCCAGAACTAGGAAGAGCCTGGAATGAAAGGAGAAAGGCAGAGTCCCTCCCAGAGAGGAGAGAACTAGGAGAGCCTGGAATGAAAGGAGAAAGGCAGAGTCCCTCCCAGAGAGGAGAGAACTAGGAGAGCCTGGAATGAAAGGAGAAAGGCAGAGTCCCTCCCAGAGAGGAGAGAACTAGGAGAGCCTGGAATGAAAGGAGAAAGGCAGAGTCCCTCCCAGAGAGGAGCCAGTTAGAAGAGCCTGGAATGAAAGGAGAAAGGCAGAGTCCCTCCCAGAGAGGAGAGAACTAGGAGAGCATGGAATGAAAGGAGAAAGGCAGAGTCCCTCCCAGAGAGGAGAGAACTAGAAGAGCTTGGAATGAAAGAAAACACTGCATTTTTTTCCACCATGACCTCATTGTACCTTTCTTTGTCTACGTCCCAAATGGCACTGTATTCCCTATATAGAGCCAGTCAAAGGTAGTGCACTATATAGGGAATACGGTACTATTAGGGACACAGCCTTTCTCTCGGCTCGGAGACGCACACATCCTGTATTAAACCATAGCAAGGAGCATAAATCTACCTCATCGTGTGGGGGGCAGACCTTAAACCTGGGTTCAAATATTATTTTAAATTGTGAAAATACTTTACGTATTTGCTTAAGCCTGCCTGGAGTCCCTATTGCGGTTTTGGAACTATTTAATTGGTTCCATCGAGCCAGGAAAACTCAATCAAGCACAGATATATCATTTTGAATAGATTTTCAAATAGAATTTGAACCCAGGTTTGGTGGGGGGCTGCTGCCTGTGTGGAGCCTCAAGTGTCATTTGATCCTCAAGTCAGACCATACCAGACCAGACCTGTTGGTGGAGTAGTCTAGCCCTCCCCTCCTCCTCTCCTCCTCCCCTCCTCCTCCTCCGCCCCTGCTCCCCCCATTTCTCTCTCCCATACCAGACCAGACCTGTTGGTTGAGTAGTCTAGCCCTCCCCTCCTCCTCTCCTCCTCCCCTCCTCCGCCCCTGCTCCCCCCATTTCTCTCTCCCATACCAGACCAGGCCTAGTGCAGTAGTAGACTAGACCTCCTCCCCGCCATCCCTCTCTCCCAGACCAGGCCTCGTGCAGTAGTGGTCTAGACCTCCTCCCCTCCATCCCTCTCCCATACCAGACCAGGCCTGGTGCAGTAGTAGTCTAGCCCTCCTCATCCTCCTCCTCTGCTCCATCTCTCTCTCCCATACCAGACCAGTCCTGGTGCAGTAGTAGTCTAGCCCTCCTCCTCCTCTCCCTCTCTTGGTCCCCCCCAGCCATCATCTACAATATTGATTTGCGAAAGGAAAAGTTCCTCGAACCAGAGCTGAAACCAGAGCCCCTCAACATATGGAAAACAAATCTGAAAAAGACAGGTGGCATATGTACTAGGGACTATGGGGGTAGATGGTTATAGTGTGTTCTGATGGGAACCCAACTGACTGGGGGTTGGGGGACGGGAAGCTCAGATTCGGTCAGAGACTGAGTGAATTAACAAGGACTGTCTTTTCTCTGAAAGGAACAATGAAGTCCGACCAACTTCTGTTGGGCCTGAAGTTGGCCATGTAGCCCACCCCCCATTACAGAATATCACTATCACAGCCTTGCTGTTCTGTTGAGAATACAATAGATATTTCATTGTCCATTTTTAATGAAAACAGAAACAGCCCTTGTTTCCTTACGCCCTCAGACACACACGTTGAGAGGTACAAGGTCAGTCAGGGTACTGCATCCCTGGATGGAGGGCTGCTGGTCCACCTCTCCACCCTCTAGGATATCCGCCGAGACAATTCTCTGTGATGTTGCTTTGTATTAATAAGTTGCTATTTACAAATAGCACCAACTGATATTGTGGTTGATGGTTGGGGTCCCGTGTGGCTCAGTCGGTAGAGGATGGTGCTTGCAATGCCAGAGTTGTGGGTTTGATTCCCATGGGGGACCAGTATAGGGCAAAGTATGAAAATGTATGAACTCACGATGGTAAGTTTGGATAATGACTAATGTTTATCTCTTCCTAATGTGTCCCCACTGCCATTGTATCCTCTGACCTCTCCTTCCACCTAGGGGGCACTTCCGTTTCTCACACAAAGGAATCTATTATCTTCTAATGTCTCCCTCCACCAGGCCATCCCATGCCGGAGGATCCCGTGTCGTGCCAGCGCTCCCTCCGGGTCCTTCTTGGCCAGGGACAACACAGCTAACTTCCTGACCTGGTGTCGGCAGGTGGGGGTGGGAGAGACCTGCCTGTTTGAGTCTGAGGGACTGGGTGAGTACGGATGTGTGTCAGTTTGCATTAATGCTCCGTTTTGATTCTTCCAAGCTAGAACACAACAGAACAAATTGCGGAGAATCTCAACGACCACTCAGTAGGTTCTAGAACCTTTGGAACTTTCATAAATTCACTGAATTGAAATGGAATTAACCCCAAACCCCTGGTGAGAACAGTATACCACTCTGGTCACAGATAATCAAGTTTCAGTTTCCTTTCACAAATATGGCCCAATAATAATAACTATAATACGTCTCAAATAAGTTGAAGATTTGAATATGCGACTTCTGAAGCAAGTCACACTAAATATGGCCTTGTCCGGATCTACCTCAGGCTGTCAGCAGCACTTCCAGGGAGGAAGATAGACCCAGACTACTGTCTATGGGTGGTGGACTGACTGGTGGGATGCAGAGAGAGAGAGAGACACAAAGGCATCTCCTCTCCTCGTACACAAGCTCCTCTTCTGTTGTCCACAGACTCCACCCACAATACCCTGACTTCACACAATATCCACTTGGACAGCAGGCTATGTTCTGAGAACGCTGTGACTGTCTTGGCTTACCAGATGAATGATATGAACAGTTATGTGGATTTTAAACAGTCGTTCGCTGTACAGAACGTCCCAGGAAACACAGAGTGAAAGTGAGAGAAGACAGACAGTGGGGCGTTAGCTAGCTGGAGAGAGAGAAAGTATGGCAATGTTATGTATTTGTATTTATCATGGATCCCCATTAGTTCCTGCCAATGCAGCAGCTACTCTTCCTGGGGTTTATTATGGATCCCCATTAGTTCCTGCCAAGGCAGCAGCTACTCTTCCTGGGGTTTATTATGGATCCCCATTAGTTCCTGCCAAGGCAGCAGCTACTCTTCCTGGGGTTTATTATTGATCCCCATTAGTTCCTGTCAAGGCAGCAGCTACTCTTCCTGGGGTTTATTATGGATCCCCATTAGTTCCTGCCAAGGCAGCAGCTACTCTTCCTGGGGTTTATTATGGATCCCCATTAGTTCCTGTCAATGCAGCAGCTTCTCTTCCTGGGGTTTATTATGGATCCCCATTAGTTCCTGTCAAGGCAGCAGCTACTCTTCCTGAGTTTTATTATGGATCCCCATTAGTTCCTGCCAAGGCAGCAGCTACTCTTCCTGGGGTTTATTATGGATCCCCATTAGTTCTGTCAAGGCAACAGCTACTCTTCCTGGGGTTTATTATGGATCCCCATTAGTTCTGTCAAGGCAACAGCTACTCTTCCTGGGGTTTATTATGGATCCCCATTAGTTTCTGCCTAGGCAGCAGCTACTCTTCCTGGGGTTTATTATGGATCCCCATTAGTTCTGTCAAGGCAACAGCTACTCTTCCTGGGGTTTATTATGGATCCCCATTAGTTCCTGCCAAGGCAGCAGCTACTCTTCCTGGGGTTTATTATGGATCCCCATTAGTTCCTGTCAAGGCAGCAGCTACTCTTCCTGGGGTTTATTATGGATCCCCATTAGTTCCTGCCAAGGCAGCAGCTACTCTTCCTGGGGTTTATTATGGATCCCCATTAGTTCCTGCCAAGGCAGCAGCTACTCTTCCTGGGGTTTATTATGGATCCCCATTAGTTCCTGCCAAGGCAGCAGCTACTCTTCCTGGGGTTTATTGTGGATCCCCGTTAGTTCCTGTCAAGGCAGCAGCTACTCTTCCTGGGGTTTATTATGGATCCCCATTAGTTCCTGTCAAGGCAGCAGCTACTCTTCCTGGGGTTTATTATGGATCCCCGTTAGTTCCTGTCAAGGCAGCAGCTACTCTTCCTGGGGTTTATTATGGATCCCTGTTAGTTCCTGTCAAGGCAGCAGCTACTCTTCCTGGGGTGCAGCAAAATGCAGGCAGTTAATACCTATTAAACCATAGTGATAAGGCCGTATCAGCGGTAGGAGGTACAGACGATTCTTGTGTTTTCCTCTCCTCCTCTCCCTCAGTTTTCTGGCTAACGATTGGTTTATTCTTCTCTACTTTCAACCCCAACCAGCTGGCCCCCTTAGACATTTTATTTTGGTGAAATGATGGATAACTTACTAATTAGACTAGAATTTATTAGAATGTAATATGAATAGAATGGAACTTGATTGTCCATCCAAGGCTAGTTAGTGTGGTCACACAAGCACCGTGCGCAACAACAGGGTAGCTAGCTAACTATCCTGTTCCCTCTCTTTCCCCTTCTTTTCCTTCCTCTGTGATGGATTGAAAAGTGCATCATCACGGTGTAGCATACGACAACAGGTTTGGAGAACTATTGCTGTCATGATGCATGGTGTGCTGTGCCACGTCACATGCCCATCAATCATCTTAATGCCTGGCACTGTGTTTGTGGAAACATTTTATTTCATGTAGTTTAGTCTTGTGTGAAATTGCTGCTTGTTGATCTCCATTAAAAAAATACATATAATTCTGTAGCTGTTTTGAGCTCACATTTATGTTCACCTCACGCTAACACACCAATATCAATAACTCAATCACCACTTATCACAAAGAACACTTCTCATTTTCTCTATACCCACTGGCATGTGCGTAAGAGTTTTTTTTAAACCACTTTCCCACATCACTTTAACGCAAGTTTCAATGTGACAGGGATAATATTACCACCCTGTAATTGAGATGGGTTGTAAGGAACACAGTGAAGATCATGCACTCTTTTCCATGTATTTCTCCCCTTAGTTCTTCACAAACAGCCTCGGGAAGTATGCCTCTGTCTCCTACAGCTGGGAAGGATAGCGTCTAGGTAAGGGATCTTCCCCTCCTTCCCGTAAGGGATCTTCCCCTCTTTCCCGTAAGGGATCTTCCCCTCTTTCCCGTAAGGGATCTTCCCCTCTTTCCCGTAAGGGATCTTCCCCTCTTTCCCGTAAGGGATCTTCCCCTCCTTCCCGTAAGGGATCTTCCCCTCCTTCCCGTAAGGGATCTTCCCCTCCTTCCCGTAAGGGATCTTCCCCTCTTTCCCATAAGGGATCTTCCTCTCCTTCCTGTAAGGGATCTTCCCCTCCTTCCTGTAAGGGATCTTCCCCTCCTTCCCAGAAGGAATCTTCCCCTCCTTCCTGTAAGGGATCTTCCCCCTCTTTCCTGGAAGGGATCTTCCCCCTCCTTCCCGGAAGGGATCTTCCCCCTCCTTCCCGGAAGGGATCTTCCCCCTCCTTCCCGGAAGGGATCTTCCCCTCCTTCCCAGAAGGAATCTTCCCCTCCTTCCCAGAAGGGATCTTCCCCTCCTTCCCAGAAGGAATCTTCCCCTCCTTCCCGGAAGGGATCTTCCCCTCCTATAATAATAATATATGCCATTTAGCAGACGCTTTTATCCAAAGCGACTTACAGTCATGTGTGCATACATTCTACATATGGGTGGTCCCACGGATCGAACCCACTACCCTGGCGTTACAAGCGCCATGCTCTACCAACTGAGCTACAGTTGGTAGAGCTACAGTAAGGGATCTTCCCCTCTTTCCTGTAAGGGATCTTCCCCTCTTTCCTGTAAGGGATCTTCCCCTCTTTCCTGTAAGGGATCTTCCCCTCCTTCCTGTAAGGGATCTTCCCCTCCTTCCTGTAAGGGATCTTCCCCTCCTTCCTGTAAGGGATCTTCCCCTCCTTCCTGTAAGGGATCTTCCCCTCCTTCCTGTAAGGGATCTTCCCCTCCTTCCTGTAAGGGATCTTCCCCTCTTCGCCTTGATTTAAATTATTCACTTAAAAAAGCTTTCAATTTTAATTGAATTTGTATGTGCATTATATATTACAAGTAGAAGTTTAATTATCCTTTGATTATATTCTCTTTTAGAAATGATTTTTGCAAAGAAAACATTCAAAAGGAGTGGGGTAATCCCTCTCCTAACATATTTGTAGTTTTTTGTACAGAAGAAGGCACAGGGATACCGAAACATTGGATGATTTACCCAATACATTACTGGTAGTTTATATATATATAGAGAGAGAGAGAGTGTGATGATTTACCCAATACATTACTGGTAGTTTATATATATATAGAGAGAGAGAGAGTGTGATGATTTACCCAATACATTACTGGTAGTTTATATATATATAGAGAGAGAGTGTGATGATTTACCCAATACATTACTGGTATATATATATATAAATATATATAGAAAGAGAGAGTGTGATGATTTATAATACATTACTGGAGTTTAGATATAGAGAGAGAGAGAGAGAGAGAGAGAGAGAGAGAGAGAGAGAGAGAGAGAGAGAGAGAGAGAGAGAGAGAGAGAGAGAGAGAGAGAGAGAGAGAGAGAGAGAGAGAGAGAGAGAGAGAGAGAGAGAGAGAGAGAGAGAGAGAGAGAGAGAGAGAGAGAGAGAGAGAGAGAGAGAGAGAGAGAGAGAGAGAGAGAGAGTGACTCTATTTTTCATAGCTTATAGTTTATTCGCCGTTAGTCAGCACCTTTTTAAATAAATACAAATTCTCTGGGTGTGCGCCAGCTCATGTTTTTATTAGTTTATTGTATGGAGCAGAGAGAAAGAGGAGAGACTGTGCTGAAATAGCAGTGGGCCAGATTCAACCCCATGCTGCAGTGGGACATATGATTTGACCCCAGACCACTCTAGGCCACTGCAATATATTTGACCCCAGGCCATTATAATGTATTTGAAGCCAGGCCACTATAATGTATTTGACCCCAAACCACCCTAGATCACTGTAATGTATTTGATCCTCAGACAAGCCTAGCTCCTGAGTGGTGGAGCGGTCTAAGGCACTGCATCTCAGTGCTAGAGGCGTCATTACAGACCCTGGTTTGATTCCAGGCTGTATCACAACCAGCCGTGATTGGAAGTCCCACATGTCGGCACACAATTGGCCCAGCGTCATCTATAATATATTTGACCCCAGGGCATTATAATGTATTTCACCCTAGACCACTGTACTGTATTTGACTCCAGAACACACTAGACCACAATAATGTATTTGACTCCAGACCACACTAGACCACTATAATGTATTTGAGCCTAGACCACTAATGTATTTGACCCCAGGCCACTATAATGTATTTGACCCCAGGCCACTATAATGTATTTGACCCCAGGCCACTATAATATATTTGACCCCAGGCCACTATAATGTATTTGAGCCTAGACCACTAATGTATTTGACCCCAGGCCATTATAATGTATTTGACCCCAGGCCACTATAATGTATTTGACCCCAGGCCACTATAATGTATTTGACCCCAGGCCACTATAATGTATTTGACCCCAGGCCATTATAATGTATTTGACCCCAGGCCACTATAATGTATTTGACCCCAGGCCACTATAATGTATTTGACCCCAGGCCATTATAATGTATTTGACCCCAGGCCACTATAATGTATTTGACCACTATAATGTATTTGACCCCAGGCCACTATAATGTATTTGACCCCAGGCCACTATAATGTATTTGACCCCAGGCCACTGTAATGTATTTGACCCCAGGCCACTGTAATGTATTTGACCCCAGGCCACTATAATGTATTTGACCCCAGGCCACTATAATGTATTTGACCCCAGGCCACTATAATGTATTTGACCCCAGGCCACTATAATGTATTTGACCCCAGGCCACTATAATGTATTTGACCCCAGGCCATTATAATGTATTTCTATTATCTTTAGGTACAACGTGGAGCCTCCGGGGCTTATCAAGCTGGAGAAGGAGATAGAACAGGAGGAGAAAGTATCTCTACCCTCACCTGTCTCTCCCTCCCCATCCCTCTCTCCATCCCCTTCTCCAAACCCCCCATCCCCCTCTCCAATCTCTCCATCCCCCTCTCCAACCTCTCCATTCCCCTCTCCAACCAAGTGCTTGTCGTCTAGCAAGAAGAGCACAGGGAAGCTGCTGGATGAGGCTGTGAGTAGGGTACACAAGGTCAACACAATTACATGAAATTACGTTGAACTTTTCAATTTATGAGAATTACCAGGAATTTATTAATATTACCAGGAATTTATGAGGATTACCAGGAATTTATGAGGATTACCAGGAATTTTGGGAGGGTTGTTGGATTGACCTGCCTACTAATCTAATGATGTTTGTTTGTGCATGTGTGTGTCTCAGGTGAAGCATATCTTTGAGGAGCCTCCCTGTAAGTGTCCCAATAAATTCTGTGTGGAGAGACAGGCTCAGGGCCGCTATCGCGTCGGGGAGAAGATGCTCTTCATCAGGGTGTGTGCCAACCTCCTCTTCATCTTTTACTCACTTTCTCTGGCACAAACGCCATGTATTTATTTTTTATTTTTTTGTAACATGAATTTCTAGTTGCATACGACTCAGCCACATAGTTAACAGCAGCTGGACTTTAAATTGGGCTTGGACTGTGCCTGCCAAAATATCTTTGACCAAATGTTTTGGGTTCGGTGGGGTCAAATCTGAAGTGTTGAAATCTGGTGTAAATAATTTTGCACGTGGCTGGCTTGTACTGTAAGTGATTTATACTGGGGCTGTGGCGTTTCATATTGCTGTGAATATTATATTGACATGGCAGATATGAACACGGATTCTATGCTCGGCTACAGAAATACTTTCTTACTTACTTAGGTCCGTTGCTCCTCAGTGTCCTCAGGGACCATAGACCATTGATGACTATAGATGGCTGTTGAATGACAGCCAATTCTGTCCTCATAACAATCCCACTCTTTCCTCCTTGGTTCTGAGATTTGATGAGTCTGAATTTTCTGAGTCTGGATTTTGGCTGACCCTTGTTTTCCAGGAATTTGTTGTTAATTGACCTTTCACTTTTGACAGGATCTTTTACATTTTTTAAAATCCAGGTTGGAGTGATATGAGGTTTTCAGTTCAACAACAATAATGTTTCTCATCTCAATGTGAACTGAGTCACACACACACACACACACACACACACACACACACACACACACACACACACACACACACACACACACACACACACACACACACACACACACACACACACACACACACACACACACACACACACACACACACACACACACACACACACACACAGCAGTGTGTTGTTATTTGGAATGCCTGACTGTGTGGATGACAGACGTCCATTGTCTCTGCTGGTAGCAACTCCTCTGCTGCTTTGAGGCTTCATTTACTGGTGATGGTATTCCAACTATGTCTGTGTGTCTCCTGTGGCACCATAGAGATGGAAAGAGAACTCCTCTTTGTATTATCCATGCTTTAACATTTTATTTATTTATATCCATCTAGACTCCTCTTTCTTACCTCTATGGGCCAGCCAAGGTTGATGGGGTTCGGTGGAAAAAAGAGAGCCCTCAGGATCAACAGGCTTGATAAATAATACATTAGGGTTAGGTTAGGGTTAGGGTTATACGGTTTAGGGTTGGAAGGGTTAGGGTTGGAAGGGTTAGGGTTGGAAGGGTTAGGGTTATAAGGGTTAGGGTTATAAGGGTTAGGGTTATAAGGGTTAGGGTTATAAGGGTTAGGGTTATAAGGGTTGGGGTTATAAGGGTTAGGGTTATACGGGTTAGGGTTATACGGGTTAGGGTTGGAAGGGTTAGAGTTATAAGGGTTAGGGTTATAAGGGTTAGGGTTAGAAGGGTTAGGGTTATAAGGGTTAGGGTTAGGGTTAGAATAGCCCTTTTTCTAAAACACAAAGATACTCTACGAGGGTTAGGGTTAGGGTTAGAAGGGTTAGGGTTAGAAGGGTTAGGTTAGAATAGCCCTTTTTTTAAACACAAAGATACTCTACGAGGGTTAGGGTTAGGGTTAGGGTTAGAATAGCCCTTTTTCTAAAACACAAAGATACTCTGTGAGGGTTAGGGTTAGAAGGGTTAGGGTTATAAGGGTTAGGGTTAGGGTTGGGGTTAGAATAGCCCTTTTTCTAAAACACAAAGATACTCTACGAGGGTTGGGGTTATAAGGGTTAGGGTTAGGGTTAGGGTTAGAATAGCCCTTTTTCTAAAACAAAGATACTCTGAGGGTTAGGGTTAGAATAGCCCTTTTTCTAAAACACAAAGATACTCTACGAGGGTTGGGGTTAGAATAGCCCTTTTTCTAAAACACAAAGATACTCTACGAGGGTTGGGGTTAGAATAGCCCTTTTTCTAAAAGAAAGATACTCTACGAGGGTTAGGGTTAGGGTTAGAATAGCCCTTTTTCTAAAACAAAGATACTCTGAGGGTTAGGGTTAGAATAGCCCTTTTTCTAAAACACAAAGATACTCTACGAGGGTTGGGGTTAGAATAGCCCTTTTTCTAAAACAAAGATACTCTACGAGGGTTGGGGTTAGAATAGCCCTTTTTCTAAAACACAAAGATACTCTACGAGGGTTGGGGTTAGAATAGCCCTTTTTCTAAAACAAAGATACTCTACGAGGGTTGGGGTTAGAATAGCCCTTTTTCTAAAACAAAGATACTCTACGAGGGTTGGGGTTAGAATAGCCCTTTTTCTAAAACACAAAGATACTCTACGAGGGTTGGGGTTAGAATAGCCCTTTTTCTAAAACACAAAGATACTCTACGAGGGTTGGGGTTAGAATAGCCCTTTTTCTAAAACAAAGATACTCTACGAGGGTTGGGGTTAGAATAGCCCTTTTTCTAAAACAAAGATACTCTACGAGGGTTGGGGTTAGAATAGCCCTTTTTCTAAAACACAAAGATACTCTACGAGGGTTGGGGTTAGAATAGCCCTTTTTCTAAAACAAAGATACTCTACGAGGGTTGGGGTTAGAATAGCCCTTTTTCTAAAACAAAGATACTCTACGAGGGTTGGGGTTAGAATAGCCCTTTTTCTAAAACAAAGATACTCTACGAGGGTTGGGGTTAGAATAGCCCTTTTTCTAAAACAAAGATACTCTACGAGGGTTGGGGTTAGAATAGCCCTTTTTCTAAAACAAAGATACTCTACGAGGGTTGGGGTTAGAATAGCCCTTTTTCTAAAACACAAAGATACTCTACGAGGGTTGGGGTTAGAATAGCCCTTTTTCTAAAACACACTCTAAGGGTTGGGGTTAGATAGCCCTTTTTCTAAAACACAAAGATACTCTACGAGGGTTGGGGTTAGAATAGCCCTTTTTCTAAAAGAATAAAAACACAAAGATACTCTACGAGGGTTGGGGTTAGAATAGCCCTTTTTCTAAAACACAAAGATACTCTACGAGGGTTGGGGTTAGAATAGCCCTTTTTCTAAAACACAAAGATACTCTACGAGGGTTGGGGTTAGAATAGCCCTTTTCTAAAACAAAGATACTCTACGAGGGTTGGGGTTAGAATAGCCCTTTTTCTAAAACACAAAGATACTCTACGAGGGTTGGGGTTAGAATAGCCCTTTTTCTAAAACACAAAGATACTCTACGAGGGTTGGGGTTAGAATAGCCCTTTTTCTAAAACACAAAGATACTCTACGAGGGTTGGGGTTAGAATAGCCCTTTTTCTAAAACAAAGATACTCTACGAGGGTTGGGGTTAGAATAGCCCTTTTCTAAAACAAAAGATACTCTACGAGGGTTGGGGTTAGAATAGCCCTTTTTCTAAAACACAAAGATACTCTACGAGGGTTGGGGTTAGAATAGCCCTTTTTCTAAAACACAAAGATACTCTACGAGGGTTGGGGTTAGAATAGCCCTTTTTCTAAAACACAAAGATACTCTACGAGGGTTGGGGTTAGAATAGCCCTTTTCTAATAGATACTCTACGAGGGTTGGGGTTAGAATAGCCCTTTTTCTAAAACACAAAGATACTCTACGAGGGTTGGGGTTAGAATAGCCCTTTTTCTAAAACAAAGATACTCTACGAGGGTTGGGGTTAGAATAGCCCTTTTTCTAAAACAAAGATACTCTACGAGGGTTAGGGTTAGAATAGCCCTTTTTCTAAAACACAAAGATACTCTACGAGGGTTGGGGTTAGAATAGCCCTTTTTCTAAAACACAAAGATACTCTACGAGGGTTAGGGTTAGAATAGCCCTTTTTCTAAAACAAAGATACTCTACGAGGGTTGGGGTTAGAATAGCCCTTTTTCTAAAACAAAGATACTCTACAAGGGTTGGGGTTAGAATAGCCCTTTTCTAAAACAAAGATACTCTACGAGGGTTGGGGTTAGAATAGCCCTTTTTCTAAAACAAAGATACTTTTGGGGTTAGAATAGCCCTTTTTCTAAAACACAAAGATACTCTACGAGGGTTGGGGTTAGAATAGCCCTTTTTCTAAAACAAAGATACTCTACGAGGGTTGGGGTTAGAATAGCCCTTTTTCTAAAACAAAGATACTCTACGAGGGTTAGGGTTAGAATAGCCCTTTTTCTAAAACAAAGATACTCTACGAGGGTTGGGGTTAGAATAGCCCTTTTTCTAAAACACAAAGATACTCTACGAGGGTTGGGGTTAGAATAGCCCTTTTTCTAAAACAAAGATACTCTACGAGGGTTGGGGTTAGAATAGCCCTTTTTCTAAAACAAAGATACTCTACGAGGGTTAGGGTTAGAATAGCCCTTTTCTAAAACACAAAGATACTCTACGAGGGTTGGGGTTAGAATAGCCCTTTTTCTAAAACACAAAGATACTCTACGAGGGTTAGGGTTAGAATAGCCCTTTTTCTAAAACAAAGATACTCTACGAGGGTTGGGGTTAGAATAGCCCTTTTCTAAAACACAAAGATACTCTACGAGGGTTGGGGTTAGAATAGCCCTTTTTCTAAAACAAAGATACTCTACGAGGTTGGGGTTAGAATAGCCCTTTTCTAAAACAAAGATACTCTACGAGGGTTGGGGTTAGAATAGCCCTTTTTCTAAAACACAAAGATACTCTACGAGGGTTGGGGTTAGGATAGCCCTTTTTCTAAAACACAAAGATACTCTACGAGGGTTGGGGTTAGAATAGCCCTTTTTCTAAAACACAAAGATACTCTACGAGGGTTGGGGTTAGAATAGCCCTTTTTCTAAAACAAAGATACTCTACGAGGGTTGGGGTTAGAATAGCCCTTTTTCTAAAACACAAAGATACTCTACGAGGGTTGGGGTTAGAATAGCCCTTTTTCTAAAACAAAGATACTCTACGAGGGTTGGGGTTAGAATAGCCCTTTTTCTAAAACAAAGATACTCTACGAGGGTTAGGGTTAGAATAGCCCTTTTTCTAAAACACAAAGATACTCTACGAGGGTTGGGGTTAGAATAGCCCTTTTTCTAAAACACAAAGATACTCTACGAGGGTTAGGGTTAGAATAGCCCTTTTTCTAAAACAAAGATACTCTACGAGGGTTGGGGTTAGAATAGCCCTTTTTCTAAAACAAAGATACTCTACAAGGGTTGGGGTTAGAATAGCCCTTTTTCTAAAACAAAGATACTCTACGAGGGTTGGGGTTAGAATAGCCCTTTTTCTAAAACAAAGATACTCTATGAGGGTTGGGGTTAGAATAGCCCTTTTTCTAAAACACAAAGATACTCTACGAGGGTTAGGGTTAGAATAGCCCTTTTTCTAAAACACAAAGATACTCTACGAGGGTTGGGGTTAGAATAGCCCTTTTTCTAAAACACAAAGATACTCTACGAGGGTTGGGGTTAGAATAGCCCTTTTTCTAAAACAAAGATACTCTACGAGGGATAGGGTTAGAATAGCCCTTTTTCTAAAACACAAAGATACTCTACGAGGGTTGGGGTTAGAATAGCCCTTTTTCTAAAACAAAGATACTCTACGAGGGTTGGGGTTAGAATAGCCCTTTTTCTAAAACAAAGATACTCTACGAGGGTTGGGGTTAGAATAGCCCTTTTTCTAAAACAAAGATACTCTACGAGGGTTGGGGTTAGAATAGCCCTTTTTCTAAAACAAAGATACTCTACGAGGGTTGGGGTTAGAATAGCCCTTTTTCTAAAACAAAGATACTCTACGAGGGTTGGGGTTAGAATAGCCCTTTTTCTAAAACACAAAGATACTCTACGAGGGTTGGGGTTAGAATAGCCCTTTTTCTAAAACACAAAGATACTCTACGAGGGTTGGGGTTAGAATAGCCCTTTTTCTAAAACACAAAGATACTCTACGAGGGTTGGGGTTAGGATAGCCCTTTTTCTAAAACACAAAGATACTCTACGAGGGTTGGGGTTAGAATAGCCCTTTTTCTAAAACACAAAGATACTCTACGAGGGTTGGGGTTAGAATAGCCCTTTTTCTAAAACAAAGATACTCTACGAGGGTTGGGGTTAGAATAGCCCTTTTTCTAAAACACAAAGATACTCTACGAGGGTTGGGGTTAGAATAGCCCTTTTTCTAAAACAAAGATACTCTACGAGGGTTGAGGTTAGAATAGCCCTTTTTCTAAAACAAAGATACTCTACGAGGGTTAGGGTTAGAATAGCCCTTTTTCTAAAACACAAAGATACTCTACGAGGGTTGGGGTTAGAATAGCCCTTTTTCTAAAACACAAAGATACTCTACGAGGGTTAGGGTTAGAATAGCCCTTTTTCTAAAACAAAGATACTCTACGAGGGTTGGGGTTAGAATAGCCCTTTTTCTAAAACAAAGATACTCTACAAGGGTTGGGGTTAGATTAGCCCTTTTTCTAAAACAAAGATACTCTACGAGGGTTGGGGTTAGAATAGCCCTTTTTCTAAAACAAAGATACTCTACGAGGGTTGGGGTTAGAATAGCCCTTTTTCTAAAACACAAAGATACTCTACGAGGGTTAGGGTTAGAATAGCCCTTTTTCTAAAACACAAAGATAGTCTACGAGGGTTGGGGTTAGAATAGCCCTTTTTCTAAAACACAAAGATACTCTACGAGGGTTGGGGTTAGAATAGCCCTTTTTCTAAAACAAAGATACTCTACGAGGGTTGGGGTTAGAATAGCCCTTTTTCTAAAACACAAAGATACTCTACGAGGGTTGGGGTTAGAATAGCCCTTTTTCTAAAACACAAAGATACTCTACGAGGGTTGGGGTTAGGATAGCCCTTTTTCTAAAACACAAAGATACTCTACGAGGGTTGGGGTTAGAATAGCCCTTTTTCTAAAACACAAAGATACTCTACGAGGGTTGGGGTTAGAATAGCCCTTTTTCTAAAACAAAGATACTCTACGAGGGTTGGGGTTAGAATAGCCCTTTTTCTAAAACAAAGATACTCTACGAGGGTTGGGGTTAGAATAGCCCTTTTTCTAAAACAAAGATACTCTATGAGGGTTGGGGTTAGAATAGCCCTTTTTCTAAAACACAAAGATACTCTACGAGGGTTAGGGTTAGAATAGCCCTTTTTCTAAAACACAAAGATACTCTACGAGGGTTGGGGTTAGAATAGCCCTTTTTCTAAAACACAAAGATACTCTACGAGGGTTGGGGTTAGAATAGCCCTTTTTCTAAAACAAAGATACTCTACGAGGGATAGGGTTAGAATAGCCCTTTTTCTAAAACACAAAGATACTCTACGAGGGTTGGGGTTAGAATAGCCCTTTTCTAAAACAAAGATACTCTACGAGGGTTGGGGTTAGAATAGCCCTTTTTCTAAAACAAAGATACTCTACGAGGGTTGGGGTTAGAATAGCCCTTTTTCTAAAACAAAGATACTCTACGAGGGTTGGGGTTAGAATAGCCCTTTTTCTAAAACAAAGATACTCTACGAGGGTTGGGGTTAGAATAGCCCTTTTTCTAAAACAAAGATACTCTACGAGGGTTGGGGTTAGAATAGCCCTTTTTCTAAAACACAAAGATACTCTACGAGGGTTGGGGTTAGAATAGCCCTTTTTCTAAAACACAAAGATACTCTACGAGGGTTGGGGTTAGAATAGCCCTTTTTCTAAAACACAAAGATACTCTACGAGGGTTGGGGTTAGGATAGCCCTTTTTCTAAAACACAAAGATACTCTACGAGGGTTGGGGTTAGAATAGCCCTTTTTCTAAAACACAAAGATACTCTACGAGGGTTGGGGTTAGAATAGCCCTTTTTCTAAAACAAAGATACTCTACGAGGGTTGGGGTTAGAATAGCCCTTTTTCTAAAACACAAAGATACTCTACGAGGGTTGGGGTTAGAATAGCCCTTTTTCTAAAACAAAGATACTCTACGAGGGTTGGGGTTAGAATAGCCCTTTTTCTAAAACAAAGATACTCTACGAGGGTTAGGGTTAGAATAGCCCTTTTTCTAAAACACAAAGATACTCTACGAGGGTTGGGGTTAGAATAGCCCTTTTTCTAAAACACAAAGATACTCTACGAGGGTTAGGGTTAGAATAGCCCTTTTTCTAAAACACAAAGATACTCTACGAGGGTTAGGGTTAGAATAGCCCTTTTTCTAAAACAAAGATACTCTACGAGGGTTGGGGTTAGAATAGCCCTTTTTCTAAAACAAAGATACTCTACAAGGGTTGGGGTTAGAATAGCCCTTTTTCTAAAACAAAGATACTCTACGAGGGTTGGGGTTAGAATAGCCCTTTTTCTAAAACAAAGATACTCTATGAGGGTTGGGGTTAGAATAGCCCTTTTTCTAAAACACAAAGATACTCTACGAGGGTTAGGGTTAGAATAGCCCTTTTCTAAAACACAAAGATACTCTACGAGGGTTGGGGTTAGAATAGCCCTTTTTCTAAAACACAAAGATACTCTACGAGGGTTGGGGTTAGAATAGCCCTTTTTCTAAAACAAAGATACTCTACGAGGGATAGGGTTAGAATAGCCCTTTTTCTAAAACACAAAGATACTCTACGAGGGTTGGGGTTAGAATAGCCCTTTTTCTAAAACAAAGATACTCTACGAGGGTTGGGGTTAGAATAGCCCTTTTTCTAAAACAAAGATACTCTACGAGGGTTGGGGTTAGAATAGCCCTTTTTCTAAAACAAAGATACTCTACGAGGGTTGGGGTTAGAATAGCCCTTTTTCTAAAACAAAGATACTCTACGAGGGTTGGGGTTAGAATAGCCCTTTTTCTAAAACAAAGATACTCTACGAGGGTTGGGGTTAGAATAGCCCTTTTTCTAAAACACAAAGATACTCTACGAGGGTTGGGGTTAGAATAGCCCTTTTTCTAAAACACAAAGATACTCTACGAGGGTTGGGGTTAGAATAGCCCTTTTTCTAAAACACAAAGATACTCTACGAGGGTTAGGGTTATAAGGGTTAGGGTTAGGGTTAGGGTTGGGGTTATAAGGGTTAGGGTTAGGGTTAGGGTTAGGGTTAGAATAGCCCTTTTTCTAAAACAAAGATACTCTACGATAATGTATATGCCGTTATTCTTGCCAATGAGCTATCCGCCATGATTTGTATTTATTCTTAATTGTTTCCTCATTTACATAAAATATAAATGTTCTTATGTAAATAAATACTGTAACTTTCTATTTATTTAACTAGACAAGTCAGTTAAGAATACATTCAGATTTACAGCCTAGGAACAGTGGGGTTGAACTGCCTTGTTCAGGGGCAGAATGAGAGATACAGTGCCTTGCGAAAGTATTCGGCCCCCTTGAACTTTGCGACCTTTTGCCACATTTCAGGCTTCAAACATAAAGATATAAAACTGTATTTTTTTGTGAAGAATCAACAACAAGTGGGACACAATCTTGAAGTGGAACGACATTTATTGGATATTTCAAACTTTTTTAACATATCAAAAACTGAAAAATTGGGCGTGCAAAATTATTCAGCCCCTTTACTTTCAGTGCAGCAAACTCTCCAGAAGTTCAGTGAGGATCTCTGAATGATCCAATGTTGACCTAAATGACTAATGATGATAAATACAATCCACCTGTGTGTAATCAAGTCTCCGTATAAATGCACCTGCAAAGTTCAAGGGGGCCGAATACTTTCGCAAGGCACTGTATTTTACCTTGTCAGCTCAGGGATTCAATCCAGCAACCTTTCAGTTACTGGCCCAACACTCTAACCACTAGGCTACCTACCGCCCCTAACTCAAACAGACCTTGCTACAAAAAAAAATTGCCTTGCAAGAATGAAGTCTATTTACAAATACAGATTGATTGAGTATCATTGGTGCTCTTGGAATCTTGGATTCACAACCAGGATGCACATGTCTAAAAATGCTGCTGAAGGAGGATCTGGACTGTAGGTCAACAAGGGCTGACAATACGCTCTAGAAGGACCCCTGCTGGTAGCACACAGTATCACAGCTTCTGGATGGATAGCTCTTTGAGGAATCACAAATGCAGAATAAGAGAAAGGTTGTATGTTAGCCTGGTTTTAATGGACATGGGCCAGTGTTCAGGGTCTAAAATAAACCGTTTGTTCCCATAGTGCCCTCTGCTGTCAAGTAGATATCCTTAGGAAAATATGTTCCATCTCACTCTGGTTCTCAGCTAGCAATGGTGGTGGTAAAAGTACCCAATTGTCATACTTGAGTAAAAGTAAAGATACCTTGATAGAAAATAACTCACGTCAAGGTGTCACCCAGTAAAATACTACTTGAGTAAATGTCTAAAGTATTCAGTTTTCAATAAAAATGAAAGTTAGAATATTACTTATATTAAGTATCACAGGTAAATGTAATTGCTAAAATATATTTAAAGCCACAATATGTCACTTTTTTTGGGGGGCGACCCAACAAATTCACATAGAAATGTGAGTTATAGATCTGTCATTCACAATTGAAAGAAAGTCTCTAAGAAGTGGTAGATATGCTTTATGTGTGCTATTTCTATGCGTCTCATTCTTAAGTTTAGTTTACATTTACATTACATTTAAGTCATTTAGCAGACGCTCTTATCCAGAGCGACTTACAAATTGGTGCATTCACCTTATGACATCCAGTTTCTGTATTCTACTTTCGGTTTTGTACTTCAAACAGTTGAAAATAAAATATTAATATTTTTGATTATGCAAAATATATTTCAAAGCGGTTTAGATTGTCTACAATATACTTCCTTGTTTTGTCACAAACTGAAATTTAGGCAAACTAATAGAATTTTATCAACCAGGAAAATGTGGTGTGATTTCTGCATAGTACACCTTTTTAAATATCAAAAGTAAAAGTATAAATCATTTCAAATGACTTATATTAAACAATCCAGACTGCACAATTATTATATAAATAAATAAAATCATGTATATCCAGGGGCACACTCCAACACTCAGACATCATTTACAAACAAATCATTTTTATTTTGTGAGTTTGCCAGAACGAGGCAGAATGGATGATCAGGGATGTTCTCTTGATAAATGTGTGAATTAAAAATATTTAAAAAATCTGCCCGTCTAAGCATTTAAAATGTAAAGACTACTATTGGGGGAAATGAAGTAAAAAAAGTACTGTGCATTCGGAAAGTATTCAGTACCCCTTGACTTTTTCCACATTTTGTTACGTTACAGCCTTAGTCTAAAACGGATTACACCGTTTTTCCCCTCATCAATCTACACACAATACCCCATAATGACAAAGCAAAAGCAGGTTTAGACATTTCTGCTCATTTATCCCCACAAAAACAACTGAAATATCACATTTACATAAGTATTCAGATCATTTACTCAGTACTTTGTTGAAGCACCTTTGTCAGAGATTACAGCCTTCGAGTCTTCTTGGGTTTGACGCTACAAGCTTGGCACACCTGTATTTGTGGAGTTTCTCCTATTCTTCTCTGCAGATCCTCTCAGGCTCTGTCAGGTTGCATGGGGAGTGTTGCTGCACATTTATTTTCAGATCTCTCCAGAGAACCTTGTTTCTCATGGTCTGAGAGTCTTTAGGTGACTTTTGGCAAACTCCAAGCAGACTGTCATGTGCCTTTTACTGAGGAATGGCTTCCGTCTGGCCACTCTACCATAAGTGCCTGATTGGTGGAGTGCTGCAGAGTCTGTTGTCCTTCTGGAAGGTTCTCCCATTTCCACAGAGGAACTAGAGCTCTGTCAGAGTGACCATCAGATTCTTGGTCACCTCCTTGACCAAGGCCTTCTCCCCCGATTGTTCAGCTCTAGGAAGAGTCTTGGTGGTTCCAAACTTCTTCCATTTAAGAATGAGGGAGGCCACTGTGTTGTTGGGGACCTTCAACGCTGCAGAATGAGGGAGGCCACTGTGTTCTTGGGGACCTTCAATGCTGCAGAATGATGGAGGCCACTGTGTTCTTGGGGACCTTCAATGCTGCAGAATGATGGAGGCCACTGTGTTCTTGGGGACCTTCAATGCTGCAGAATGATGGAGGCCACTGTGTTCTTGGGGACCTTCAATGCTGCAGAATGATGGAGGCCACTGTGTTCTTGGGGACCTTCAATGCTGCAGAATGATGGAGGCCACTGTGTTCTTGGGGACCTTCAACGCTGCAGAATGATGGAGGCCACTGTGTTCTTGGGGACCTTCAATGCTGCAGAATGAGGGAGGCCACTGTGTTCTTGGGGACCTTCAACGCTGCAGAATGATGGAGGCCACTGTGTTCTTGGGGACCTTCAACGCTGCAGATTTCTTTTGGTACCCTTCCCCAGATCTGTGCCTTCGACACAATCCTGCCTTCGGCCTCATGGTTTTTGCCGTGACGTACACGGTTAGCTGTGGGACCTTATATAGACAGGTGTGTGCCTTTCCAAATCATGTCCAATTGACCACAGGTGGACTCCAATCAAGTTGTAGAGATCTCAAGGACGATCAATGGAAACAGGATGCACCTGAGCTCAATTTCAAGTCTCATAGCGAAGGGTCTGAATACTTATGTAAATGTGTTTCTGTTTTTTTTTTTTTAATACATTTGCAAAAATTTCTACCAACTTGTTTTCACATTGTCATTATGGGGTATTGTGATATCATTATGGGGTATTGTGATGTCATTATGGGGTATTGTGATGTCATTATGGGGTATTGTGATGTCATTATGGAGTATTGTGATGTCATTATGGGGTATTGTGATGTCATTATGGGGTATTGTGATGTCATTATGGGGTATTGTGATGTCATTATGGGGTATTGTAATGTCATTATGGGGTATTGTAATGTCATTATGGGGTTATTGTGATGTCATTATGGGGTATTGTGATGTCATTATGGGGTATTGTGATGTCATTATGGGGTATTGTGATGTCATTATGGGGTATTGTGATGTCATTATGGGGTATTGTGATGTCATTATGGGGTATTGTGATGTCATTATGGAGTATTGTGATGTCATTATGGGGTATTGTGATGTCATTATGGGGTATTGTGATGTCATTATGGGGTATTGTGATGTCATTATGGGGTATTGTGTGTAGATTGCCGGGGGCATTTTTTGTATTTAATCCATTATAGAATAAGGCTGTGACGTAACAACGTTTGGGAAAGGTCAAGGGGTCTGAATACTTTCCCAAGGCACTGTACATTATTATATTTAGGAATGTAGTGAAGTTAAAGTTGAAGTTGTCAAAAATATAAATTGTAAAGTAAAATACAGATACCCCAAAAAAACAACTCTCCCTCTCTTTTTCCACAGTCTCTCTTCTCCAATAAAAACAACTCTCCCTTTCTTTTTCCACAGTCTCTCTTCTCCAATAAAAACAACTCTCCCTTTCTTTTTCCACAGTCTCTCTTCTCCAATAAAAACAACTCTCCCTCTCTTTTTCCACAGTCTCTCTTCTCCAATAAAAACAACTCTCCCTCTCTTTTTCCACAGTCTCTCTTCTCCAATAAAAACAACTCTCCCTCTCTTTTTCCACAGTCTCTCTTCTCCAATAAAAACAACTCTCCCTCTCTTTTTCCACAGTCTCTCTTCTCCAATAAAAACAACTCTCCCTCTCTTTTTCCACAGTCTCTCTTCTCCAATAAAAACAACTCTCCCTTTCTTTTTCCACAGTCTCTCTTCTCCAATAAAAACAACTCTCCCTTTCTTTTTCCACAGTCTCTCTTCTCCAACAAAAACAACTCTCCCTTTCTTTTTCCACAGTCTCTCTTCTCCAATAAAAACAACTCTCCCTTTCTTTTTCCACAGTCTCTCTTCTCCAACAAAAACAACTCTCCTCTCTCTTTTTCCACAGTCTCTCTTCTCCAATAAAAACAACTCTCCCTCTCTTTTTCCACAGTCTCTCTTCTCCAATAAAAACAACTCTCCCTCTCTTTTTCCACAGTCTCTCTTCTCCAATAAAAACAACTCTCCCTTTCTTTTTCCACAGTCTCTCTTCTCCAATAAAAACAACTCTCCCTCTCTTTTTCCACAGTCTCTCTTCTCCAATAAAAACAACTCTCCCTCTCTTTTCCACAGTCTCTCTTCTCCAATAAAAACAACTCTCCCTCTCTTTTTCCACAGTCTCTCTTCTCCAATAAAAACAACTCTCCCTCTCTTTTTCCACAGTCTCTTTCTCCAATAAAAACAACTCTCCCTCTCTTTTTCCACAGTCTCTCTTCTCCAACAAAAACAACTCTCCCTCTCTTTTTCCACAGTCTCTCTTCTCCAACAAAAACAACTCTCCCTCTCTTTTTCCACAGTCTCTCTTCTCCAATAAAAACAACTCTCCCTCTCTTTTTCCACAGTCTCTCTTCTCCAACAAAAACAACTCTCCCTCTCTTTTTCCACAGTCTCTCTTCTCCAATAAAAACAACTCTCCCTTTCTTTTTCCACAGTCTCTCTTCTCCAACAAAAACAACTCTCCCTCTCTTTTTCCACAGTCTCTCTTCTCCAATAAAAACAACTCTCCCTTTCTTTTTCCACAGTCTCTCTTCTCCAACAAAAACAACTCTCCCTCTCTTTTTCCACAGTCTCTCTTCTCCAATAAAAACAACTCTCCCTTTCTTTTTCCACAGTCTCTCTTCTCCAATAAAAACAACTCTCCCTCTCTTTTTCCACAGTCTCTCTTCTCCAATAAAAACAACTCTCCCTCTCTTTTTCCACAGTCTCTCTTCTCCAATAAAAACAACTCTCCCTCTCTTTTTCCACAGTCTTTCCAATAAAAACAACTCTCCCTCTCTTTTTCCACAGTCTCTCTTCTCCAATAAAAACAACTCTCCCTCTCTTTTTCCACAGTCTCTCTTCTCCAATAAAAACAACTCTCCCTCTCTTTTTCCAGTCTCTCTTCTCCAATAAAAACAACTCTCCCTTTCTTTTTCCACAGTCTCTCTTCTCCAATAAAAACAACTCTCCCTTTCTTTTTCCACAGTCTCTCTTCTCCAATAAAAACAACTCTCCCTCTCTTTTCCACAGTCTCTCTTCTCCAATAAAAACAACTCTCCCTCTCTTTTTCCACAGTCTCTCTTCTCCAATAAAAACAACTCTCCCTCTCTTTTTCCACAGTCTCTCTTCTCCAATAAAAACAACTCTCCCTCTCTTTTTCCACAGTCTCTCTTCTCCAACAAAAACAACTCTCCCTCTCTTTTCCACAGTCTCTCTTCTCCAACAAAAACAACTCTCCCTCTCTTTTTCCACAGTCTCTCTTCTCCAATAAAAACAACTCTCCCTCTTTTTTCCACAGTCTCTCTTCTCCAATAAAAACAACTCTCCCTCTCTTTTTCCACAGTCTCTCTTTCCAATAAAAACAACTCTCCCTTTCTTTTTCCACAGTCTCTCTTCTCCAACAAAAACAACTCTCCCTCTCTTTTTCCACAGTCTCTCTTCTCCAATAAAAACAACTCTCCCTTTCTTTTTCCACAGTCTCTCTCCAACAAAAACAACTCTCCCTCTCTTTTTCCACAGTCTCTCTTCTCCAATAAAAACAACTCTCCCTTTCTTTTTCCACAGTCTCTCTTCTCCAATAAAAACAACTCTCCCTCTCTTTTTCCACAGTCTCTCTTCTCCAATAAAAACAACTCTCCCTCTCTTTTTCCACAGTCTCTCTTCTCCAATAAAAACAACTCTCCCTCTCTTTTTCCACAGTCTCTCTTCTCCAATAAAAACAACTCTCCCTCTCTTTTTCCACAGTCTCTCTTCTCCAATAAAAACAACTCTCCCTCTCTTTTTCCACAGTCTCTCTTCTCCAATAAAAACAACTCTCCCTCTCTTTTTCCAGTCTCTCTTCTCCAATAAAAACAACTCTCCCTTTCTTTTTCCACAGTCTCTCTTCTCCAATAAAAACAACTCTCCCTTTCTTTTTCCACAGTCTCTCTTCTCCAATAAAAACAACTCTCCCTCTCTTTTTCCACAGTCTCTCTTCTCCAATAAAAACAACTCTCCCTTTCTTTTTCCACAGTCTCTCTTCTCCAATAAAAACAACTCTCCTCTCTTTTTCCACAGTCTCTCTTCTCCAATAAAAACAACTCTCCCTTTCTTTTTCCACAGTCTCTCTTCTCCAATAAAAACAACTCTCCCTCTCTTTTTCCACAGTCTCTCTTCTCCAATAAAAACAACTCTCCCTCTCTTTTTCCACAGTCTCTCTTCTCCAATAAAAACAACTCTCCCTCTCTTTTTCCACAGTCTCTCTTCTCCAATAAAAACAACTCTCCCTTTCTTTTCCACAGTCTCTCTTCTCCAATAAAAACAACTCTCCCTCTCTTTTTCCACAGTCTCTCTTCTCCAATAAAAACAACTCTCCCTCTCTTTTTCCACAGTCTCTCTTCTCCAATAAAAACAACTCTCCCTTTCTTTTTCCACAGTCTCTCTTCTCCAATAAAAACAACTCTCCCTCTCTTTTCCACAGTCTCTCTTCTCCAATAAAAACAACTCTCCCTCTCTTTTTCCACAGTCTCTCTTCTCCAATAAAAACAACTCTCCCTTTCTTTTTCCACAGTCTCTCTTCTCCAATAAAAACAACTCTCCCTCTCTTTTTCCACAGTCTCTCTTCTCCAATAAAAACAACTCTCCCTCTCTTTTCCACAGTCTCTTTCTCCAATAAAAACAACTCTCCCTCTCTTTTCCACAGTCTCTCTTCTCCAATAAAAACAACTCTCCCTCTCTTTTTCCACAGTCTCTCTTCTCCAATAAAAACAACTCTCCCTCTCTTTTTCCACAGTCTCTCTTCTCCAACAAAAACAACTCTCCCTCTCTTTTTCCACAGTCTCTCTTCTCCAACAAAAACAACTCTCCCTCTCTTTTTCCACAGTCTCTCTTCTCCAATAAAAACAACTCTCCCTTTCTTTTTCCACAGTCTCTATTCTCCAATAAAAACAACTCTCCCTTTCTTTTTCCACAGTCTCTCTTCTCCAATAAAAACAACTCTCCCTTTCTTTTTCCACAGTCTCTCTTCTCCAATAAAATGCTTTGCTAACAGGCCACCAGGACACTTGTTCACCCCCAGACTCCTTGCTCTCTCCTGGGTACAGGCCTAGCTGGGTCCCCCTGTCACCCAGCACCATAGAGACATTACTGAAAAGGCCTCTGTGCCAAAAGCCCATTATGTCCCTGGTCACAATGCCTGAGGGGGCACACATTCATGGACCAGTGCCCTGCCAATGGCCCGTTGATTGAGTCTGTTAAAGAGGCTTATAAATGTGTGTTATGCTGCTGGAGGAGAGAGAGAGAAAGAGAGTGTTGTCTATAGTGTATAGAAGAGGACAGGCCATACCACAGATATCTTAAATTATATATAATAAATTATATATGTAATTCTATGGGCCACACAATCTAACTTGTTACTAGCCATTCAGGCTTGATTGAGTGTTGACTTGGAATTCAGTAGCAATATTTAATATACAGTACGTTCTGTTTCTATTTGGCCATTTAATGTCAACAGTCAACAGCACGCTCTATGCACGTACACTTCATGGGTTAACTGGTACTTCCTGTCACTGTCAAATGGGGCTTTCTGCAGGCACTCATTACTGCTTGGATTGAAAGCTTGGGCTCTGAAGACCTTCTACTGTAAATGCCTTTTGTTTATCATGTAATTAGCAGGATTGATAATGGCAGGATAGCTAGGTAGTTTAATGGAATCACAACGCATTGTGGATATGGAAATAGCGCCTTTTTTATTTCTCTGTTTATTCGCTATTTATTTGTCTGCTGTAACCAACACAGGAAAATGTACAGGAGTACCATCTTAGACGGTAGCAGCAGGACTAGTGTTTACAGTAGTACCACCTTAGACGGTAGCAGCAGGACTAGTGTTTACAGTAGTACCACCTTAGATGGTAGCAGCAGGATTAGTGTTTACAGTAGTACCACCTTAGACAGTAGCAGCAGGACTAGTGTTTACAGTAGTACCACCTTAGACAGTAGCAGCAGGATTAGTGTTTACAGTAGTACCACCTTAGATGGTAGCAGCAGGATTAGTGTTTACAGTAGTACCACCTTAGACAGTAGCAGCAGGATTAGTGTTTACAGTAGTACCACCTTAGACAGTAGCAGCAGGACTAGTGTTTACAGTAGTACCATCTTAGACGGTAGCAGCAGGACTAGTGTTTACAGTAGTACCACCTTAGATGGTAGCAGCAGGATTAGTGTTTACAGTAGTACCACCTTAGACAGTAGCAGCAGGACTAGTGTTTACAGTAGTACCACCTTAGACAGTAGCAGCAGGATTAGTGTTTACAGTAGTACCACCTTAGATGGTAGCAGCAGGATTAGTGTTTACAGTAGTACCACCTTAGACAGTAGCAGCAGGATTAGTGTTTACAGTAGTACCACCTTAGATGGTAGCAGCAGGATTAGTGTTTACAGTAGTACCACCTTAGACGGTAGCAGCAGGACTAGTGTTTACAGTAGTACCAGGTTATACGGTAGCAGCAGGAGTAGTGTTTACAGTAGTACCACCTTACAGGCAGTAGCAGGTAGCAGCAGGACTAGTGTTTACAGTAGTACCACCTTACAGACAGTAGCAGACAGGAGAAGTGTTTACAGTAGTACCATGTCAGACAGTAGCAGGTAGCAGCAGGAGTAGTGTTTACAGTAGTACCACTTTACAGACGGCAGCAGACAGGAGAAGTGTTTACAGTAGTACCATGTCACAGACAGTAGCAGGTAGCAGCAGGAGTAGTGTTTACAGTAGTACCACTTTACAGATGGTGGCAGACAGGAGAAGTGTTTACAGTAGTACCATGTCACAGACAGTAGCAGGTAGCAGCAGGAGTCGTGTTTACAGTAGTACCACCTTACAGATGGTAGCAGGTAGCAGCAGGAGTAGTATTTACAGTAGTACCACCTTACAGATGGTAGCAGGCAGGAGTAGTGTTTACAGTAGTACCACCTTACAGACGGTAGCAGCAGGACTAGTGTTTACAGTAGTACCACCTTAGACGGTAGCAGCAGGACTAGTGTTTACAGTAGTACCACCTTACAGACGGTAGCAGGCAGGAGAAGTGTTTACAGTAGTACCATGTCACAGACAGTAGCAGGTAGCAGCAGGAGTAGTGTTTACAGTAGTACCATGTTACAGACGAAAGCAGCAGGACTAATGTTTACAGTAGTACCATGTTACAGATGGTAGCAGCAGGAGTAGTGTTTACAGTAGTACCACCTTACAGATGGTAGCAGGCAGGAGTAGTGTTTACAGTAGTACCACCTTACAGATGGTAGCAGCAGGAGTAGTGTTTACAGTAGTACCACCTTACAGATGGTAGCAGGCAGGAGTAGTGTTTACAGTAGTACCATGTTACAGATGGTAGCAGCAGGAGTAGTGTTTACAGCCACCTTACAGATGGTAGCAGGCAGGAGTAGTGTTTACAGTAGTACCACCTTACAGACGGTAGCAGGCAGGAGAAGTGTTTACAGTAGTACCATGTCACAGACAGTAGCAGATAGCAGCAGGAGTAGTGTTTACAGTAGTACCATGTTACAGACGAAAGCAGCAGGACTAATGTTTACAGTAGTACCATGTTACAGATGGTAGCAGCAGGAGTAGTGTTTACAGTAGTACCATGTTACAGACAGTAGCAGCAGGAGTAGTGTTTACAGTAGTACCACCTTACAGATGGTAGCAGGCAGGAGTAGTGTTTACAGTAGTACCACCTTAGACAGTAGCAGGTAGCAGCAGGAGTAGTGTTTACAGTAGTACCACCTTACAGATGGTAGCAGCAGGAGTAGTGTTTACAGTAGTACCACCTTACAGGCAGTAGCTGGTAGCAGCAGGACTAGTGTTTACAGTAGTACCACATTAGACGGTAACAGCAGGATTAGTGTTTACAGTAGTACCACCTTAGACGGTAGCAGCAGGACTAGTGTTTACAGTAGTTCCACATTACAGGCAGTAGCAGGTAGCAGCAGGACTAGTGTTTACAGTAGTACCACCTTAGACGGTAGCAGCAGGACTAGTGTTTACAGTAGTACCACCTTAGATGGTAGCAGCAGGATTAGTGTTTACAGTAGTACCACCTTAGACAGTAGCAGCAGGACTAGTGTTTACAGTAGTACCACCTTAGACAGTAGCAGCAGGATTAGTGTTTACAGTAGTACCACCTTAGATGGTAGCAGCAGGATTAGTGTTTACAGTAGTACCACCTTAGACAGTAGCAGCAGGATTAGTGTTTACAGTAGTACCACCTTAGACAGTAGCAGCAGGACTAGTGTTTACAGTAGTACCATCTTAGACAGCAGGTGTTTACAGTAGTACCACCTTAGATGGTAGCAGCAGGATTAGTGTTTACAGTAGTACCACCTTAGACAGTAGCAGCAGGACTAGTGTTTACAGTAGTACCACCTTAGATGGTAGCAGCAGGATTAGTGTTTACAGTAGTACCACCTTAGACAGTAGCAGCAGGATTAGTGTTTACAGTAGTACCACCTTAGATGGTAGCAGCAGGATTAGTGTTTACAGTAGTACCACCTTAGACGGTAGCAGCAGGACTAGTGTTTACAGTAGTACCAGGTTATACGTAGCAGCAGGAGTAGTGTTTACAGTAGTACCACCTTACAGGCAGTAGCAGGTAGCAGCAGGACTAGTGTTTACAGTAGTACCACCTTACAGACAGTAGCAGACAGGAGAAGTGTTTACAGTAGTACCATGTCAGACAGTAGCAGGTAGCAGCAGGAGTAGTGTTTACAGTAGTACCACTTTACAGACGGCAGCAGACAGGAGAAGTGTTTACAGTAGTACCATGTCACAGACAGTAGCAGGTAGCAGCAGGAGTAGTGTTTACAGTAGTACCACTTTACAGATGGTGGCAGACAGGAGAAGTGTTTACAGTAGTACCATGTCACAGACAGTAGCAGGTAGCAGCAGGAGTAGTGTTTACAGTAGTACCACCTTACAGATGGTAGCAGGTAGCAGCAGGAGTAGTATTTACAGTAGTACCACCTTACAGATGGTAGCAGGCAGGAGTAGTGTTTACAGTAGTACCACCTTACAGACGGTAGCAGCAGGACTAGTGTTTACAGTAGTACCACCTTAGACGGTAGCAGCAGGACTAGTGTTTACAGTAGTACCACCTTACAGACGGTAGCAGGCAGGAGAAGTGTTTACAGTAGTACCATGTCACAGACAGTAGCAGGTAGCAGCAGGAGTAGTGTTTACAGTAGTACCATGTTACAGACGAAAGCAGCAGGACTAATGTTTACAGTAGTACCATGTTACAGATGGTAGCAGCAGGAGTAGTGTTTACAGTAGTACCATGTTACAGACAGTAGCAGCAGGAGTAGTGTTTACAGTAGTACCACCTTACAGATGGTAGCAGGCAGGAGTAGTGTTTACAGTAGTACCACCTTAGACAGTAGCAGGTAGCAGCAGGAGTAGTGTTTACAGTAGTACCACCTTACAGATGGTAGCAGCAGGAGTAGTGTTTACAGTAGTACCACCTTACAGGCAGTAGCTGGTAGCAGCAGGACTAGTGTTTACAGTAGTACCACATTAGACGGTAACAGCAGGATTAGTGTTTACAGTAGTACCACCTTAGACGGTAGCAGCAGGACTAGTGTTTACAGTAGTTCCACATTACAGGCAGTAGCAGGTAGCAGCAGGACTAGTGTTTACAGTAGTACCACCTTACAGACAGTAGCAGACAGGAGAAGTGTTTACAGTAGTACCATGTCACAGACAGTAGCAGGTAGCAGCAAGAGTAGTGTTTACAGTAGTACCACTTTACAGACGGCAGCAGACAGGAGAAGTGTTTACAGTAGTACCATGTCACAGACAGTAGCAGGTAGCAGCAGGAGTAGTGTTTACAGTAGTACCACTTTACAGACAGTAGCAGACAGGAGAAGTGTTTACAGTAGTACCACTTTACAGACGGTAGCAGGTAGCAGCAAGAGTAGTGTTTACAGTAGTACCACCTTACAGGCAGTAGCTGGTAGCAGCAGGACTAGTGTTTACAGTAGTACCACATTAGACGGTAACAGCAGGATTAGTGTTTACAGTAGTACCACCTTAGACGGTAGCAGCAGGACTAGTGTTTACAGTAGTTCCACATTACAGGCAGTAGCAGGTAGCAGCAGGACTAGTGTTTACAGTAGTACCACCTTACAGACAGTAGCAGACAGGAGAAGTGTTTACAGTAGTACCATGTCACAGACAGTAGCAGGTAGCAGCAAGAGTAGTGTTTACAGTAGTACCACTTTACAGACGGCAGCAGACAGGAGAAGTGTTTACAGTAGTACCATGTCACAGACAGTAGCAGGTAGCAGCAGGAGTAGTGTTTACAGTAGTACCACTTTACAGACAGTAGCAGACAGGAGAAGTGTTTACAGTAGTTTAGGCAGTAACAGGTAGCAGCAGGAGTAGTGTTTACAGTAGTACCACCTTACAGACGGTAGCAGGTAGCAGCAGGAGTAGTATTTACAGTAGTACGACCTTACAGATGGAAGCAGGCAGGACTAGTGTTTACAGTAGTACCACCTTACAGACGGTAGCAGGCAGGAGAAGTGTTTACAGTAGTACCATGTCACAGACAGTAGCAGGTAGCAGCAGGAGTAGTGTTTACAGTAGTACCATGTTACAGACGAAAGCAGCAGGACTAGTGTTTACAGTAGTACCATGTTACAGATGGTAGCAGCAGAAGTAGTGTTTACAGTAGTACCACCTTACAGATGGTAGCAGGCAGGAGTAGTGTTTACAGTAGTACCACCTTAGACAGTAGCAGGTAGCAGCAGGAGTAGTGTTTACAGTAGTACCACCTTACAGACGGTAGCAGCAGGAGTAGTGTTTACAGTAGTACCATGTAACAGACGGTAGCAGGTAGCAGCAGGAGTATTGTTTACAGTACCAGATGGAAGCAGGTAGAAGGCAGGAGTAGTGTTTTACAGTAGTACCACCTTACAGACAGTAGCAGTTAGCAGCAGGAGTAGTGTTTACAGTAGTACCACGTTACAGATGGTAGCAGGCAGGAGTAGTGTTTACAGTAGTACCACATTACAGACAGTAGCAGCAGGAGTAGTGTTTACAGTAGTACCACCTTACAGACTGTAGCAGCAGGAGTAGTGTTTACAGTAGTACCATGTTACAGACGGTAGCAGCAGGAGTAGTGTTTACAGTAGTACCACCTTACAGACAGTAGCAGGTAGCAGCAGGAGTAGTATTTACAGTAGTACCACGTTACAGATGGTAGCAGCAGGAGTAGTGTTTACAGTAGTACCACCTTACAGATGGTAGCAGGCAGGAGTAGTGTTTAGGTAGTACCACCTTAGACAGTAGCAGGTAGCAGTGTTTTACAGTAGTACCACCTTAGCAGCAGGAGTAGTGTTTACAGTAGTACCATGTAACAGACGGTAGCAGGTAGCAGCAGGAGTATTGTTTACGGTAGTACCACGTTACAATGGAAGCAGGTAGAAGGCAGGAGTAGTGTTTTACAGTAGTACCACCTTACAGACAGTAGCAGTTAGCAGCAGGAGTAGTGTTTACAGTAGTACCACGTTACAGATGGTAGCAGGCAGGAGTAGTGTTTACAGTAGTACCACATTACAGACAGTAGCAGCAGGAGTAGTGTTTACAGTAGTACCACCTTACAGACTGTAGCAGCAGGAGTAGTGTTTACAGTAGTACCATGTTACAGACGGTAGCAGCAGGAGTAGTGTTTACAGTAGTACCACCTTACAGACAGTAGCAGGTAGCAGCAGGAGTAGTATTTACAGTAGTACCACGTTACAGATGGTAGCAGCAGGAGTAGTGTTTACAGTAGTACCACCTTACAGACAGTAGCAGGTAGCAGCACGAGTAGTTTATACAGTAGTACCACGTTAGACGGTAGCAGCAGTACTAGTGTTTACAGTAGTACCACCTTACAGACAGTGGCAGGTAGCAGCAGGATTAGTGTTTACAGTAGTACCACCTTACAGACAGTAGCAGGTAGCAGCAGGATTAGTGTTTACAGTAGTACCACGTTAGACGGTAGCAGCAGGACTAGTGTTTACAGTAGTACCACCTTACAGACAGTAGCAGGTAGCAGCAGGAGTAGTATTTACAGTAGTACCACGTTACAGACGGTAGCAGGTAGCAGCAGGACTAGTGTTTACAGTAGTACCACCTTAGACAGTAGCAGGTAGCAGCAGGAGAAGTGTTTACAGTAGTTCCACCTTACAGACAGTAGCAGGTAGCCGCAGGATTAGTGTTTACAGTAGTACCACGTTAGATGGTAGCAGCAGGACTAGTGTTTACAGTTGTACCACCTTACAGACAGTAGCAGGTAGCAGCAAGACTAGTGTTTACAGTAGTACCACCTTACAGACTGTAGCAGGTAGCAGCAGGAGTAGTATTTACAGTAGTACCACGTTACAGACGTTAGCAGGTAGCAGCAGGACTAGTGTTTACAGTAGTACCACCTTAGACAGTAGTAGGTAGCAGCAGGAGAAGTGTTTACAGTAGTACCATGTCAACGGACTGTAGCAGCAGGAGTAGTGTTTACAGTAGTACCACCTTACAGACGGTAGCAGGCAGGAGAAGTGTTTACAGTAGTACCATGTCACAGACAGTAGCAGGTAGCAGCAGGAGTAGTGTTTACAGTAGTACCATGTTACAGACGAAAGCAGCAGGACTAATGTTTACAGTAGTACCATGTTACAGATGGTAGCAGCAGGAGTAGTGTTTACAGTAGTACCATGTTACAGACAGTAGCAGCAGGAGTAGTGTTTACAGTAGTACCACCTTACAGATGGTAGCAGGCAGGAGTAGTGTTTACAGTAGTACCACCTTAGACAGTAGCAGGTAGCAGCAGGAGTAGTGTTTACAGTAGTACCACCTTACAGATGGTAGCAGCAGGAGTAGTGTTTACAGTAGTACCACCTTACAGATAGCTGGTAGCAGCAGGACTAGTGTTTACAGTAGTACCACATTAGACGGTAACAGCAGGATTAGTGTTTACAGTAGTACCACCTTAGACGGTAGCAGCAGGACTAGTGTTTACAGTAGTTCCACATTACAGGCAGTAGCAGGTAGCAGCAGGACTAGTGTTTACAGTAGTACCACCTTACAGACAGTAGCAGACAGGAGAAGTGTTTACAGTAGTACCATGTCACAGACAGTAGCAGGTAGCAGCAAGAGTAGTGTTTACAGTAGTACCACTTTACAGACGGCAGCAGACAGGAGAAGTGTTTACAGTAGTACCATGTCACAGACAGTAGCAGGTAGCAGCAGGAGTAGTGTTTACAGTAGTACCACTTTACAGACAGTAGCAGACAGGAGAAGTGTTTACAGTAGTACCACTTTACAGACGGTAGCAGGTAGCAGCAAGAGTAGTGTTTACAGTAGTTTACAGGCAGTAGCTGGTAGCAGCAGGACTAGTGTTTACAGTAGTACCACATTAGACAGCAGGATTAGTGTTTACAGTAGTACCACCTTAGACGGTAGCAGCAGGACTAGTGTTTACAGTAGTTCCACATTACAGGCAGTAGCAGGTAGCAGCAGGACTAGTGTTTACAGTAGTACCACCTTACAGACAGTAGCAGACAGGAGAAGTGTTTACAGTAGTACCATGTCACAGACAGTAGCAGGTAGCAGCAAGAGTAGTGTTTACAGTAGTACCACTTTACAGACGGCAGCAGACAGGAGAAGTGTTTACAGTAGTACCATGTCACAGACAGTAGCAGGTAGCAGCAGGAGTAGTGTTTACAGTAGTACCACTTTACAGACAGTAGCAGACAGGAGAAGTGTTTACAGTAGTACCACCTTAGGCAGTAACAGGTAGCAGCAGGAGTAGTGTTTACAGTAGTACCACCTTACAGACGGTAGCAGGTAGCAGCAGGAGTAGTATTTACAGTAGTACGACCTTACAGATGGAAGCAGGCAGGACTAGTGTTTACAGTAGTACCACCTTACAGACGGTAGCAGGCAGGAGAAGTGTTTACAGTAGTACCATGTCACAGACAGTAGCAGGTAGCAGCAGGAGTAGTGTTTACAGTAGTACCATGTTACAGACGAAAGCAGCAGGACTAGTGTTTACAGTAGTACCATGTTACAGATGGTAGCAGCAGAAGTAGTGTTTACAGTAGTACCACCTTACAGATGGTAGCAGGCAGGAGTAGTGTTTACAGTAGTACCACCTTAGACAGTAGCAGGTAGCAGCAGGAGTAGTGTTTACAGTAGTACCACCTTACAGACGGTAGCAGCAGGAGTAGTGTTTACAGTAGTACCATGTAACAGACGGTAGCAGGTAGCAGCAGGAGTATTGTTTACGGTAGTACCACGTTACAGATGGAAGCAGGTAGAAGGCAGGAGTAGTGTTTTACAGTAGTACCACCTTACAGACAGTAGCAGTTAGCAGCAGGAGTAGTGTTTACAGTAGTACCACGTTACAGATGGTAGCAGGCAGGAGTAGTGTTTACAGTAGTACCACATTACAGACAGTAGCAGCAGGAGTAGTGTTTACAGTAGTACCACCTTACAGACTGTAGCAGCAGGAGTAGTGTTTACAGTAGTACCATGTTACAGACGGTAGCAGCAGGAGTAGTGTTTACAGTAGTACCACCTTACAGACAGTAGCAGGTAGCAGCAGGAGTAGTATTTACAGTAGTACCATGTTACAGATGGTAGCAGCAGGAGTAGTGTTTACAGTAGTACCACCTTACAGACAGTAGCAGGTAGCAGCACGAGTAGTTTATACAGTAGTACCACGTTAGACGGTAGCAGCAGTACTAGTGTTTACAGTAGTACCACCTTACAGACAGTGGCAGGTAGCAGCAGGATTAGTGTTTACAGTAGTACCACCTTACAGACAGTAGCAGGTAGCAGCAGGATTAGTGTTTACAGTAGTACCACGTTAGACGGTAGCAGCAGGACTAGTGTTTACAGTAGTACCACCTTACAGACAGTAGCAGGTAGCAGCAGGAGTAGTATTTACAGTAGTACCACGTTACAGACGGTAGCAGGTAGCAGCAGGACTAGTGTTTACAGTAGTACCACCTTAGACAGTAGCAGGTAGCAGCAGGAGAAGTGTTTACAGTAGTTCCACCTTACAGACAGTAGCAGGTAGCCGCAGGATTAGTGTTTACAGTAGTACCACGTTAGATGGTAGCAGCAGGACTAGTGTTTACAGTTGTACCACCTTACAGACAGTAGCAGGTAGCAGCAAGACTAGTGTTTACAGTAGTACCACCTTACAGACTGTAGCAGGTAGCAGCAGGAGTAGTATTTACAGTAGTACCACGTTACAGACGTTAGCAGGTAGCAGCAGGACTAGTGTTTACAGTAGTACCACCTTAGACAGTAGTAGGTAGCAGCAGGAGAAGTGTTTACAGTAGTACCATGTCAACGGACTGTAGCAGCAGGAGTAGTGTTTACAGTAGTACCAACTTACAGACGGTAGCAGCAGGAGTAGTATTTACAGCAGTACCACCTTAGACAGTAGTAGGTAGCAGCAGGAGAAGTGTTTACAGTAGTACCACGTTACAGACGGTAGCAGGCAGGAGAAGTGTTTACAGTAGTACCACCTTACAGACTGTAGCAGCAGGAGTAGTGTTTACAGTAGTACCATGTAACAGACTGTAGCAGGTAGCAGCAGGAGTAGTGTTTACAGTAGTACCATGTAACAGACTGTAGCAGGTAGCAGAAGGAGTAGTGTTTACAGTAGTACCATGTAACAATAATAATAATAATAATATATGCCATTTAGCAGACGCTTTTATCCAAAGCGACTTACAGTCATGTGTGCATACATTCTACATATGGGTGGTCCCGGGAATCGAACCCACTACCCTGGCGTTACAAGCGCCATGCTCTACCAACTGAGCTACAGAAGGACAGAAGCTAACAGACTGTAGCAGGTAGCAGCAGGAGTAGTGTTTACAGTAGTTTAGTTTTGGAGTGAGTCTAATTTTTAATTTTGGAGTAATTTATTCGTGAAAGGGAATCAAACAAAGCCATTGTACTAGCTGTGAGTTACTAGAGATGTCCATCTACTACACTAAATCTGGACCTCAAAGACCATTTCCATTGTGATTTTCATTCTTCCCCTCTAATCAAGGTCTGTGTTTAGTCCTGGGATATCAGGTCAGTGCAATGAATGAGCAGGTAGAACAGAAGACCAGCAGTACTCTGTACCTCCAGGCTGGGATTTGAATAACCTTGTACTACACCGTGAAATAATATCGTTGTCAGCTAAAGATTTTCCCAGATTTTTTTTATTTAACATTTGTGAACACTGACTGGACAATAAAGTAATCTTCTTCTTCTTGTCTTAGATGTTACACAACAAGCATGTGATGGTGCGTGTGGGAGGAGGCTGGGAGACTTTTGAGAGCTACCTGCTGAAACACGACCCATGTCGGATGCTCCAGATCTCCAGAGTGGAGGGGAAGACCTTTCCCATGTCCCCCAAGTCCCCCAACACCAAGGACCTCACCCCAGACAGCTACTTGGTGGTGGCCGCACACTACCGCAGCAAGAAGTAAAGATGGCCGTACATTACCGCAGCAAGAAGTCAACTGACGCTTCAACCAAGGGGATCAGTTTGAGCAATGCGAGGATGGTGGTGGTGGCCTACTACCGCAACGAGAAGTAAAGATGGCCTCCTACTACCGCAACAACTACCGCAACAAGAAGTAAAAATGGCCATCTACTACCGCAACAAGAAGTAAAGATGGCCACCTACTACCGCAACAACTACCGCAACAAGAAGTAAAGATGGCCACCTACTACCGCAACAAGAAGTAAAGATGGCCACCTACTACTGCAACAAGAAGTAAAGATGGCCACCTACTACCGCAACAACTACCGCAACAAGAAGTAAAGATGGCCACCTACTACAGCAACAAGAAGTAAAGATGGCCACCTACTACCGCAACAAAGAGTAAAAATGGCCGCCTACTACCGCAACAAGAAGTAAAAATGGCCACCTACTACCGCAACAACTACCGCAACAAGAAGTAAAGATGGCCACCTACTACCGCAACAAGAAGTAAAGATGGCCACCTACTACCGCAACAAGAAGTAAAGATGGCCACCTACTACCGCAACAAGAAGTAAAGATGGCCACCTACTACCGCAACAACTACCGCAACAAGAAGTAAAGATGGCCACCTACTACAGCAACAAGAAGTAAAGATGGCCACCTACTACCGCAACAAAGAGTAAAAATGGCCGCCTACTACCGCAACAAGAAGTAAAAATGGCCACCTACTACCGCAACAACTACCGCAACAAGAAGTAAAGATGGCCACCTACTACCGCAACAAGAAGTAAAGATGGCCACCTACTACCGCAACAAGAAGTAAAGATGGCCGCCTACTACCGCAACAAGAAGTAAAAATGGCCGCCTACTACCGCAACAAGAAGTAAAAATGGCCGCCTACTACCGCAACAAGAAGTAAAGATGGCCGCCTACTAGCGCAACAAGAAGTAAAAATGGCCGCCTACTACCGCAAGAAGAAGTAAAGATGGCCGCCTACTACCGCAACAAGAAGTAAAGATGGCCGCCTACTACCGCAACAAGAAGTAAAGATGGCCGCCTACTACCGCAACAAAAAGTTAAAATGGCCGCCTACTACCGCAACAAGAAGTAAAAATGGCCGCCTACTACCGCAACAAGAAGTAAAGTTGGCCGCCTACTACCGCAACAAGAAGTAAAAATGGCCGCCTGCTGCCGCAACAAGAAGTAAAGATGGCCGCCTACTACCGCAACAAGAAGTAAAGACATTCATGAGGACCTGAGGAAATGACCTCTGCCTTTCCGAACTAGCAAAACTGATTGAATTGACAGTGACACAGAGGGCAAAGCCAGCTGACACAGTGTCATTCCAACCAGATTCCAACCAGTTGCATGTACAGCATGTCTTCTAGTTGATGTAAGCCACAGCCGGCCCACCTGAGCTACAGAACAGACAGTGGCCAGCAGGTATATATCTCCTGTCCTAGAAGTCACGGCGACCTAGCGTCAACGTGACAGTTCGATTTGGATTTACAGCCTTTGAGAATTATCTATGCAATCATTTCGACAATCATTTTTAGCCGGGGATTGAGGCTGGTATATTTGGTACTAAAAGCATGTTTTCTAATGTTACCTTGTGTGTATTTTGTTTGACTTTTGTCATTCATTCATTTAATAGTGTGAAAGTATAGTATGACTTCTGTAATAATGGATATATTCTGAATAATGATTGGATACTGGTCAAGCTAAATCTGGACATGTTCCACCAATCATGTTCCTCCTACGGTTCCTCCAATCATGGGCTTTCTCCTTTCCTTGTTTTCTAAATATGCAGCTACACCACACAAGGGAAGATAATCATGGCTAAAACAATATGTTTTTTAGATGTAATCCCACCTTCCGTCACAGTACGGGCTTACCGGTTACGGGCTTACCGGTTACGGGCTTACCGGTTCCCACGCCCAGGGACCTGTCTCTGGCTTGAGCATTGTTGCTTTAAAGACCAAAGGGTTCCACCATTCATTCTAATGGAAGTCAACATTTAAAATATGTTTGAAATAGTGCTACTTTATTATGTTAAAAGTCCTGACTAATATGAATATCTATAAGTAGGATGTGTTTATTATGATTATGTATCTCTGTAATGTCTTAATTTCTCCAATGTGCTATTATGAGTGATTTCTCTTTTTTTCATGAGCTAGTTTGTCTCTCCTGTTTTTGAAGTTAAAAGCTTTTGATAATTTGTGAAGGAACGCTACTAAATTAACATCATTATTGTGAGAAGATTATTTCTGAGGATTAAAGAGACAATCAAATGTAGAATATTTACTTGAATTGTTGTGAATGGCAATAGGACAGATAACATGTATTGTATGATCGGTCGGTCTGTCTACGATAACTTAGATTTGTTTTCATTCAATCTCATCACCTGGCAAATTGCTAGAGAGCTGGCTGGTGGACAATACTAGTGTTGATTGCTACTTTACTGACACCTACTGGTATGTTACAGTACTGTAACTGGCCATCCACAACTACAACGTGATGACTGGCACTGGCCTGTTCCAAGTTGCGAAACCAGACTAACAGACCTTTTTATTCAACCAACCGTCAGAGCAACCTCCAAATCAAGTCCAATCCTCTTTTATTCACATTTACAATGTAACGTGTTTTACAACAGCATAGAAATCAGAGTCGTTATCCTTCATCAATGTTATTCAGTCACAGAACAAATAGTCTATTTTACACACTCTAGCCTATAGTGCTGTGCACTACTTTTGAACAGGACCCCATAGGGTTGTGTTCTAAAGTGTACATGGCAGGGAATAAATAGGCTGGTTTGTTTTGTAGAGCCTGTAGCACCGACAGATCACTGCTGGGTTACATTACCAACTGTAGCTCAGTTGGTAGAGCATGGCGCTTGTAACGCCAGGGTAGTGGGTTCGATTCCCGGGACCACCCATACTTAGAATGTATGCACACATTGGATAAAAGCGTCTGCTAAATGGCATATATTTATTATTACTGATTAGAACTATGAACCAACCAGGAACTACTAGAATTCATTAACATCACTTTATTCACACAAACTACTAGAATACATAAACAATCACCAAGACAACACATCCATTTTATAATACAATGTATTGCATGTTTTTAAAAAGAGGACGGAACATTAGAACAGTGCATTACATTAGAATCATTCAAACAGAATAGGGCCCGGTTTCCCAAAAGCATGTTAAAGATAAATTCATCGTTAGAACCTTCGTAGGAGCATCGTACAATATCCCGGGCGGTTTCACAAAGCAAATGTTATTAACGTTGCACCGGAAAACGCTCGTAATCTAATAACCTACCTCAGAACAGCTAAATGCGACGTTACATGTTTTTTTTAATTCACAGATCTCCGATAAATATGAACCTAGAATCAAATGGGTTTTTCCGTCTGCCACCTCCGATGACATCTGAACAAAGTTGACTACAAATACAAAAGTTTCCAATGCCTTTGCAATTTATACAAACAAGCCCAAATAGGCCCATTTTAATCCTATTGAACTACATTTAATGTTCAATCAATTGAATTATATTTTGTTACTTGAAGGCTACTGTCTGTAATTTGTCTCAATATATTTAATCATAGGTAGCCTAACGTGCGCAATGGGTCAAATCTGTGATTCAGTGCATTTTATTGAGTATGCACAAGTATTACAATAAACCGCCTCTATTTGCAGCCGTATGTGGTCATCTCTAAGAGTTCATCCGTCATCGGTATAAATAATAAATAATTATGTTAAGTAAGATTTGAATGTAGAGCGATTATCATAGAGCAGCGCTCCCTTTTCTTTCGATCCGTAGACACGTCGTGAACGTTCTCTCTGCTTTGGGAAACGCATGTTACATGTTACGCCGTTGTAGGAAAGATGCATCATTAAAACACTCAGTTCCATTGCTTATCGGGAAACCGGGCAAACCGGGCCAAGAACAGAACATTAAACTATACCGAACAAACATACACACTGCTCAAAAAAAATAAAGGGAACACTTAAACAACACAATGTACCTCCAAGTCAATCACACTTCTGTGAAATCAAACTGTCCACTTAGGACGCAACACTGATTGACAATACATTTCACATGCTGTTGTGCAAATGGAATAGAAAACAGGTGGACATTATAGGCCATTAGCAAGACACCTCCAATAAAGGAGTGGTTCTGCAGGTGGTGACCACAGACCACTTCTCAGTTCCTATGCTTCCTGGCTGATGTTTTGGTCACTTTTGAATGCTGGCGGTGCTTTCACTCTAGTGGTAGCATGAGACGGCGTCTACAACCCACACAAGTGGCTCAGGTAGTGCAGCTCATCCAGGATGACACATCAATGCGAGCTGTGGCAAGAAGGTTTGCTGTGTCTGTCAGCGTAGTGTCCAGAGCATGGAGGCGCTACCAGGAGACAGGCCAGTACATCAGGAGACGTGGAGGAGGCCGTAGGAGGGCAACAACCCAGCAGCAGGACCGCTACCTCTGCCTTTGTGCAAGGAGGAGCAGGAGGAGCACTGCCAGAGCCCTGCAAAATTACCTCCAGCAGGCCACAAATGTGCATGTGTCTGCTCAAACGGTCAGAAACAGACTCCATGAGGGTGGTATGAGGGCCCGACGTCCACAGGTGGGGGTTGTGCTTACAGCCCAACACCGTGCAGGACGTTTGGCATTTGCCAGAGAACACCAAGATTGGCAAATTCGCCACTGGCGCCCTGTGCTCTTCACAGATGAAAGCAGGTTCACACTGAGCACGTGACAGACGTGACAGAGTCTGGAGACGCAGTGGAGAACGTTCTGCTGCCTGCAACATCCTCCAGCATGACCGGTGTTATGTTCTGTTAATTACTGATGTCCCCTTTAAGGATGGAGCACCCTTGGTCATGCACAGTGTTGTTCTATGTTATTCTGGTACTAACCTGTTTGAGTAAATGTGAAGCTCCAGTTCAATTGCTTGTATTCAGAGTCTTTTTTATTACATAAATAAGTACTAAGTGTTAAGACACTACAATGGCGACGAGGATGATTACCTGCAGTGTGCATCACGAATACAGATGGAGTTCGTAGGAAGAGAGGAAGATTTTGACCCTGTAGCACAACAGCTAGCAAGCAGTGAGGACGAGGGGAGAGCTGACGAGAACGAGGCGGCAGATCAAAGACCCGTGGAGCCGGAGGTAAAGAGAATGGCTAGCATCGGGAAAATAGATGTGTTTGATGACACGCAAGAAAACTGGGCAACTTACATTGAACGACTGGAACAGTACTTCATTGCAAACGACATTGCTGATAACAAGAGAGTGCCAGCGTTGTTGAGTTTAATTGGCCCAAAAACATACAGTTTGCTAAGAGATCTGACTGCCCCTCTGAAGCCCTCAAATAAAACATTCACAGAGATTGTGGAGATATTGCAAAATCACCTATCACCTAAACCACTCCTCATCGCGGAACGTTTTCGTTTCCACAAGAGAGATCAGAATGAGGGGGAGGGTGTTGGTACATATGTAGCAGTGTTGAAGAAACTGTCTGAACATTGCCAGTTGGGAGAGAACCTAAATGACACATTAAGGGATAGATTTGTTCATGGACTGAAACAGGAAAACATTCAAAAACGTTTGCTCACAGAATCAGAGCTCACATTTGCAAAGGCGGTTGAAATTGCTGTGGCTATGGAAATCGCGACTAAAGATACTTTTGAGTTGCAAAGTAAAAGAAGTACTGACCGGTCACAAATTTCCCTGCACAAGTTTTCATGCAGCCGACAGCGCCCCCGTGTGGCCAAAAAATGCAACCGGTGTGACAGAGATGGTCACAGAGCAGAGGACTGCCGTTTCAAAGACGAAATTTGTCACAAATGCAGTAGAAGGGGGCACATTCAAAGAGCATGCAAAGCCAAATTCAGTCACAACAGGAAAACTGAGAAAATTAAAGGGTCTGTGAATGCACTAGCAGGGAACAGTGGCAGTGATTCAGATGAACGATTAATTGGTACAATGGAGTTAAACACAGTGACTTCTCCCAGCAGTAGCATAATATGGGTGACACCAGATATCAAAGGCAAACCCCTCAAAATGGAGCTGGACACAGGATCTGCAGTGTCTACAATGAGCACTTTAAGGCTATCAAGCTGAAGAACACAAATGTGTTGCTGAAGACATACTCAGGAGAGAGATTGAGCCCAATGGGGGCGTTGCAGGTCAGAGTGCATTATGGGGGGCAAACACAGCAGTTACAGCTGTATGTGGTGCCTGGAACTGGCCCCCCATTATTTGGCAGGGAATGGCTTTCAAAAATAAAGCTGAATTGGTGTGACTTGAAAATGCTCCACACGTTCCAGTCCAAAGAGAAAGGCACAGACCAAACACTGGAACACTTGCGGAATAAATACAATAAAGTTTTCAGTGATCAGATGGGAACAGTAAAAGGCTTCACAGCAAAACTTGTACTAAGAGATGATGCAACCCCAAAATTCTGCAAAGCCAGATCTGTTCCATACTCCCTGAGACCAAAGGTGGAAGCGGAAATCGATCGCTTGCAGGATACAGGGATCCTGACGAAAGTGGACAGAAGCGAATGGGCCACACCCATAGTTCCTATTGTGAAGAAAGACGGGTCTGTTAGAATGTGTGGGGACTTCAAGGTAACTGTGAATCCAATGTTGCATGTGGACCAATACCCCCTACCACGCCTGGATGACATCTTTGCTGCACTAGCGGGTGGGAAACACTTCAGTAAAATCGATCTGAAACAGGCTTACCTGCAGCCACCGGTTGAAGAGAGTTCCAAACAGTACCTGACAATAAACACACACAAAGGTCTATACAGGTATAACCGCCTGGTGTTTGGCATTGCATCAGCCACTGCCATTTGGCAACGAACTATTGACCAGATTTTGCAAGGAATCCCAGGAACCCAGTGTATCCTGGATGACATGATCATAACAGGACGCACCGACAAAGAGCACCTGGCTAACCTGGAAGAGGTCCTGAAAAGACTGAAAGAGTATGGTCTACAGGCAAACTTAAAGAAGTGTGAGTTCTTCAAAGACAAGATTGTCTTCTGTGGACATGAGATTGACTGTAATGGATTGCACAAAACACAGGACAAAATCGAGGCAGTGGTACAGGCACCACGACCACAAAATATCACAGAAGTGAGATCTTTCACGGGACTGATCAATTACTACAGAAGATTCCTCCCAAACCTTTCAGCAGTACTCCAGCCTCTAAATCAGCTCCTGGAAAAGAATAGGACATGGCGGAGGACAAAGCAGTGTGAAAATGCATTTTTGGAGGCAAAACGGCTCATAACATCTGAACAGGTCCTGATGCATTATGACCCTGAAATGCCAGTGAAGTTGGCTTGTGATGCGTCCCCTTATGGATTAGGGGCAGTCCTTTCACACACACTGAAAGATGGGTCAGAGAGGCCAGTTGCATTTGCGTCACGAACATTGAATGATGCAGAGAAAAACTACTCCCAAATCGACAAAGAAGCACTGGCACTAGTGTGGGGCGTCAAGAAATTCCACCCATACCTATATGGCAAGCGTTTCACACTGGTCACAGATCACCAGCCGTTGCTTTCCATTTTCAGTCCAAAGAAAGGCATTCCGGCAATACAGCGATACGCCTTGTTCCTTGCCAGTCATATGTATGACATTGAGTTTAAGCTGTCATCCCTCCACACAAATGCAGATGGATTATCCAGACTGTCGTGTACAAGAGAAAGACAAAGGAGGATGGATGCAGTGGACATGTTCCATACCGCTCAGCTCGAGGCACTACCAGTCACAAGCACAGTTATCAAACAGGAGACAAGGAAAGATGTGCCCTTGTCAAAAGTGTACACCTATGCCATGTCAGGATGGCCAGCTACTGGCAGAAAGGAGCTGACTCCGTATTTCCAGCGGAGAAACGAAATGACAACGTACCAAGGATGTTTGATGTGGGGAATGAGAGTCATGATACCCCAGAAATGCCAACATCTAGTCTTGCAGCAACTACATGAAGGTCATGTTGGAATTGTCAAAATGAAGCTGCTCACAGGGAGCCACTTCTGGTGGCTAGGTCTGGATCAACAGATAGAAAACATGGGGAAGAACTGTAGAAGATGTTTGGAAACCCTTCACATGCCTGTTCCTGTCCCAGTCCACCCATGGGAATGGCCCACAGAGCCATGGCAGAGAATTCATGTGGACTACGCTGGTCCCTTTGAAAAGCACATGTTTCTGGTTATAGTTGATGCCCATTCCAAATGGCCAGAGGTGTTTTGCACTGACTCCTCCACCTCAGCTCAGACGATAGTGTCTCAGAACAACGTTTGCACGCTTCGGTTTGCCACTGCAGCTGGTAAGTGACAATGCACAAGCTTTTGTAAGTGACGAGTTTACAAGATTCATGTCAGTAAATGGAATCAAATACTCAACCTCAGCTCCGTACCACCCTGCCACCAATGGGTTGGCAGAACGCTTTGTGCAAACCCTAAAGCAAGGACTCCGTGCAGCAAAATGAGACGAAGGGACTTTGCAAACAAAATTGGCCAAGTTCCTGGCCTCCTACCGAAACACCCCACATGCCACAACAAATGAAAGCCCAGCCGCACTGATGTTCGGGAGGCCTCTCCACACACAGCTGGACATCATGAAGCCAAACAGGCGTAATGAAGTGCTGAACAAACAAGCCAAGATGTTCTCCGGTGGCCGGGAACGCCATCTCCAAACAGGACAGGAAGTGATGGTGCGAGACTACAGAAGAGGAGGGAAATGGACAAGAGGGACCGTACACACACAAACGGGACCCAGAACTTACCAGGTTCAAGTGAGCCCAGACATAATGTGGCGGCGTCACATTAACCAAATGCATTCCATGGAAGACAGCACAACAATCGAGAGAGAACAGGCACAGAGAGATCCCGAGAGTGACACACGGGGAACTGTAGAGGACGGTGGGGCAGTAGAGAGACCCCAGGCTGAAAGAAGGGAATGTGTTGATGAAGGTGCTGCTATAGCAGACGCTATAATGGAACAAGCACACACTGAGGATGTTCAGGAGCCTCCAGACAATCCGAGGCGCTACCCAGAACGAAGGCACCGTCCACCAGACCTATAAACAAACAAACAAAAAACAAAAGTTCAAATTAAAAGATGCAAAATAACTACAACAAGTTCTGGGAAATGTTTCAGTTGTGGTTTGGTAAAAGTAACTCTGATTGTATAAGAGAAGGAATGTTATGTTCTGTTAATTACTGATGTCCCCTTTAAGGATGGAGCACCCTTGGTCATGCGCAGTGTTGTTCTATGTTATTCTGGTACTAACCTGTTTGAGTAAATGTGAAGCTCCAGTTCAATTGCTTGTATTCAGAGTCTTTCTTATTATATAAATAAGTACTAAGTGTTAAGACACTACAACCGGTTTGGCGGTGGGTCAGTTATGGTGTGGGGTGGCTTTTCTTTGGGGGGCTGCACAGCCCTCCATGTGCTCGCCAGAGGTAGCCTGACTGCCATTAGGTACTGAGATGAGATCCTCAGATCCCTTATGAGACCATATGCTGGTGCGGTTGGCCCTGGGTTCCTCCTAATGCAAGACAATGCTAGACCTCATGTGGCTGGAGTGTGTCAGCAGTTCCTGCAAAAGGGCGCTGTACTGCAGCTCCAGCTGTGCCATCAGAGACTCTGGGTTTGCGCCTAGGCTCTGTCGTAACCTGCTGCGACCGGGAGGTCCATGGGGCGACGCACAATTGGCCTAGCATCGTCCGGATTAGGGAGGGAATGTCCTTGTCTCATAGCGCTAAGGTTGCCAGGTGCACAGTGTTTCCTCTGGCACATTGGTGCGGCTGGCTTCCGAGTTGGATGCGCGCTGTGTTAAGAAGCAGTGCGGCTTGGTTGGGTTGCGTATCGGAGGATGCATGACTTTCAACCTTCGTCTCTCCCTAGCCTGTAAGGGAGTTGTAGCGATGAGACAAGATAGTAGCTACTACAACAATTGGACACCATAAAATTGGGGAGTAAAAAGAGGTAAAAATAAAATAAAAAAGAGAGGAAGGCATTGATGCTATGGACTGGCCCGCCCGTTCCCCAGACCTGAATCCAATTGAGCACATCTGGGACATCATGTCTCGCTCCATCCACCAACGCCACATTGCACCACAGACTGTCCAGGAGTTGGCGGATGCTTTAGTCCAGGTCTGGGAGGAGATCCCTCAGGAGACCATCCGCCACCTCAACAGGAGCATGCCCAGGCATTTTAGGGAGGTCATACAGGCACGTGGAGGCCCCACACACTACTGAGCCACATTTTGACTTGTTTTATGGACATTACATCAAAGTTGGATCAGCCTGTAGTGTGGTTTTCCACTTTAATTTTGAATGTGACTCCAAATACAGACCTCCATGGGTTGATAAATTTGATTTCCATTGATAATTTGTGTGATTTTGTTGTCAGCACATTCAACTATGTAAGGAAAAAAGTATTTAATAAGAATATTTCATTCATTCAGATCTAGGATGTCTTATTTTAGTGTTCCCTTTATTTTTTTGAGCAGTGAATAAAACGCAACGCCCAACAACTGTACCGAGTTACAGTTTCCTTAAGGAAATCAGGTCATTTAAATAAATGCATTAGGCCCTAATCTTTGGACTTGGACGCGAGCCATGGATGTTGTGGGGCGCAGCCATAGGTGTGCCATAGGCAGTGGTGGTTCAAGCTGGTATTGCTTCCTCAGCGCCATACCCCACCCAAACAAAAAAAAAAACACCATTCTGCACTAACTGTTATTTTTATTCAGACATTAGGAACAACACAAATAAATGTCAACACTGTCAACCAAGAGTTAAGACTACATTACCCATCCCCCAACACTGTCAACCAAGAGTTGAGACTACATTACCCATCCCCCAACACTGTCAACCAAGGGTCGAGACTACATTACCCATCCCCCAACACTGTCAACCAAGAGTTGAGACTACATTACCCATCCCCCAACACTGTCAACCAAGGGTCCTACCCCATCCCCCAACACTGTCAACCAAGAGTTGAGACTACATTACCCATCCCCCCAACACTGTCAACCAAGAGTTGAGACTACATTACCCATCCCCCAACACTGTCAACCAAGAGTTAAGACTACATTACCCATCCCCCAACACTGTCAACCAAGAGTTGAGACTACATTACCCATCCCCCAACACTGTCAACCAAGAGTTGAGACTACATTACCCATCACCCCAACACTGTCAACCAAGAGTTAAGACTACATTACCCATCACCCCAACACTGTCAACCAAGAGTCGAGACTACATTACCCATCCCCCAACACTGTCAACCAAGAGTCAAGACTACATTACCCATCCCCCAACACTGTCAACCAAGAGTCAAGACTACATTACCCATCCCCCAACACTGTCAACCAAGAGTCGAGACTACATTACCCATCCCCCAACACTGTCAACCAAGAGTCAAGACTACATTACCCATCCCCCAACACTGTCAACCAAGAGTCGAGACTACATTACCCATCCCCCAACACTGTCAACCAAGAGTCGAGACTACATTACCCATCACCCCAACACTGTCAACCAAGAGTCAAGACTACATTACCCATCCCCCCAACACTGTCAACCAAGAGTCGAGACTACATTACCCATCTCCCCAACACTGTCAACCAAGAGTTGAGACTACATTACCCATCCCCCAACACTGTCAACCAAGAGTTGAAGACTACATTACCCATCCCCCAACACTGTCAACCAAGAGTTGAGAATACATTACCCATCCCCCAACACTGTCAACCAAGAGTTGAGAATACATTACCCATCCCCCAACACTGTCAACCAAGAGTTGAGACTACATTACCCATCCCCCAACACTGTCAACCAAGAGTTGAGAATACATTACCCATCCCCCAACACTGTCAACCAAGAGTCGAGACTACATTACCCATCCCCCAACACTGTCAACCAAGAGTTGAGAATACATTACCCATCCCCCAACACTGTCAACCAAGAGTTGAGAATACATTACCCATCCCCCCCAACACTGTCAAACAAGAGTTGAGAATACATTACCCATCCCCCAACACTGTCAACCAAGAGTTGAGAATACATCCCATCCCAACACTGTCAACCAAGAGTTGAGAATACATTACCCATCCCCCCCCAACACTGTCAACCAAGAGTTGAGACTACATTACCCATCCCCCAACACTGTCAAACAAGAGTTGAGAATACATTACCCATCTCCCCAACACTGTCAACCAAGAGTTGAGACTACATTACCCATCCCCCTACACTTTCAACCAAGAGTCAAGACTACATTACCCATCCCCCAACACTGTCAACCAAGAGTCAAGACTACATTACCCATCCCCCAACATTGTCAACCAAGAGTCAAGACTACATTACCCATCCCCCAACACTGTCAACCAAGAGTCGAGACTACATTACCCATCTCCCCAACACTGTCAACCAAGAGTCAAGACTACATTACCCATCCCCCAACACTGTCATTACCCATCAAACACTGTCAAGACTACATTACCCATCACCCCAACACTGTCAACCAAGAGTTGAGACATACATTACCCATCACCCCCCCAACACTGTCAACCAAGAGTCGAGACTACATTACCCATCCCCCAACACTGTCAACCAAGAGTTGAGACTACATTACCCATCCCCCAACACTGTCAACCAAGAGTTGAGACTACATCCCCCAACACTGTCAACCAAGAGTTGAGACCCATCCCCCCCCAACACTGTCAACCAAGAGTCGAGACTACATTACCCATCCCCCCAACACTGTCAACCAAGAGTCGAGACTACATTACCCATCTCCCCAACACTGTCAACCAAGAGTTGAGACTACCAAGAGTTGAGACTACATTACCCATCCTCCAACACTGTCAACCAAGAGTTGAGACTACATTACCCATTACCCAGAGCTTGAGAGGATCTGCAGAGAATAATAATAATAATAATAATAATAATAATAATAATAATATATGCCATTTAGCAGACACTTTTGAAACTCCCCAAATACAGGTGTGCCAAGCTTGTAGCATCATACGCAAGAAGACATGAGGCTGTAATCAGTGCCAAAGGTAATTCTACAAACTATTGATTCTGGGAGTGGAATACTTATGTAATACTTTTATATTTTTGTTATTTAATTTTAATTAATCTTTTTTTAAATGTAGCTTTTCTACCAGTTTAACATTACAGAGTATTTTGAGCAGATTGTTGACAAAAATATATATATATTTAAAGAAATTTGAATCACACTTTGTAACTGTCACTCCATGGCCTTAGTTATCTTTGTTTTTTTATTTTTTTTGGTTAGGCCAGGGTGTGACATGGGGGATTTATTGTGTTTCCTCTTGTCTAGGGGTTTATTAGATTTATGGGGTTGTGTTCAGTTTAGTTGTCTAGGTAAGTCTATGGTTGCCTAGAGTGGTCCTCAATCAGAGGCAGGTGTTTATCGTTGTCTCTGATTGGGAACCATATTTAGGCAGCCATATTCTTTGGGTGTTTTGTGGGTGGTTGTCTCCTGTGTTTGTGCCACACGGGGCTGTTTTTGGGTTTTCACATTTATTGTTTTGTAGTTTGTTCACGTATAGTTTCTCTTATTAAAGAACTATGAACTTTAACCACGCTGCGTTTTGGTCCGCCTCTCCTTCGTCAGAAGAATCCCGTTACAGAACCACCCACCAAAACAGGACCAAGCAGCGTGGCGACAGGCAACAGCAACAGCGGCCAAAGACACAGGACTCTTGGACATGGGAGGAAATCCTCGACGGGAGAGGACCCTGGGCTAAGCCAAGGGAGTGTAGCCGCCCCAAGGTGCAGCAGGAGAAGCGGCAGCAGGAGCAGCGCAAAGAGGAATGGACATGGGAGCACAAATTTGACGGTAAAGGACCCTGGGCACAGCCAGGAGAATATCGCCGCCCCAAAGAAGAGCTGGAGGCAGCAAAGGCGGAGAGGTGCTGGTATGAGGAGGCAGCACGGCGGCGCGGATGGAAGCCCGAGAGTCAGCCCCCAAAAATGTAGGTAGGAGACCTGCGGAAACCGGGCAGGCACCGTGTTATGCTGTGCAGCACAGGTGCATAGCCCCGTGCGGTACATACCAGCTCCTCGTATCGGCCGGGCTAGAGTGGGCATCGAGCCAAGTGCCATGAAGCCGGCTCTACGCATCTGGTCTCCAGTGCGTCTCCTTGGGCTGGCGTACATGGCACCAGCCTTACGCATGGTGTTCCCGGTTCACCTGCCCAGCCCAGTGCGGGCTATTCCACCTCGCTGCACTGGCAGGGCGACCGGGAGCATTTAACCAGGTAACCAGGTAAGGTTTCCGGTCTATACAGTACCACCTGTACCACCTCCACGCATCAGCCCTCCGGTGTCCTCGGCCCAGTACCACCAGTGCCGGCACCACGCACCAGGCCTACTACTGGTTAGGCCAGGGTGTACTCGATACCATCTACTGTATCTTGCCTATGCTGCTCTGTACCATCACTCATTCATATATCCTTATGTACATATTCTTTATCCCCTTACTGTGTATAAGACAGTTTTGGAATTGTTAGTTAGATTACTTGTTGGTTATCACTGCATTGTCGGAACTAGAAGCACAAGCATTTCGCTACACTCGCATTAACATCTGCTAACCATGTGTATGTGACCAATAACATCTGCTAACCATGTGTATGTGACCATTAACATCTGCTAACCATGTGTATGTGACCATTAACATCTGCTAACCATGTGTATGTGACAAATAACATTTGATTTGATGAATGCATTTATGTTTTAAAAAGACAACTACATTTTGAAAATCCATGTATTGTTTTGCAACAGCTCTCTGTCTTATCGATGCTGTTTTGAAACTCTACAAGCTTGTTCCAAAAAACCTGAATGGTTTAGACAGTTGTTCCCTGATTTAAATAGTTGAAGAGTACAGGTGCCATGAGGGATGCTGACAGCACCTGGTATTCCCAGGCAGTCTCCCATCCAAGGACTAACCAGGCCTGACCTTGCTTAGTTTCCGAGACCGATATATGATGCACGTAAACACTTCACTGTACCGTTTACACCCTGTATCCTGTGCACGTGACGAATAAACGTTGACTCGTTATTGTTATTGTGTTACTTTTTAAAAATGTCTTAACTGCATTGTTGGTTAAGGAATTGTAAGTAAAATATTACGGTAAAGTTTTATATCCGGCGCATGTGACAAATAACGCTGCGGTCCAGTGCCACGGACATCTTTGAATTCGGGCCTCTAGTAATTTAGGAGGACAACTTTATAAAGGCCTCCTCACAATGCCCTTATCATGCAAAGCTCTACAGACATATTTAAAAAAAATATATAGGCGATTTTTTGCGTTGATGACGTTTGTATTGAAGTCAAGTGGTTCAACATTCAAATGTATTGTAATGACCCGACTAGATCATAAATGAACAATTGTCCAGACAGAGGCTTGAGTTTACGAATTGACGGTTTATTACACCAACTTTACACAGGCTACTGTTTGGGCCGTAGCACACGCCAAATAGATGACACAAGCCAATCGTGACCTTCTCTTGTGAAACCCAGACGTAAGAGAGAGAGAACAAAGGCTGAACCTGGTCTTAACTTCCAATGCTCCACCCCCCTGCCCAACCCCCCTCCACGCCACTCCGCCAACCACCAGGATGCCCGGCATCAGAACATTCCAGGCATTCCCGTGATTGGCAGATAGCAGGTTGATTGACAGGTTGGACCCCGCGAACACCGGGCACTGGTCAGTACAACACAACCACCTCCTAGCCTAACACATAACACACAGCTGTCTGTGCGGGTACAGTATTTTATTGACAACAATGAACAGCTTGAACAAGGCGACGGTCGGTGGAAGTCTGGCGCCACCAAGTGGACAATTATTTTACCTGAAATATTTTGTAAAAGATCAAATGTTACGTGTCAATATTGTTATCTGAATTGACTTGCCAAGTTAAATATATATTTTTAAAGTGGTTCAACATTCAAATGCGTTTTGATTGACCACATAGGAGAGGCGACGGTCGGTGGAAGTCTGGCGCCACCAAGTGGACAATTATTTTAGTTCCCTTGTGGCATCAACGCTTCCAGAGACTGTTTATAAAATATAACATGTTATGTCAGTTTTATTATCTACAAATTATTTATCCAACTCCTATTTGATAGATTCTTATTCCAATTTAGCTGTAAATCTGGTTTTAACTCTATAAGGATTTGTCTCGTTTCCGATTGGAGGGCGGATGCCCACGTCACTTTGGAACCTACCACTGTGTTACTTTGTAAAAGTGAAAAGTGTCTTTTCCCGACGTTGATCAACTCCCAGTCTATGTCACCATTCATTTTAAATAGCATCATCTTTGATATTTGTTGTAAAGTGTACAGAGCTCATTTAGGTGTAACCGTTACCGGATTTGACGTGTCTGAGAACGGCAGCTTCCTCCCGAAAAGCATTGCGGTATCGCTTCTCGGCCTTTTGGCTAAGATCAAGTGTAGTGTCTGTTCTTATCAGTTTAATATCTGATACGTCCCCTATCTGGGGACCATATATTAAATTGATTTTTGGAATAGGGAGATGGAATAGGGGCTTGCTCCGTCCACTCCACGCATCCACCTGGTATTGCATTACCTCCAGGAACGGTGCACCCCCTGCCATTGTGAAGGAAAAGTAGACCAAGTCAATCGGATGGCTCTTTTATCAGAATCATGATGGATATTGCGTTTAAGCAAATCCGAATAGATATATACATTTTCTTTTCAGTCACTAAAATGACGACGATCAAAATTGGAAGTACAACTATCCAAAGGTGCAGAATTATGGGAAATGACTCTCCTTTTAAGCATATTTCACCAAACAATATCATACACATCAAATCAAAGTCGATACCTGATCTAAAAAAAAAAATGTTTTAAGCACATTGTGTGCATGATTCATTTATCGCTACCATCACAATCCAATTCCAAGTATTCAATACACAGGCTGGTTTGCTCATTGTTTAGTAGACTTTCCATTGGCGTACAGAAACACAATCCACAACAGAAATAAGGAAAGGTGGAGGAACAAATTCAAGTGCATAATTTGAGCCGAATCCTGTCGGAACAGGATCCGACACCTCCACGTTTTGGACTGTTTCGTTCCGGACCCTATTTGACCTGATCTGGTACCTCTCGTGGCATGAAAAACAAGTGTCACTTTTTTGCAATGTAAAATTCGAATAAACACGAACAAAGTTCCTCTTTGTATCTCTCACCAAACTAGAATGAGATTCACTTTATATGATCTCTCTGCTGATAGACATGAGCCTGCAACTCTCATCTCTCCAGCGTTGCACTTCATCATGTTTCCTCTTATAGAATCACAGCCACGCGAAGGGTTCTGGAGGAGCTGCAGCACGCATGAGCAATTAAAATAAATGTGCCAAAGTTATAGAGTTACTGCTGTCGGTTCAGAAATACATTTAATAATTCAGAATAGCCTAAACTTTAGCCACAGAGGATAAATGGCTTATTTAAACATGTCCTATTGCAGTGTAGCCCAATACAAGGCATAGTCTACAGTCGGGGAGGCGCGGCGAATATGTTAGTGAACAAACAGTATGCAGACAAAACGGGCCATTCGCAATATTTAAAAATGCCTACAATCGCGGAAAAACACAGGTCGGAAAGCAAATGGTTCTTGCTAAAAAGAGAATAATCTAATTCGTCAGCTGTTACCAAAATATTTGATCAACTTCCAAACATGGTTTGTTTTACAAAGTAAAACAAGAGTGGCGTTTGGCACGAGCGCATAGGCCATCACCAGTGAGTGAGATGCGCATCTTTGGGTGAATCAGTGAAACTTTAAAACATTTTTATGACTATAATTTCCTCCTCATATTGTAGCCTACATTATGTGTGTCCACACAACTAGACATTGGCTATTGATGGATTCAAGAAGAGGTCCTTTTCATTGATCTCGGATTCTCAGTTTGTCATTTCGCTAATTTCTGAGGGATCATGGTGCTTTCAAGATGACTGGGAACTCCGGAAAAAAAACGAGGTCGAACCATGACGTCAGTGATCTTGAGGTCGGAAAGTCGGAGCGCTAGAAAGAGGCCAGAGTTCCCCACTTCGAATTCCTAGTAGGATGACCTTTCAAGACGAATTTTCCCAGTCGGAGCTCGTTTCATCTCCCAGTCTCTGGTGTAAAGCAGCACGTTTTCCTCTAGGATTGTGCCTGTGCTTAGCTCTATCCCGTTTCTATTTATCCTGAAAATCTCCTCAGTATTTTGCTGATGTCAAGCATACCCATACCATGATGCAGCCACCACCGATGCTTGAATATCACTCAGTGATGTGTTCCGTTTTCCACAAACAAACAAAAGGCTTTTCATTTAGGCCATAAAGTGTATTCCTTTGCTGTGTTTTTCTTCAGTATTATTTTAGCGCCTAGTTACATACAAGACAGATGTTTTGGAATATTGGCATTCTTCTATTAATATATAATAATAATATATGCCATTTAGCAGACACTTTTATCCAAAGCGACTTACAGTGTGTGCATACATTCTACGTATGGGTGGTCCCGGGGATCGAACCCACTACCCTGGCGTTACAAGCGCCATGCTCTATCAACTGAGCTACAGAAGGACCACATAACTCTGTCATTTAGGTCATTATTGTAGAGTCACTACAATGTTGTTGATCCATCTTCAGTTTTCTCCCGAAACAGACATTGGACTCTGTTAGCAGTTTTAAAATAGTCTCCGTGGTAACGCCCCTGAGCAGTTTCATCCCTGTCCTGCAGCTCAGTTCAGAAGAACGACTGGATCTCGGATGTGTCCGGGTGGTTTAATACATCATCATTATTAACTTGACCGGGGCTTAAAAAATAAATATTCAATGTCTGATTTGTTCGTTGTTATCCTCCTACCAATCACTGCCCTTTATGAGACTTTTGAAAAGCTCCTTGGTCTTCGTAGTTGAATCTGTGCTTGAAATTCAATGCTTGACTGAAGGACTTAACATTTAAGTCATTTAGCAGACGCTCTTATCCAGAGGACTTGGCAGATGTTGTATGTCTATGGGACAGAGGAAGGGGGTAGTCATTCAATCATCATGTCAAGCCTTATTATTTCACACCATTATATATATTATATATACACACACACACCATTATATATATTATATATACACACACACACCATTATATATATTATATATACACACACACACCATTATATATATTATATATACACACACACACCATTATATATATTATATATACACACACACACCATTATATATATTATATATACACACACACACCATTATATATATTATATATACACACACACACCATTATATATATTATATATACACACACACACCATTATATATATTATATATACACACACACACCA
>NC_060173.1:3696043-3743330 GCF_021184085.1 Oncorhynchus gorbuscha
TACACACACACACCATTATATATATTATACACACACACACCATTATATATATTATATACACACACACACCATTATATATATTATATACACCCACACACACCATTATATATATTATATACACACACACACCATTATATATATTATATACACACACACACCATTATATATATTATATACACACACACACACCATTATATATATATTATATACACACACACACCATTATATATATATATTATACACACACACACACACACCATTATATATATTATATACACACACACCATTATATATATATATATATTATATATACACACACACACCATTATATATATATATTATATATACACACACACACCATTATATATATATATTATATATACACACACACACCATTATATATATATATTATATATACACACACACACCATTATATATATATATATTATATACACACACACCATTATATATATATATATTATATATATATATACACACACACACCATTATATATATATATTATATACACACACCATTATATACACACACACACTGCATTCGGAAAGTATTCAGACCCTTTGACATTTTCAACATTTTGTTACCTTACAGCCTTATTCTAAAATACATTTTTTTTATCCCCCTCATCAATCTACACACAATACCCCATAATGACTTCACAATATCCCATAATGACTTCACAATACCCCATAATGAAAAAGTAAAAACAGGTTTTTCAATATTTTTGCCAATGCATGAAAATACAACTGAAAAATCCAATTTCCATAAGTATTCAGACCCTTTACTCAGTACTTTGTTGAAGCACCTTTGTCAGCGATTACAGCCTTGAGTCTTCTTGGGTATGACGCTACAAGCTTGGTACACCTGTATTTGAGGAGTTTCTCCCATTCTTCTCTGCAGATCCTCTCAAGCTCTGTCAGGTTGGATGGGGAGCGTCGCTGCATAGATATTTTCAGGTCACTCCAGAGATGTTCGATTGGGTTCAAGTCCGGGCTCTGGCTGGGCCACTCAAGGACATTCAGAGACTTGTCCCAAAGCCACTCCTGCGTTGTCTTGGCTGTGTGCTTAGGGTTGTTGTCCTGTTGGAAGGTGAATCTTCGCCCCAGTCTGAGGTCCTGAGCACTCTGGAGCAGGTTTTCATCAAGGATCACTCTGCACTTTGCACCATTCATCTTTCCCTCAATCCTGACTAGTCTCCCAGTCCCTGCCACTGATAAACATCCCCACAGCGTGATGCTGCCACTACCATGCTTCACCATAGGGATGGTGCCAGGTTTCCTCCAGACGTGACGGTTGGCATTCAGGTAGTAACCAAAATAATAGGTAGTAACCAAAATATAGAAAAAAAGGTGTTAAACGAATCAATTTTGTTTAACAACTTTTTGGTTACTACATGATTCCATATGTGTTATTTCATAGTTCTGATGTCTTCACTATTATTCTAAAATATAGAAAATAGTACAAATATAGAAAAACCTTTGAATGAGTAGGTGTTCTAAAACCCTTGAATGAGTAGGTGTTCTAAAACCCTTGAATGAGTAGGTGTTCTAAAACCCTTGAATGAGTAGGTGTTCTAAAACCCTTGAATGAGTAGGTGATCTAAAACCCTTGAATGAGAAGGTGTTCTAAAACCCTTGAATGAGTAGGTGTTCTAAAACCCTTGAATGAGTAGGTGTTCTAGAACCCTTGAATGAGTAGGTGTTCTAAAACCCTTGAATGAGTAGGTGTTCTAAAACCCTTGAATGAGTAGGTGTTCTAAAACCCTGGACTGAGTAGGTGTTCTAAAACCCTGGAATGAGTAGGTGTTCTAAAACCCTGGAATGAGTAGGTGTTCTAAAACCCTGGAATGAGTAGGTGTTCTAAAACCCTCGAATGAGTAGGTGTTCTAAAACCCTGGAATGAGTAGGTGTTCTAAAACCCTGGAATGAGTAGGTGTTCTAAAACCCTGGAATGAGTAGGTGTTCTAAAACCCTGGAATGAGTAGGTGTTCTAAAACCCTTGAATGAGTAGGTGTTCTAAAACCCTTGAATGAGTAGGTGTTCTAAAACCCTTGAATGAGTAGGTGATCTAAAACCCTTGAATGAGAAGGTGTTCTAAAACTCTTGAATGAGTAGGTGATCTAAAACCCTTGAATGAGTAGGTGATCTAAAACCCTGGAATGAGTAGGTGTTCTAAAACCCTTGAATGAGTAGGTGATCTAAAACCCTTGAATGAGTAGGTGATCTAAAACCCTGGAATGAGTAGGTGTTCTAGAACCCTTGAATGAGTAGGTGTTCTAAAACCCTTGAATGAGTAGGTGTTCTAGAACCCTTGAATGAGTAGGTGTTCTAGAACCCTTGAATGAGTAGGTGTTCTAAAACCCTTGAATGAGTAGGTGTTCTAAAACCCTTGAATGGGTAGGTGTTCTAGAACCCTTGAATGAGTAGGTGTTCTAGAACCCTTGAATGAGTAGGTGTTCTAAAACCCTTGAATGGGTAGGTGTTCTAGAACCCTTGAATGGGTAGGTGTTCTAGAACCCTTGAATGGGTAGGTGTTCTAGAACCCGTGAATGGGTAGGTGTTCTAAAACCCTTGAATGAGTAGGTGTTCTAAAACCCTTGAATGAGTAGGTGTTCTAAAACCCTTGAATGAGTAGGTGTTCTAAAACCCTTGAATGAGTAGGTGTTCTAGAACCCTTGAATGAGTAGGTGTTCTAAAACCCTTGAATGAGTAGGTGTTCTAGAACCCTTGAATGAGTAGGTGTTCTAAAACGTTTGACAAGTAGTGCACACACACTGTATATTCCAGACTATGACTTTACTCGTTCTGATATTTCTTACATTCTTTCTATTACTTTTTGGTTTATATGTGTATTACTGCACTTTTGGAGCTAGAAACAAGCATATCTTTTTCATATATATATATATATATATATGTATGTATATGTATATATGTATGTATATGTATAAGTGACAAACTCTGATTTGATTTGTCCATCATAAAGGGTGGCAGGTAGCCTAGTGGTTAGAGTGTTGGGCCAGTAACGGAAAGGTTGACGGTTTGAATCCCTGACAAGGTGAATAATCTGTTCATGTGCCCTTGAGCAAGGCACTTAACCCTAATTTGCTCCAGGGGTGCTGTACTATGGCTGAAGAAAGAACATTATGAAACCTGGTGAATAACATCAGTCCTATTACCATCGTGACAACAGACTGCATACCAAGGAAGAACATTGTGTGAAACCTGGTGAATAACATCAGTCCTATTACCATCGTGACAGACTGCATACCAAGGAAGAACATTGTGTGACGCCGGTGTATGTTTGGATTAACATAATTCCTGGAACATTGTCATGTCAACAATATTACTCAACAGGTTGAAATGAAAGGTACTGGGTGTCGTGAGTGGGAAGTCAGGCGCAGGAAAACAGAGAGTTCAATATAGTGTTCCTTTAATGCACACACGGTGAACCATTTTCTTCATACATTACAAACCGATAGAAACCGTTACAATGTGTAGAAAATAACCTATATTGCACAGACATATATCATCAGTAGGTAGCTATGGGAAACGTAGTTCTTTTCACACTTAACTACAATAGACAAGTAAACTGCATAGTGCTGGTGCATGAACTCTAAAACATTCACGTGGTTCATCAGTAGCTATGGGAAACGTAGTTCTTTTCTAACTGAACTACAATAGACAAGTAAACTGCATAGTGCTGGTGCATGAACTCTAAAACATTCACGTGGTTCATCAGTAGCTATGGGAAACGTAGTTCTTTTCACACTGATCTACAATAGAAAAGTAAACTGCATAGTGCTGGTGCATGAACTCTAAAACATTCACGTGGTTCATCAGTAGGTAGCTATGGGAAACGTAGTTCTTTTCACACTGATCTACAATAGAAAACGCCATTTGAATCATCTAGGCCTATTTTGAACATTAAAGGACTTTGTTGCATAAAATCATTTTAGAAGGAAAATGTACTATACGGTAAATAGGTCACAAGACTGAGAATATTCCTCAGAAGAAGAAAGCACCATGGTGTTAAAGCTGGCCAAGTTGAAATGGCTGAGAGAACAAAGGAGGAGCGTGAGGAGAGAGGACAAAGAGAGAGTACGCTGCAAGATGCCTGGTACAGTTTATAGATGTAGTGTGAGCATATTTCCTCTGAGTGTGTATATTCTATTCATAGCTAAGCCACCCTGTCTGTTCCAAAGCTCCATTGGCTGGCTTGCATTTTCCTCTTGTGTATCTTGGCATTAAGGGAGGCATGTCCTGTGATTCACACTGCCAACATGGGCAGTAGAATCTTTATTTTTTTTACCAGTGTCGAAGCCTGGCAAACAATCCCCTCTAAAAAAAATAAGCTTGCAATTAAAAATATTAAAAAATGTCAGAAGGGCCAACATCCCAAAAAAAGCCTTTTCAAGTCAACTGGTACCAACACTCTTCATGTTGTTAGCTGAACCTCTGTCTAGATGGAGACATCCAGGATCTCTCCATGTCCATCTTCAGCCTACCTGCCATTACAAAACAGAAGAAAACATGGTATTAAAGGATCGGAATAGACACAGGTCATCTCCTCAAAGGGGAAAAGCATAAAGACAAAATAAATGACCCGTTGAGAGAAACAGGAAACATCCCAACAACACGTGGGTGATATGTGGCAAACATAAACCAGGTGCAGCCATTCATGTAGTCAGAGACATTAAAAAGCCTTTATGTTTCGGGCTGCATCATTGAACTGTTCTAACTCAAAACAAATTACCTTACAGTGGGGAGAACAAGTATTTGATAACCTGCAAAAATCGGCAGTGTTTCCTACTTACAAAGCATGTAGAGGTCTGTAATTTGTATCATTGGTACACTTCAACTGTGAGAGAGAGAAACCAAAACAAAAATCCAGAAAATCTCACAGTATGATTTTTGAGTAATTAATTAGCATTTTAAAAGCATGGAAGCATGGAGGTGGAAACATCATTCTTTGGGGATGCGTTTCTGCAAAGGGGACAGGACGACTGCACCGTATTGAGGGGAGGATGGATGGGGCCATGTATCGTGAGATCTTGGCCAACAACCTCCTTCCCTCAGTAAGAGCATTGAAGATGGGTCGTGGCTGGGTCTTCCAGCATGACAACGACCCGAAACACACAGCCAGGGCAACTAAGGAGTGGCTCCGTAAGAAGCATCTCAAGGTCCTGGAGTGGCCTAGCCAGTCTCCAGACCTGAACCCAAAATAAAATCTTTGGAGGGACCTGAAAGTCCGTATTGCCCAGCGACAGCCCCGAAACCCGAAGGATCTGGAGAAGGTCTGTATGGAGGAGTGGGCCAAAATCCCTGCTGCAGTGTGTGCAAACCTGGTCAAGAACTACAGGAAACGTATGATCTCTGTAATTGCAAACAAAGGTTTCTGTAGCAAATATTAAGTTCTGCTTTTCTGATGTATCAAATACTTATGCCATGCAATAAAATGCAAATTAATTACTTTTTAAAAATCATACAATGTGATTTTCTGGATTTTTGTTTTAGATTCAGTCTCTCACAGTTTAAATATACCTATGATAAAAATTACAGACCTCTACATGCTTTGTAAGTAGGAAAACCTGCAAAATCGGCAGCGTATCAAATACTTGTTCTCCCCACTGTATATCATTAATTAATTAATTTTATTTTATATAATATCTATAAGCCAGCAAAGAATACAAGGTTAGGCCATCTTGCCTTTCTCAAAGGTGTGCCGATTCGTTAATAAGAGACTCACCTCTTGAAGTTGCAGGCAGACTGTGACATGACAATCTGTGTTCACTGTGTTGAAAATACGAGGACTAACCTTCAGCCCTCCTCCAGGTGGAGACGGTCTCATCTCTTGTTTCTCCATCTCCTTATTCTTTTTATTTCTCTCAACTGCTTGGGGGTTTTTGACGCCCCTGGAGGTTGTCTAAGAGGAGATGGAGAGGTCAGAATGGCAGCTACAGACACACGGCCGTGTCCCCACTGGCACTCTATTCCCAATATAGTGCACTACTTTAGACCAGGGCCCTATTGAACCCTATTCCCTATATAGTGCACTACTTTAGACCAGAGCACTATAGAACCCTATATAGTGCACTACTTTACACCAGGGCCCTATTGAACCCTATTCCCTATATAGTGCACTACTTTAGACCAGAGCACTATAGAACCCTATATAGTGCACTACTTTAGACCAGAGCACTATAGAACCCTATTCAGTGCACTACTTTAGACCAGGGCCCTATTGAACCCTATTCCCTATATAGTGCACTACATTAGACCAGAGCCCTATAGAAACCTATTCCCTATATAGTACACTACTTTAGACCAGGGCCCTATAGAACCCTATTCCCTATATAGTGCACTACATTAGACCAGAGCCCTATAGAAACCTATTCCCTATATAGTGCACTACTTTAGACCAGGGCCCTATAGAACCCTATTCCCTATATAGTGCACTACATTAGACCAGAGCCCTATAGAAACCTATTCCCTATATAGTACACTACTTTAGACCAGGGCCCTATAGAACCCTATTCCCTATTTAGACCAGGGCCCTATAGAACCCTATTCCCTATTTAGACCAGGGCCCTATAGAACCCTATATAGTGCACTACTTTAGACCAGAGCCCTATAGAACCCTATTCAGTGCACTACTTTAGACCAGGGCCCTATAGAACCCTATTCCCTATATAGTGCACTACATTAGACCAGAGCCCTATAGAAACCTATTCCCTATATAGTACACTACTTTAGACCAGGGCCCTATAGAACCCTATTCCCTATTTAGACCAGGGCCCTATAGAACCCTATTCCCTATTTAGACCAGGGCCCTATAGAACCCTATTCCCTATTTAGACCAGGGCCCTATAGACTTGTAACAGTATAGTCAACACTAACGTCTCATCATGTGTTCAGTGTTCAGTTGAAACAAGTTAATTCATTGTCTTCCGTTCACTTCACTTCACTTTTTGATCTTTTCAGAAATGGGTCTCTCATTATTGAGAGATTTTACAGACAAGAGATTTACTAGAATACAGGCCTACATGTGCATGTCATTATCTGACTAGAAATATTATGTTGAACATAATTCTATTTGTACGGTTAAATGCTAGATACAGAAGTGTTGCATATCAAACTGAGCTTCCTGAGAGAGGATAGTGCTCGCCATTGCCATTGGACAGAGCAGCCAGACTTCCTGAGAGAGGATAGTGCTCGCCATTGGACAGAGCAGCCAGACTTCCTGAGAGAGGATAGTGCTCGCCATTGGACAGAGCAGCCAGACTTCCTGAGAGAGGATAGTGCTCGCCATTGGACAGAGCAGCCAGACTTCCTGAGAGAGGATAGTGCTCGCCATTGGCTAGAGCAGCCAGACTTCCTGAGAGAGGATAGTGCTCGCCATTGGACAGAGCAGCCAGACTTCCTGAGAGAGGATAGTGCTCGCCATTGGACAGAGCAGCCAGACTTCCTGAGAGAGGATAGTGCTCGCCATTGGACAGAGCAGCCAGACTTCCTGAGAGAGGATAGTGCTCGCCATTGGACAGAGCAGCCAGACTTCCTGAGAGAGGATAGTGCTCGCCATTGGCTAGAGCAGCCAGACTTCCTGAGAGAGGATAGTGCTCGCCATTGGACAGAGCAGCCAGACTTCCTGAGAGAGGATAGTGCTTGCCATTGGACAGAGCAGCCAGATGTCACACTTCCTGAGAGAGGATAGTGCTCGCCATTGGCTAGAGCAGCCAGATGTCACACTTCCTGAGACACATTCAGTACAGTTAATGCAGATATATAGCCGTTGCCAGGTCGTCACTAGTTACCACAGCCACAAAGTCATAAACCCCACCTACTTCTACAATTTATCTTCTTAAAATATTATTTTAAACCTAACCATAACCACACTGCTAACCTTATGCCTAAATTAAGACAAAAATAAAATAAAAATTAGTTTTCATGAATTTTACAATTTAGCCAATTTTGACTTTGTGGCTGTGCTATCTAGTGGGAACCCAGTTTCCAGCTGTTTGACACATGCTGGATTATATGGGTCTTCCCATGTGGCAAGAGGCCTGGTCCCAGATCTGTTAGAGGCATTAAGTTCCATTGTTGTGTCAGGGAAAGCATAAGTTATAGCCTGGTCCCAGATCAGAGGCATTAAGTTCCATTGTTGTGTCAGGGAAAGCATAAGTTATAGCCAGGTCCCAGATCTGTTAGAGGCATTAAGCTCCAGTATATAGTGTTGTTGTGTCGGGGAAAGCATAAGTTATAGCCTGGTCCCAGATCTGTTAGAGGCATTAAGCTCCAGTATATAGTGTTGTTGTGTCAGGGAAAGCATAAGCTATAGCCTGGTCCCAGATCTGTTAGAGGCATTAAGCTCCAGTATATAGTGTTGTTGTGTCAGGGAAAGCATAAGTTATGGCCTGGTCCCAGATCTGTTAGAGGCATTAAGTTCCATTGTTGTGTCAGGGAAAGCATAAGCTATAGCCTGGTCCCAGATCTGTTAGAGGCATTAAGTTCCATTGTTGTGTCAGGGAAAGCATAAGCTATAGCCTGGTCCCAGATCTGTTAGAGGCATTAAGCTCCAGTATATAGTGTTGTTGTGTCAGGGAAAGCATAAGTTATAGCCTGGTCCCAGATCTGTTAGAGGCATTAAGCTCCAGTATATAGTGTTGTTGTGTCAGGGAAAGCATAAGCTATAGCCTGGTCCCAGATCTGTTAGAGGCATTAAGCTCCAGTATATAGTGTTGTTGTGTCAGGGAAAGCATAAGTTATGGCCTGGTCCCAGATCTGTTAGAGGCATTAAGTTCCATTGTTGTGTCAGGGAAAGCATAAGCTATAGCCTGGTCCCAGATCTGTTAGAGGCATTAAGTTCCATTGTTGTGTCAGGGAAAGCATAAGTTATAGCCTGGTCCCAGATCTGTTAGAGGCATTAAGCTCCAGTATATAGTGTTGTTGTGTCAGGGAAAGCATAAGTTATAGCCTGGTCCCAGATCTGTTAGAGGCATTAAGCTCCAGTATATAGTGTTGTTGTGTCAGGGAAAGCATAAGTTATGGCCTGGTCCCAGATCTGTTAGAGGCATTAAGCTCCAGTATATAGTGTTGTTGTGTCAGGGAAAGCATAAGTTATAGCCTGGTCCCAGATCTGTTAGAGGCATTAAGCTCCAGTATATAGTGTTGTTGTGTCAGGGAAAGCATAAGTTATAGCCTGGTCCCAGATCTGTTAGAGGCATTAAGCTCCAGTATATAGTGTTGTTGTGTCAGGGAAAGCATAAGCTATAGCCTGGTCCCAGATCTGTTAGAGGCATTAAGCTCCAGTATATAGTGTTGTTGTGTCAGGGAAAGCATAAGTTATAGCCAGGTCCCAGATCTGTTAGAGGCATTAAGTTCCATTGTTGTGTCAGGGAAAGCATAAGTTATAGCCTGGTCCCAGATCTGTTAGAGGCATTAAGCTCCAGTATATAGTGTTGTTGTGTCAGGGAAAGCATAAGTTATAGCCAGGTCCCAGATCTGTTAGAGGCATTAAGCTCCAGTATATAGTGTTGTTGTGTCGGGAAAGCATAAGTTATAGCCTGGTCCCAGATCTGTTTGTGCGATCTTGCCAACTCCTGTGGTCAAAGGAGTGACAATAACCATTGGAGCTGGAAAGACAGCACAAACAGATTGGGAACTAGGGTAAGGAACGGTTTTAAAAAGTTAAGACAGAATGACAGTGTGCAGCGCCAGAAGTGAGAGGTGTGGGTGGTGGGAGGAAATACCAGCAGAGTGAAGACATTGAGCTGAGAACATGGTCTTCATACTCACCTCGATGCTTTAGTAGGCCGACATGCTTTATGGGTTGGATACAATTGGCTTTGACTGAAGAATTTCTGTATAACAGTAAAAATATCCACCAGTCTTATGAGGAGCTACTAAACATTATGATTGAAGAGACATTAGTAGCCTTGCAACAAAAGGGCACAAACACCATAAATTGGATTTCTAGATTGGATTTCTAGATTGGATTTCTTGGTTCAAGGCTCGTTATATAGGCGAACCTTTTCACACTACTGAGCCGAATCAAGCCGAGCTGCAGTGTGCTGACCTGGTTACACGGCACATCTACCGTACAGGTGTAGGATCTTAATTTGAGACAGTTTGCAACAGCCCAAACTTAATCATGCAGCAACAGGGAATGTGAATTATTATGTGTATTATAATTAAATTGAGAAAGGGAAATGGAAAAAAAATCGAGTCTGAAATTTCACAGTGAAAATTACAAACTTCAGAAGACTTTTTCAATCTCAAAATACACTGCAAGTTTGAAATGTCCTGGACATTTCTCCTGCAACAGGGTCATCACATTAAGATCCTACATCTGTAGCTGCTGGAACCGTGCTGGGAAAGGATTGGAGCCAGCACAGTAGGGTTTTATCGGTCAGTTCACACGATAGTGTAAAAAGGATAGCTAATAAGATCACTGCCTTCTCTCTTCTCCCAGCAGACTCCACTGTGTCTCAGTAAGCTCTTCTACGCTATACGAAGAACAACACTTGGAGATTGGCTGGCTGCTGAGATTAACTAGTAGAGTTGGGACCATAAACCATACCGATCACTTATCACAGGCATTTTGCGGATATCGTTCATTACGATAAGTAGCCTATACTAGAGAAATGTGTTTGAAATTAAATATGACTGATTGTTAATGGAACAATTAATGGCTACAACCATCCAACTAGTAGTAGTTTAAAATGTTTTTGTTATAAACTTTATCGTTATTGCATCAATTCAGGCAATTTATCCCAATATGGATTTTTGTCCGTATCGCCCAGCTCTACTGACTGTTCAGTGGATGTCTACAGTATGCCACTTAGAAGACACCCATCCAAGCTAAATGACTCATGGTACAGTGGTGTACAGGATCACTGTGGGAACTGAACCCACAACCTCCACACCCTAATCCCACTGAGCCACACAGGACCACCATGTGTAGGCTATATAGGACTGGTTTCCTGGACACAGATTAATCCTAGTCCTGGACAACAAAAAAAAGACCAGTTTAACGGTGAATCTCCATGGAAAATGCTTTCCAGTCCTGGACTAGGTTGAATCTGTGTCCGGGAAACCAGCCCTTCGCTGTACCAGTGTAAGCCAACCTTATATGGTTGTCATAAAAACTGGTCCAAAACAGTCATACCTCTTTCTGTCTCTGCTCGGCTGTCTCTGCCAGCTGACGTCTCCTTGTCTCCTGGGAAGGAAGCAGAACATGATGTTGAGTATAAGGACAATGTAAAAAATAACGTTATAATGAAATTAATGAGAAAAATATATATATATTAAACGAGAGACCTGAAGAGCAGAGATCTGAATGGGAACGTATAAATCTGATTGTTTTGGTGTTTGTTGGTTATGCTGTTACGTTACATTGTTTCATTTTAGAATCCAACTATATGTACAATTTGTTTACGATGTTGACCTGAAACATGGACAATAGTGTGTGTGTATAAATATATATATATAAGTGTAACTCGCTAGTTACCGCCAGCACCCAAGCTAATAATGAACCGAGCCACTGTAACTAGTTACTTACTCGATCTGGTGTGGGGGACAAGTCGTTCCCAGATCCACCAAGGCACGGTAAACACATCCCCATATTTGAGCAAGGAAATCAAAATGTTTACTTTCAGTGTTGCATGTTTGTTGACTAAATTACTTGACTAGATTGAGCTACTTAACGTTATTTCGCAACATCTAGAAGAACCCAGCAGGCAAAAAATGGACTAGTTAAGTTAGTTCCTCTTGTGCACATCGACAAAAAGTGTCCACCCACTCTGCTTTTGATAAATCTACGAGCTAACTAACTATAAGCACTTGATATATTTTTTTCTCTCCATCTAACCACTTATTGAAACGACTTGGAAAACGTCCACTTGAAAGACAGGGTGGGAGGGGGGGGAGACTTGGCCAATGTAAACACAGAATATGAGTTGTGTTCAAGAACATGCCTTAAAAATGTTTTACCTTTGTTAGATCATCAGCACACATTTTAAATGGCTTTTTACAGATTTGATGTTTTTACAAAGAAAGTACTTTTATTCAAGGTTATTTTTCATTGGTTTTAACAACATGTACTTTTTACCAAATTTAAATGTAACTTTCAAATGCTGTGTTTTATGCTTTGTTGCCGTTTTTATGTGTGTAAATGATGTAAAAAATGTATGAGCTGTTTTTAAAGGAATTGTGTCAATAAAACATTTCAAAAAAAAAAAAAAAAAAAAAAAAAAAAACCTCAGACGGGCTTGTTATTCTTCTATAATATAACGGGGGTCCGCAAACAAACGTTAAAATGTGTTTGCCACCACCTATTGTGCTGGAGTGTCTGGTCAATCACAACATTAGCTCCACATTTCTAAATCCTCCTACCGAACTCAGTACTTCTGAGAAGAAAGAAAAGCCCTACTAACTTCAAAAAAAAAAAAAACCTCCCTCATCCCCCTTCCAAACCTCTCCAACCTCAATCCAACACTTCAGTCTTTCCGTGTCTTCAACATACTTACAACAATACATGCTCCATCGTTTCATTGACCATACACTCCAGACACAAACCATTCACATGTTGCCAACCAGATGTCATGATAAGTTCAATGTACCATTTTTTCATTTAACGAGGCAAGTCAGTTAAGAACAAATTCTTATTTACAATGACGGCCTAGGAACAGTGGGTTAACTGCCTTGTTCAGGGGGCAGAACGACAGAGTTTTACCTTGTCAGCTCAGGGGTTTGATCAAGCAACCTTTCGGTTACTGGCCCAACACTAGGCTATCTTCCGCCCCCAATGTCCTAGGCGCAGTCGAGCAAACGCCACCTCTTCCTTCCTAATCTGACCTTTGAATCTTGGTCCACCAACCTTTCTTGGAGGGTAGATAAATGCCGGCCCTTGGGCTCCAAATCCAATTTCTTCTGCCGCACATCTATCAAAATGGCTCTGATCTTACATTTGGCCCCACCTCTACCCAGTGGAACATTAATATCAATTATATCTAGTTGTAAAGCTCTTTTGGCTAACTGGTCTACAATTGAATTCCCAAATGTATTGGGACCCAAAAGTATCTCACTACTACACCCAGTCTCTCCATTCTCCATGATAACACGAATTCCTCCAATAGTAGGTCACTCCTACTAGATTTACCAGGTGATAAACTATTCTGTAGCTCAGTTGGTAGAGCATGGCGCTTGTAACGCCAGGGTAGTGGGTTCGATCCCCGGGAGCACCCATACCTAGAATGTATGCACACATGACTGTAAGTCGCTTTGGATAAAAGTGTCTGCTAAATGGCATATATTATTATTATTATTATTATATATTATTCGATACAGACAGAGAATATGATCATACTATAATTCTAAACAGGCTGTACGTCCTCCACCCACTGGAGGGCAACTAGGGTGGCAGTTAGTGGTTAAGAGTGTTGGTTGCTGGTTTGAATCCTCGAGCCGACTAGGTGGAAAATCTTGTGCCTTTAACACCAATTGCTCCTGTAAGTTGCTTTGGATAAGAGTGTCTGCTAAATGGGGTGGGAGGTTGCCTATTGGTTAGAGTGGAGGGTTGGCAGGGTAGCCTAGTGGTTAGAGTGTAGGGACGGCAGGGTAGCCTAGTGGTTAGAGTGGAGGGGCGGCAGGGTAGCCTAGTGGTTAGAGTGGAGGGGCGGCAGGGTAGCCTAGTGGTTAGAGTGGAGGGACAGCAGGGTAGCCTAGTGGTTAGAGTGGAGGGGCGGCAGGGTAGACTAGTGGTTAGAGTGGAGGGACGGCAGGTAGCCTAGTGGTTAGAGTGGAGGGACGGCAGGTAGCCTAGTGGTTAGAGTGTTGGACTAGTAACCGGAAGGTTGCAAGTTCAAACTGACAAGGTACAAATCTGTCGTTCTGCCCCTGAACAGGCAGTTAACCCACTGTTCCTAGGCTGTCATTGATAATAAGAATGTGTTCTTTAACTGACTTGCCTAGTTAATTAAAGGTAAAATAAATTTAAAAAATGACTCAAATGTAAATGTACTAATCGTCAACAGTTCAACTGAGTATACTGACAGATCATCTGTCTTCTGCACATCAAACTCAGGAATGTAAATGTGCTAATCGCCAACAGTTCAACTGAGTATACTGACAGATCATCTGTCTTCTGCACATCAAACTCAGGAATGTAAATGTGCTAATCGCCAACAGTTCAACTGAGTATACTGACAGATCATCTGTCTTCTGCACATCAAACTCAGGAATGTAAATGTGCACCCACTATCTGGGTCCTTGGATCCATCTGTGAAAAGTGGTAAAAATGCATTTAAAAAACCTTCAACCAATATAATTGTCACTGACTTCTGACCAATCTTTCCTTTTGTCTACCAAGGTTAGATCAACAACAGGATCTGGTGAGTAACCATGGAGGAACAGACCATAATCACCACGGAAGGGCCAACCTCCAACCTCTGTCATCAGCAGGTTTTTCCAACTGTCCAACCAAAACCACTGCCTTGTCTACTTGTATATTCCCAACAGTAATCGAGAAATGTAGCAGTGAGATGCTCAACTTTACAGCCGTTCAGCCTAACCCAATAAAATAATGGCTTGTTTTTTTTACGCCATATATCCAAAGGCATCTCACCACACGGACAGGCTGCACACAACACTTAGGTATACAGAACGACTGCATAGTGTGTTCTGAATGTATTTGTAACCCGTTTTGCGATCTGAAACACAACCCCTTTGCAGTCTGCCATGTGCGATCGAAGCTGCCGCCCCGTGACCACGAGTCACCAGTTTGCCGGCAGCAACACAAAAAAAAGTACTTCCGCAGTACGGGAGTTAAGAAACTTTCAAAATAAAAGTCCCCGACGTAATATTAGAAAAAAAGTGTGAATAACTTGTATTTATTCACGATATATGAACAACTATTGTCTAAACATTAACAATGATTCATATTTGTTCATATCTAAGTTGCATTACATTTGGTTTTTAAAATATGTTCTAAGGTCAAATAAATGTTCCCAATATGAATCACCGCAAATGGAATACATATTTGCCTATAGAGCAACAAATATTCTGGGTGCCACAGTAAAAGTATTGTAGGAAATACTCAGGGGTGTCTGTAGAATGTATATATGGAGTCATGTCATGGGGTTCTGAATAACACGGAGTGTTGCCACTATGTATTACACATACAATGATTTGTATCGTGGTCAATGGAATGGGTGTAGAAAGGCTCGCAACACTCTTGTGTTTTTCCATATGAATCGTTTTTCCTGTACCTATGTTTGTACCGTATAGTTTACAGGCATCCCATTTTAAGCTGTTTGACCACAGTAAAAGTCCAGCAACATTTCCTATGACCTAGCATTTTGTTTAAAATGATTTGTATTCTAGGGACTCTAGTGAGTAGACTGGACTAGGGACTCTAGTGAGTAGACTGGACTAGGGACTCTAGTGAGTAGACTGGACTAGGGACTCTAGTGAGTAGACTGGACTAGGGACTCTAGTGAGTAGACTGGACTAGGGACTCTAGTGAGTAGACTGGACTAGGGACTCTAGTGAGTAGACTGGACTAGGGACTCTAGTGAGTAGACTGGACTAGGGACTCTAGTGAGTAGACTGCACTAGGGACTCTAGTGAGTAGACTGGACTAGGGACTCTAGTGAGTAGACTGGACTAGGGACTCTAGTGAGTAGACTGGACTAGGGACTCTAGTGAGTAGACTGGACTAGGGACTCTAGTGAGTAGACTGGACTAGGGACTCTAGTGAGTAGACTGGACTAGGGACTCTAGTGAGTAGACTGGACTAGGGACTCTAGTGAGTAGACTGGACTAGGGTTTTATGGACACACAATCAACCGTTTTTCCTGTAAAGTGCCATTTCTTTGTGCAATACAACAAAAAATACAGTGACTTTTCTTAAACATTACATTTCAAAATTGCATCCCTTGAACAATAGCACCAGTAAATAAACAAGAATCATACAATCAAAATAAATGTTTTTTTATTGTTTAAATCTGTATGTATTTGTATATTATTATTGTTCACCAGTAGGCTATTATGTTCTTGACATTAACTCCAACCTTTCCTCAATGTGCTAAACCTTATAATATTATCTATCTTATAGAATGTAGTATTTGTCTTTCGTTTAGAATTTTCCCACATGTAGTTATATTTTTTTTTAACATCATTTTAACATTATGCACTATTCAAAGCTGCAAAAAAATATTAGTTCACACATAGCGTCAGACTTTTATTTTGAAGGCAAAATTCTTCGCGTCTATGCAGGTGTTGTGAGATCTGATAATCTGTGTCGAACTGCAAAAAGAAGACTTGGAACACCAGTATAAAGATATATAAATTGTATAATAAAATAATAAATTATATAAATAAAATTTTGCACGCCCAATTTTTCAGTTTTTGATTTGTTAAAAAAGTTTGAAATATCCAATAAATGTCGTTCCACTTCATGATTGTGTCCCACTTGTTGTTGATTCTTCACAAACAAATACAGTTTTATATCTTAATGTTTGAAGCCTGAAATGTGGCAAAAAGGTCGCAAAGTTCAAGGGGGCCGAATACTTTCGCAAGGCACTGTATAGGGTAGGCACTTTCAATGACGTGATGGAGTTAAATGAAGTGCTGGTGTGCGTAATGATGAGCAGCCTGGTGACTTCGAGCTCCAGAGAGGGGGAGCAGACGTGACAGTAATGGATATTTGACCAAGAAGGAGAGTGATTGGAGTGCTGCATCAGATGATCTGGCCTCCACAACCACCCGACCTCAACCCAATTGAGATGGTTTGGGATGAGTTGGACCGCAGTGTGAAGGAAAAAAGCAGCCAACAAGTGCTCAGCATATGTGGGAACTCCTTCAAGGCTTGGAAAAGCATTTCAGGTGAAGCTGGTTGAGAGACTGTCAATAGTGTACAAAACTGTCATCAAGGCAAAGGGTTAACTTTGATTTGTTTAACACTTTTCTGGTTACCACATGATTCCATATGTGTTGAATGTATGTAGAATGTAGAAAAATAGTTTTAAAAATAAAGAAAAACCCTGGAATGTGTAGGTGTGTCCAAACATTTGACTGGTACTGTACATGCATGTCAATCTATTTCCAATAATAAAAATATATATAATTTGCACTTTATTTGACCATGCAAACAGTAATTGTATTTCCCCTTTATTTCTCCCCTTAAATATATTCATATGCACTACACTACACAAAACGCTGGGTTGTTTGGATGACTAGTCGTTGGGTCAGTTAGTTGGGTTGCTTTCTTTAGCAAGAGCACGGTTGGGTTGTTAAAGGTTATTGATGCTGCGTTAATTCTCCCGCCAAATCCAGAAGGTCGAAGTGATCAGGCAATGAGTCAATGAGGATTGTTGCAGCTGTTTAGCAAGTCTAGCGTACCGTGCAGCCAGCGCTGAATGGAATTGCTTTTTGCTGGACAAATGGGAAAGACGTTGTGGCTGACCAAAAACTGTGAGTAAAAAGCTACCTAGCTGACATGACTAATGATCCATTCAGGTTAAATAGACCTAGCTATCATAATTACATATTTTCTCAGTCATTGAGTCATTAAAATTCGTTTTTCAACTACTCCACAAATTTCTTGTTAACAAGCTATATTTATGGCAAGTCGGTTAGGACATCTACTTTGTGCATGACACAAGTAATTTTTCCAACAACTGTTTACAGACAGATTATTTCACTTATAATTCACTGTATCACAATTCCAGTGGGTCAGAAGTACACATACACTAACCGCTTGGAAAATTCCAGAAAATGATGTCATGGCTTTAGAAGCATCTGATAGGCTAATTGACATAATTTGAGTCAATTGGAGGTGTACCCGTGGATGTATTTCAAGGCCTACCTTCAAACCCAGTGCCTCTTTGCTTGACATCATGGGAAAATCAAAAGCAATCAAACAAGACTTCAGGAAAAAAAATTGTAGACCTCAACAAGTCTGGTTCATCCTTGGGATCAATTCCCAAATGCCTGAAGGTACCACGTTCATCTGTACAAACAATAGTACGCAAGTATAAACAACATGGGACCACGCAGCCGTTATACCGCTCAGGAAGGAGACTCATTCCGTTTCCTAGAGATGAACGTACTTTGGTGCGAAAAGTGCAAATCAATCCCAGAACAACAGCAAAGGACCTTGTGAAGATGCTGGAGGAAACGGGTACAAAAGTATCTATAGCCACAGTAAAACGAGTCCTATATCGACATAACCTGAAAGGCCGCTCAGAAAGGAAGAAGCCACTGCTCCAAAACTACCATAAAAAAGCCAGACTACCATTTGCAACTGCACATGGGGACAAAGATTGTACTTTTTGGAGAAATGTCCTCTGGTTTCATGACACAAAAATAGAACTGTTTGGCCATAATGACCATCATTATGTATGGAGGAAGAAGGGGGAGGCTTGCAAGCCGAAGAACACCATCCTAACCGTGATGCACGGGGGTGGCAGCATCATGTTGTTGGGGTGCTTTGCTGCAGGAGGGACTGGTGCACTTCACAAAATAGATGGAATCATGAGGCGGAACATTGTGTGGATATATTGAAGCAACATCCGAAGACAGTCAGGAAGTTAAATTTTTGTTAAATTTATTTGACCTTTTATCTAACTAAGCAAGTCAGTTAAGAACTAATTCTTATTTTCAATGACGGCCTAGGAACAGTGGGTTAACTGCCTGTTCAGGGGCAGAATGGCAGATTTTTACCTTGTCAGCTCGGGGATTTGATCTTTCAACCTTTTGGTTTCTTGTCCAATGCTCTAACCACAAGGCTACCTGCTGCAAATTGGTCTTCCAAATGGACAATGACCCCAAGCATACTTCCAAAGTTGTTGCAAAATGCCATCACAAAGCCCTGACCTCAATCTCATAGAACATTTGTGGGCTGAACTGAGAAAGCGTGTGTAAGCAAGGAGGCCTATAAACCTGTCTCAGTTACACCTGCTCTGTCAGGAGGAATGGGCCAAAATTCACCCAACTTATTGTGGGAAGGCTACCCAAAATGTTTGACCCAAGTTAAACCATTTTACATTTTTTCAAGGATTAAATGTCAGGAATTGTGGAACTGAGTATAGAGGTATTTGGCTAAAGTATGTATGTAAACTTCCAACTTCAACTGTACATATTGAACTGAAGGTAGTGTCTCAAATGTGTATCCATTTGATCTGACCTCTAATACCTTGGTCCCCCAGATACTAAAGACAACATTGTCCTGTTTCCACCGATAACGAGTTGGAAAGAAGACTGCCTGCACAAGCATTGATCAAGAGTCATATTGTAGCGTAAGTATACATGTTACTTTTTTAAATTTTTTATTTGATTTATTTCACCTTTATTTAACCAGGTAGGCTAGTTGAGAACAAGTTCTCATTTATAATTGTGACCTGGCTAAGATAAAGCAAAGCAGTTCGACACATACAACGACACAGAGTTACACATGGAGTAAAACAAACATACAGTCAATAATACAGTAGAAACAAGTCTATATACGATGTGAGCAAATGAGGTGAGGGAGGTAAAGGAGACCTTGAAGTAGTGTTTCCCCTTGCTCTGCAAGGGCCGTGGCTTTTTGTGGAGCGATGGGTAACGATGCTTCGTGGGTAACTGTTGTTGATGTGTGCAGAGGGTCCCTGGTTCGCGCCCGGGTATGGGCGAGGGGACGGTCTAAAGTTATACTGTTACATTGGTGCCGTGACTCACATTGGTGATTCAAATGATTGAATACAATTTAATATGTAATACTTTTAACCAAAGGTGGGAATGAAACTAATTACAAATACACTCGTTACTGTAATTGAGTAGCTTTTCCAAGTACTTTTTTTAGTATTTTTCAGTCAGTAAATGTACGCCACCGGTCAAAAGTTTTAGAATACCTACTCATTCAAGGGTTTCTATTTTTTTTAACCATTTTTTTACATAGTTTTGTAGAATTCACTATTATTCTACTATGAAATAACACATGGAATAATGTTGTAACCAAAAAAGTGTTAAACAAATCATTAAAGTAGCCACTCTTTGCCTTGATGACAGCTTTGCACACTCTTGGCATTCTCTCAACCAGATTCACCTGGAATGCTTTTCCAACACCTTTGAAGAGTTCCCACATGCTGAGAACTTGTTGGCTGCTTTTCTTTTACTCTGCGGTCCAACTCATCCCAAACCATCTCTATTTTGTTGAGGTTGGGTGATTGTGGAGGCCAGGTCATCTGATGCAGCACTCCCATCACTCTTCTTCTTGGTCAATTAGCCCTTACACAGCCTGGAGGTGTGTTGGGTCATTGTCCTGTTGAAAAACAACTGATCGTCTCACTAAGCGCAAACCAGATGGGATGGCATATCGCTACAGAATGCTGTGGTAGCCATGCTGGTTAAGTGTGCCTTTGAATACTGTATAAATCACAAGTGTCACCAGCAAAGCACCATCACACCTCCTCCTCCTCCTCCATGCTTCACGGTGGGAACCACACATGCAGAGATCATCCGTTCACCTGCTCTTTGTATCACAAAGAAAGACTCGGTTGGGACCAAAAATATAAATATAGGATAGATTTCCACTGGTCTAATGTCCATTGCTTGTGTTTCTTGACCCAAGCCAAGTCTCTTCTTATTATTGGTGTCCTTTAGTAGTGGTTTCTTTGCAACAATTCAACCATGAAGGCCTGATTCATGCAGTTAACTCTAATGAACGTGTCCAGAGGTAACGCTGGGTCTTCCATTCCTGTGGCGGTCCTCATGAGTTTCATCATAGTGGTTGATGCCTTTTTGCGACTGCACTTGAAGGAAACTTTCAAAGTTCTTGAAATGTTCCATATTTACTGATCTTTATGTTTTAAAGAAATTATGGACTGTAAATTATCTTTGCTTATATGAGCTGTTCTTTCCATAATATGGATTTGGTCGTTTACCAAATAGTGCTGTCTTCTGTATACCACCCCTAGCTTGTCACAGCACAATTGGGCTATCTTCTGTGTACCACCCCTAGCTTGTCACAGCACAATAGGGCTATCTTCTGTATACCACCCCTAGCTTGTCACAGCACAATAGGGTTATCTTCTGTATACCACCCCTACCTTGTCACAGCAAAACTGACTGGCTCAAATGCTTTAATCTGTGTACTTACTTTCCTTAACTTTTAACAAGGCACACTTGTTAATTTAAATGCATTCCAGGTAACTACCTCATGAAGCTGGTTGAGAGAATGCCAAGTGTGTGCAAAGCTGTCAAGGTAAAGGGTGCCTACTTAAATATATATATATATAACACTTTTTGGTTACTACATGAATCCATATGTTAACAGTAAAATACAGAAACCCTTGAATGAGTAATTGTGTCCATATCCTATATTAAGAAAGAGACCCTTAGGCCCCAGAGATATGCTGTATGGCATGCTACAACACAGACATGCCTTTCTTTGTCAGATGGCTACTGCGTCTTCTATACAGATACAGATGTACAGAAGGTGTCATTTGTACATTTTCGATTTTCAAATGTTTTGTATAGAGATGAGCATTATACTGTTTGATTTATAGGAGTAACTCTGGTAGACCTGAAACAGTCGTCCTCACCTGAAGTGATCCTCACCTGTCGTCCTCACCTGAAGTTGAACTGTCTGAGTCCGGGGGGGGTCACTGCCTTCATGTCATAGGCCCTCAGTAGCTAAAGCTTTATAATAGCCAAACCTTCACAAACGTCTCTAAACTTTTTAATATCAAAAGTAAATCAATCCGTTGTTAATAGCGGAAAATGTAAGCAGAAGAGCAAATGTAAAACAGGCAAATAATGCACTACCCTCCCCCGTGCCTAATAATAATAAAAACACAACGTTCCCCAAAGCAAAAATATACGTTTGACAACCCTCCCCTATTTTGGCCCACCCATCCCACCCAGTAAATTTAGGTACTAAGGGTGAGTTTCTCAAAAAACATAAAAGAAAGTTTTTAGCAATAATATCATCATGTTGATAGTTGTGTCGGTAGTTGTGGCCCATATTGAAAACAGTGGAATTGTCATCATCAATCATCTGTTGGTAACCGTTGGTAACCACAATGGACCCTTGTTACACATCAGGTGTGTCTGTTTGCTACAGTGTTTCGTTCATTCAGGTCTTCCATCTGTTTGCTACAGTGTTTCGTTCATTCAGGTCTTCATCTGTTTGCTACAGTGTTTCGTTCATTCAGGTCTTCATCTGTTTGCTACAGTGTTTCGTTCATTCAGGTCTTCATCTGTTTGCTACAGTGTTTCGTTCATTCAGGTCTTCATCTGTTTGCTACAGTGTTTCGTTCATTCAGGTCTTCATCTGTTTGCTATGTTTCTGGTCTTCATCTGTTTGCTACAGTGTTTCGTTCATTCAGGTCTTCCATCTGTTTGCTACAGTGTTTCGTTCATTCAGGTCTTCATCTGTTTGCTACAGTGTTTCGTTCATTCAGGTCTTCATCTGTTTGCTACAGTGTTTCGTTCATTCAGGTCTTCATCTGTTTGCTACAGTGTTTCGTTCATTCAGGTCTTCCATCTGTTTGCTACAGTGTTTCGTTCATTCAGGTCTTCATCTGTTTGCTACCGTGCTTCGTTCATTCATGGGGCGGCAGGGTAGCCTAGTGGTTAGAGCGTTGGACTAGTCGCAAGGTTGCAAGTTCAAATCCCCGAGCTGACAAGGTACAAATCTGTCGTTCTGCCCCTGAACAGGCAGTTAGCCCACTGTTCCTAGGCCGTCATTGAAAATAAGAATTTGTTCTTAACTGACTTGCCTAGTAAAATAAAAATAAAAAAATTCAGGTCTTCATCTGTTTGCTACAGTGCTTCGTTCATTGAGACTGGTCTTGAGAAAGGCCTCTGTGCTGAAACATTGTACATCTAACAGTCAAATCATAAAGTAAACTGTAAAGTAAACTCTTTTTTTGGGGGGGTCATTTTCTGGTGTTTTGAAATTATTTTTTTATTTTTATAACTTAAGCATGCAGTCAATTGCTACTCCCTGTTGCACACAAGCTTCCATTCCCCACAAACAGATTCCACAAGCTTCCATTCCCCACAAAGCGTTTCCACAAGCTTCCATTCCCCACAAACAGTTTCCACAAGCTTCCATTCCCCACAAAGCGTTTCCACAAGCTTCCATTCCCCACAAAGCGTTTCCACAAGCTTCCATTCCCCACAAACAGTTTCCACAAGCTTCCATTCCCCACAAACAGTTTCCACAAGCTTCCATTCCCCACAAACAGATTCCACAAGCTTCCATTCCCCACAAACAGTTTCCACAAGCTTCCATTCCCCACAAACAGTTTCCACAAGCTTCCATTCCCCACAAACAGTTTCCACAAGCTTCCATTCCCCACAAACAGTTTCCACAAGCTTCCATTCCCCACAAACAGTTTCCACAAGCTTCCATTCCCCACAAACAGTTTCCACAAGCTTCCCTTCCCCACAAACAGTTTCCACAAGCTTCCCTTCCCCACAAACAGTTTCCACAAGCTTCCCTTCCCCGTGTCACAAAGAGATTTCTGGATGATTTTTAAGAAGACATAAATCATCAACCCTGTTACTTTATTTGACACTATAGTATTTTTTATTTGATTTAACCTCCTTGAGATAAACTAGTTGAGCATGTGTCTTCTTTATGAAATAAAGTTACAATTTGGTGTAATCAAAAGTTATTTTTGACCTAAATTCTGTGCCTTTTCACACAAATGTGAAAAGGCACATCATTTACGGAACAACCCTCTTATGAAGTAAACATCGCAAACCTGGGGCTGGACGTCGCAAACCTGGGGCTGGACGTCGCAAACCTGGGGCTGGACGTCGCAAACCTGGGGCTGGACGTCGCAAACCTGGGGCTGGACGTCGCAAACCTGGGGCTGGACGTCGCAAACCTGGGGCTGGACGTCGCAAACCTGGGGCTGGACGTCGCAAACCTGGGGCTGGACGTCGCAAACCTGGGGCTGGACGTCGCAAACCTGGGGCTGGACGTCGCAAACCTGGGGTTGGACGTCGCAAACCTGGGGCTGGACGTCGCAAACCTGGGGCTGGACATCCAGGTTCCATCCCATACGTCCAGATACATCCAGGTTCCATCCCAAACATCCAGGTTCCATCCCAAACATCCAGATACAGTTAGATCAGACTTCACGTGACCTGATATCTTAATGGATGGCATTTCCCCCACGGTACTGCAGGGAGGTGTGTGTGTGTGTGTGTGTGATTTGACTATTTCATTTGGGACTGAAATGACCTAACAAACTAGGACAGGAGCCAAGCACACAGACAAATATTAAATCAATGCTTCTTTTTAGGTCTGTGGCTGGAGCTGGGAGACGGAATGCTATGTTGCCAGAGATGGTGTGTGGTGTATGGAGATATCTTAGGTGGCCTGGTTTGTCACCCAGCTATAACGATGTGGCTTCTCAATCTATTAGTATACTGTAAATCTCGTCTCCAAATTGTACCACTTATACTGCAGTCACACGCCTTACAGCAACACCACCATCTTGATTAGCCGACCCAGGCAGTTTAGGAAGTAGTTATTAGAAGTGTTCGTGGCTAATTGATTTAATTGATTTAATTGTAAGTGTTCTAAATATTTGATCAGCGGGAACGATGAATGTATTTATTTATGTATTCCATAAAGAGTTGCTTTTGGAAACCTGATTTAAAAAAAATCAAAGTCTCGTATTCACTCAGCTTTTCAGTAGGAGTGCTGATCTAGGATCAGATCCCCCCCCCCCCCTGTCCGTATAATTACGAGCTAAAAGGACGAACTGATCCTAGATCACCACTCCTACTCTGATACGCTCTGGGTCTACTACGCGCCCTGATAAAACCAGGGGCCCCATTTAGTGTCAAGGATCAGCAGTCTGTTATCAGCGTGCTGAGGAATCTTAAACAGGTGGTTTAAAAATGGATGAGGCCCACCCAAGCTGCCAGCAACACAAGAGGGAGAGAAATGACCAGGGCAGCATTATTCTGATCTACTAACAGTTTGCCTTTCCAAATATATCAGCTGCGACACTGTCTGAGCAACCCCTCGTCCTGGAGATCATCCCTGGCTAGCAGCCTTCACACTGGAGATACTGAGACAGATCACGACTCTGGTGAGTGAGATCTCTGACAACACGTCTTTTAAACCTCTCTCTGTAGTCAACGCATATAGTAGTACAAGTTAACATTGTACGTAGACAGGTTCTGTTGAGTGAGTCACAGGTGAACACAGTATTCACAGGTGAACACAGTATTCACAGGTGAACACAGTATTCACAGGTGAACACAGTATTCACAGGTGAACTCAGTACTCACAGATTAACTCAGTACTCACAGATTAACTCAGTACTCACAGATTAACTCAGTACTCACAGATTAACTCAGTACTCACAGATTAACTCAGTACTCACAGATTAACTCAGTACTCACAGATTAACTCAGTACTCACAGATTAACTCAGTACTTACAGATTAACTCAGTACTCACAGATTAACTCAGTATTTACAGATTAACTCATAGATTAAATGGGTTAACACAGTACTCACCGGTTAACTCACCGGTTAACTCACCGGTTAACACACAGGTTAACACTACTCATAGCTTAACACACAGGTTACCACTACTCACAGGTTAACACACAGGTTAACACTACTCACAGGTTAACACACAGGTTAACACACAGGTTAACACATTACTCACAGGTCAACTCATGGGTAACAGGGAACCCACATGTGACCAGGGGAAATGACCACTTATGAAAGCCAGTAACCCAAAGATTGTAAATTATAAGTAGCCTAAAGAGGTTTGCTACTGGTTAGAGTGTTGGGCCAGTAGCCAGCAGGTAGCCTAGTGCTTAGAGTGTTGGGCCAGCAGGTAGCCTAGTGGTTAGAGTGTTGGGCCAGCAGGTAGCCTAGTGGTTAGTGTTGGGCCAGCAGGTAGCCTAGTGGTTAGAGTGTTGGGCCAGCAGGTAGCCTAGTGGTTAGAGTGTTGGGCCAGCAGGTAGCCTAGTGGTTAGAGTGTTGGGCCAGCAGGTAGCCTAGTGGTTAGAGTGTTGGGCCAGCAGGTAGCCTAGTGGTTAGAGTGTTGGGCCAGCAGGTAGCCTAGTGGTTAGTGTTGGGCCAGCAGGTAGCCTAGTGGTTAGAGTGTTGGGCCAGCAGGTAGCCTAGTGGTTAGAGTGTTGGGCCAGCAGGTAGCCTAGTGGTTAGAGTGTTGGGCCAGCAGGTAGCCTAGTGGTTAGAGTGTTGGGCCAGCAGGTAGCCTAGTGGTTAGAGTGTTGGGCCAGCAGGTAGCCTAGTGGTTAGAGTGTTGGGCCAGCAGGTAGCCTAGTGGTTAGAGTGTTGGGCCAGCAGGTAGCAGGTAGCTTAGAGTGTTGGGCCAGCAACCAGCAGGTAGCTTAGAGTGTTGGGCCAGTAACCAGCAGGTAGCTTAGAGTGTTGGGCCAGTAACCAGCAGGTAGCTTAGAGTGTTGGGCCAGTAACCAGCAGGTAGCTTAGAGTGTTGGGCCAGTAACCAGCAGGTAGCTTAGAGTGTTGGGCCAGTAACCAGCAGGTAGCTTAGAGTGTTGGGCCAGTAACCAGCAGGTAGCTTAGAGTGTTGGGCCAGTAACCAGCAGGTAGCTTAGAGTGTTGGGCCAGTAACCAGCAGGTAGCTTAGAGTGTTGGGCCAGTAGCCAGCAGGTAGCCTAGTGGTTAGAGTGTTGTACCAGTAACTGAAAGGTTGCTGGATCGCATCCCCGGGCTGACAAGGTAAAAATCTGTCTTTCTGACCCTGAGCAAGCCAGTTAACACTGTTCCCCAGGCGGGTCGATTAAGGCAGCCCCCCACACCTCTCTGATTCAGAGGAGTTTGGTTGAATGTAGAAGACACATTTCAGTTGAAGGCTTTCAGTTGTACAACTGACTAGGTATCCCCTTTATCCCTTTCTAAGGCACTTTATGTCAGTGCTAGAGGCGTCACTACAGACCCTAGTTTGATCTTGGGCTGTATCACAACCGGCCGTGATCGGGAGTCTCGATTGGCCCAACGTCGTCCGCGTTTGGCCGGGGTAGGCCGTCATTGTAAAATAAGAATTTGTTCTTTAAACTGACGTTCCTAGTTAAATAAAGGTTAAAATAAATGAGTTATTCTTCAGTTTACCACAGTCACCACAAGGTGGCAGTGTTCCTTTACATAAAAAACAGGCTACAGTAGCTCTCTGCAGAGATGTAATCCTGACCTACATCAGATATAAACATTAACACACAGAAATGGAGGAGATCCATATTTAAACAGCTACTTATTAATTGACCCAGAAGCAGAGAGGGAGAGACAGTGGGACAAGGGAGAGACAGTGGGGAGAGGTGGGAGAGCCGGTGGGGGGAGAGGGTGGGGAGAGAGAGCCGGTGGGGAGTGGGGGAGAGAGGGAGGAGAGACAGTGGGGGGAGAGGGAGAGGGACAGTGGGGAGAGGGAGGAGAGGGAGAGCAGTGGGGGAGAGGGAGAGACAGTGGGGGAGGGAGAGCCGAGAGGGAGAGCAGAGGGAGAGCCGGTGGGGGAGAGGGAGAGACAGTGGGGGAGAGGGAGAGACAGTGGGGGAGAGGGAGAGACAGTGGGGGAGAGGGAGAGAGACGGTGGGGGAGAGGGTGGAGAGGGAGAGACGGTGGGGAGGGAGAGGGGGGGAGAGGGAGAGACAGAGGGAGAGACGGTGGGGGGAGAGGGAGAGACAGAGACGGTGGGGGAGAGGGAGAGACAGTGGGGGAGAGGGAGAGACAGTGGGGGAGGGAGGCCGGTGGGGAGACAGTGGGGGAGAGGGAGAGACAGTGGGGCCGGTGGGGAGAGGGGTGGGGAAGAGGGAGAGCAGTGGGGAAGAGGGAGAGGGTGGGGAGAGACGGTGGGGAGAGGGAGAGCCGGTGGGGAAGAGGGAGGGGTGGGGAGAGACAGTGGTGAAGGGGGACGGAGAGAGAGCAGTGGGGGGGAGAGGGAGAGACAGTGGTGAAGGGGAGAGAGGGAGAGACAGAGGGAGAGCCGGGGAGAGGGAGAGACAGTGGTGAAGGGGGTGGGGAGAGACAGTGGGGGAGAGGGAGAGACAGTGGTGAAGAGGGAGAGAAGGTGGGGAGAGGGAGAGACGGTGGGGAGTGGGAGAGACGGTGAGGGAGGGTGGGGAGAGAGAGACGGTGGGGGAGTGACGGTGAAGGGGGGGAGAGAGACAGTGGTGAAGGGGGGGAGAGACAGTGGGGGAGGGAGAGGGTGGGGAGAGACAGTGGTGAAGAGGGAGAGAGAGAGTGGGGAGAGACGGTGGGGAGAGCCGGTGAAGAGGGGAGAGGGACGGTGGGGGAGAGGGAGAGAAGAGGGAGAGCGGTGGGGGAGGGAGAGGAGAGGGAGAGCCGGTGGGGAAGAGGGAGAGCCGGTGGGGAGAGGGAGAGCGGTGGGGGAGCCGGTGGGGAAGAGGGAGCCGGTGGGGAGAGCGGTGGGGAGAGGGAGAGACGGTGGGGAAGAGGGAGAGCCGGTGGGGGGAGAGGAGCGGTGGGGAGAGGGAGAGCCGGTGGGGAAGAGGGAGAGCCGGTGGGGAGAGAGGAGAAGGAGAGACGGTGGGGGAGAGCCGGTGGGGAAGAGGGAGAGCGGTGGGGAGAGAGGAGAAGGAGAGACGGTGGGGGAGCCGGTGGGGAGAGGGAGAGCCGGTGGGGAAGAGGGAGAGCGGTGGGGAAGAGAGAGCAGAGACGGTGGGGAAGAGGGAGAGACGGTGGGGAAGAGGTGGGGAAGCGGGAGAGACGGTGGGGAGAGAGCGGTGGGGAGAGAGCGGTGGGGAGAGACGGTGGGGAAGAGGGAGAGCCGGTGGGGAAGAGGGAGAGCCGGTGGGGGGAGAGATGGTGGGGAAGAGGGAGAGACAGTGGGGAAGAGGGAGAGACAGTGGGGAAGAGAGAGACGGTGGGGAGAGCCGGTGGGGAAGAGGGAGAGCCGGTGGGGAGAGAGTGGGGAGAGGGAGACAGTGGGAGGGAGAGACGGGTGGGCCGAAGAGGGAGAGACAGTGGGGAGAGAGAGGGTGGGGAAGAGAGGGAGAGAGAGACGGTGGGGAGAGAGGGGGGGGAGAGACGGTGGGGAAGAGGGAGAGACGGTGGGGGAGGGAGAGCGGAGAGAGCGGTGGGGGGGGGAGACGGGGGAGAGACGGTGGGGAAGAGGAGAGCCGGAGAGACGGTGGGGGGTGGGGAGAGCCGGTGGGGAAGAGGGAGACGGTGGGGGAGGGAGAGCCGGAGACGGTGGGGGAGAGACGGTGGGGAAGAGGGAGAGCGGGGGAAGAGGGAGAGCCGGTGGGGAGAGGGGAGAGCCGGTGGGGAAGAGGGAGAGCCGGTGGGGGAAGAGGGAGAGCCGGTGGGGAAGAGGGAGAGCCGGTGGGGAAGAGGGAGAGCCGGTGGGGAAGAGCCGGTGGGGAGAGCCGGTGGGGAAGAGGGAGAGAGCCGGTGGGGAGAGCCGGTGGGGAAGAGGGAGAGCCGGTGGGGAAGAGGGAGAGCCGGTGGGGAAGAGGGAGAGCCGGTGGGGAAGAGGGAGAGCCGGTGGGGAAGAGGGAGAGCCGGTGGGGAAGAGGGAGAGCCGGTGGGGAAGAGGGAGAGCCGGTGGGGAGAGACAGTGGGGAAGAGGGAGAGCCGGTGGGGAGAGGGGAGACAGTGAGAGGGGATGAAGAGGGAGAGCCGGTGGGGAAGAGGGAGAGAGAGACGGTGGGGAAGAGGAGAGGGGGGGAGGGAGGGGGGGGAGCCGGTGGGGAGAGGGAGCCGGTGGGGATGGGGAAGAGGGAGAGCCGGTGGGGAAGAGGGAGAGCCGGTGGGGAGAGACGGTGGGGAAGAGAGGGGGGGAAGAGGGAGAGGGGGGGAAGGGGAGAGGGGTGGGGAGAGGGAGAGCCGGTGGGGAAGAGTGGGGAAGATGGAGAGGAAGAGTGGGGAAGAGAGAGCGGTGGGGAAGAGAGAGCCGGTGGGGAGAGAGGGAGAGACGGTGGGGGAGAGGGAGAGCGGTGGGGAAGAGGGAGAGGGAAGAGGAGAGCCGGTGGGGAGAGAAGAGGGAGAGCCGGTGGGGAAGAGGGAGAGCGGTGGGGAAGAGGGAGAGACGGTGGGGAAGAGGGAGAGAAGAGGGAGAGCGGTGGGGAAGAGGGAGAGAGCCGGTGGGGAAGAGGTGGGGAGAGACGGTGGGGAAGAGGGAGAGACGGTGGGGAAGAGGGAGAGACGGTGGGGAAGAGGGAGAGACCGGTGGGGAAGGGGAGAGACGGTGGGGAAGGGGAGAGACGGTGGGGGAGAGACGGTGGGGAAGAGGGAGAGCCGGTGGGGAAGAGGGAGAGCCGGTGGGGAAGAGGGAGAGCCGGTGGGGAAGAGGGAGAGCCGGTGGGGAAGAGGGAAGAGGGAGAGCCGGGGGAAGAGGGAGAGCCGGTGGGGAAGAGGGAGAGGGAGAGACGGTGGGGAAGAGCCCGGTGGGGAAGAGGGAGAGGGAGAGCCGGTGGGGAAGAGGAGAGAGAAGAGGGAGAGACCGGTGGGGAAGAGGGAGAGCCGGTGGGGAAGAGGGAGAGCCGGTGGGGAAGAGGGAGAGCCGGTGGGGAAGAGGGAGAGACGGTGGGGAAGGGGAAGGGAGAGAGGTGGGGAAGAGGAGAGACGGTGGGGAAGAGGGAGAGCGGTGGGGAAGAGGGAGACGGTGGGGAAGAGGGAGAGACAGTGGGGAAGAGAGACAGTGGGGAAGAGGGAGAGAAGAGGGAGAGCAGTGGGGAAGAGGAGAGCCGGTGGGGAAGAGGGAGAGCCGGTGGGGAAGAGAGGAGAGACGGAGAGCGGTGGGGAAGAGGGAGAGCCGGTGGGGAAGAGGGAGAGCGGTGGGGAGAGGGAGAGCGGTGGGGAAGAGAGAGCGGTGGGGAGAGAGGGGGAGAGGGAGAGACAGTGGGGAGAGGGAGAGCCGGTGGGGAGAGACAGTGGGGAGGGAGAGAAGGGAGAGACAGTGGGGAGAGGGAGAGACAGTGGGGAAGAGGGAGAGCCGGTGGGGAGAGGGAGAGCGGTGGGGAAGGTGGGGAGAGCCGGTGGGGAAGGAAGAGGGGGAGAGGGAGAGCCGGTGGGGAAGAGGGAGAGCCGGTGGGGAAGAGGGAGAGCCGGTGGGGAGAGAGGTGGGGAAGAGGGAGAGCCGGTGGGGAAGAGGGGAGAGGGAGAGACGGTGGGGAAGAAGGGAGAGCCGGTGGGGAAGAGGGAGAGCCGGTGGGGAAGAGGGGGGAAGAGGGAGAGAGGGAGAGCCGGTGGGGAGGGAGAGGGGGGAGAGGGAGAGCCGGTGGGGAAGGGAGGAGGTGGGGAAGAGAGCGGTGGGGAAGAGGGAGAGAAGAGGGAGAGCTGGGGAGAGCCGGTGGGGAAGAGGGAGAGCCGGAGGGAGAGCCGGTGGGGAAGAGGGAGAGGGAGAGACAGTGGGGAAGAGAGAGAGAGGAGCCGGTGGGGAAGAGGGAGAGCCGGTGGGGAGAGCGTGGGGAAGAGGGAGAGCCGGTGGGGAAGAAGAGGGAGAGCCGGTGGGGAAGAGGGAGAGCCGGTGGGGAAGAGGGAGAGACAGTGGGGAGAGGGAGAGACAGTGGGGAAGAGGGAGAGACAGTGGGGAAGAGGGAGAGACGGTGGGGAGAGACAGTGGTGGGGAAGAGGGAGAGCCGGTGGGGAAGAGGGAGAGACGGTGGGGGAGAGAAGAGGGAGAGACGGTGGGGAAGAGGGAGAGACGGTGGGGAAGAGGGAGAGACGGTGGGGAAGAGGGAGAGCCGGTGGGGAAGAGGGAGAGCCGGTGGGGAAGAGGGAGAGACGGTGGGAAGAGGGAGAGACGGTGGGGAGAGGGGAGACGGTGGGGAAGAGGTGGGGAGAGCCGGTGGGGAAGAGGTGGGGAGAGAGCCGGTGGGGAAGAGGTGGGGAGAGCCGGTGGGGAAGAGGGAGAGAGGTGGGGAGAGGGAGAGACGGTGGGGAAGAGGGAGAGCCGGTGGGGAAGAGGGAAGAGACAGTGGGGAAGAGAGCGGTGGGGAAGAGAGCCGGTGGGGAGAGCCGGTGGGGAGAGACAGTGGGGAAGGGGAGAGAGAGCAGAGAGCCGGTGGGGGAGAAGAGGGAGAGACAGTGGGGAAGAGACAGTGGGGAAGAGACAGAGAGAGAGACAGTGGGGAAGAGGGAGAGAGTGGGGAGAGACAGTGGGGAAGAGACAGTGGGGAGAGACAGTGGGGAAGAGGTGGGGAGAGACAGTGGGGAAGAGGGAGAGACAGTGGGGAGAGACAGTGGGGAGACAGTGGGGAGAGGGAGAGACAGTGGGAAGAGGGAGAGACAGTGTGGAGGAGAGGGGGGAGAGACAGTGGGGAAGAGGGAGAGAGAGACAGTGGGGAAGAGGGAGAGACAGTGGGGAAGAGGGAGAGATAGAGAGCGAAAGACAGATGGAAGAGGCCTGCTGAGCTGTGAGGAGACCAGATGGTATTTCTGTCTGGGACTAGAGACTACAGACCACTATCCAAACCACAGACAAGTATTTAGTGCAGTGCCTACTGTAGCCTACAGACCTGCAAGTTGACAATCACAAAACTGTTATCAATTCTATTGAATCATACATATCCTCTCTGTTCATTATGAGTAGTAAAACATCTTAGGGTCTATCCTCTCTGTTCATTATGAGAGGAAAACATCTTAGTGTCTATATCCTCTCTGTTCATTATGAGTAGTAAAACATCTTAGGGTCTATATCCTCTCTGTTCATTATGAGTAGGAAAACATCTTAGGGTCTATATCCTCTCTGTTCATTATGAGAGGAAAACATCTTAGGGTCTATATCCTCTCTGTTCATTATGAGTAGTAAAACATCTTAGGGTCTATATCATCTCTGTTCATTATGAGAGGAAAACATCTTAGGGTCTATATCCTCTCTGTTCATTATGAGTAGTAAAACATCTTAGGGTCTATATCTGTTCATTATGAGTAGTAAAACATCTTAGGGTCTATATCCTCTGTTCATTATGAGAGGAAAACATCTTGGGGTCTATATCCTCTCTGTTTATTATGAGTAGGAAAATGAGTAGGAAAAAAGGGGGGGGTTGTCCTCTAAAGCAGGAATCTTTGTCTGTCTGTTTATCCGTTATGATCGTCTTCCTCGTTGAAGGATGTTGATGATGAAATGAGCAAGAAACCGTATGAATAAGAGAGAAAAGATTGAGGAAAGAGAGCCTACGGTTGTCCTTGTATGGCTTGTAATGGACTCAATAAAGAAACATGTGTACATCAGGAGATAATGTAACTTACTTGTAGCCTTCAACTAAATGTTGTATATGAGAAATATATACTGTTTGATGACCAAAATGATGAAAGCATGCTTACTTTAGGCATTTTAAAAATGTCCACCAATTTAATAGTAAATCTATCAAATCAAACGTATTTCTATAGCCCTTCTTACATCAGCTGATATCTCAAAGAGCTGTACAGAAACCCAGTCATTCAGAGTATCTCTACCGCTCCTGCTGTCTCTAGAGAGTTGAAAACAGCAGGTCTGGGACAGGTAGCACGTCCGCTGAACAGGTCAGGGTTCCATAGCCGCAGGCAGAACAGTTGAAACTGGAGCAGCAGCACGGCCAGGTGGACTGGGAACAGCAAGGAGTCATCATGCCAGGTAGTCCTGAGGCTCAGGTCTTCCGAGAGAGAGAAAGAAAGAGAGAAAATCCACACAGGACACCGGATAATACCGGAGAAGTACTCCAGATATAACAGACTGACCCTAGCCCCCAGCCCCCAGACACAAACCACTGCAGCATAAATACTGGAGGCTGAGACGGGAGGGGTCAGGAGACACTGTGGCCCCATCCAGGGCCAAACAGGAGGGATATAACCCCACCCACTTTTCAAAAGCACAGCCCCCACACCACGAGGGATATCTTCAACCACCAACTTACCATCCTGAGACAAGGCCGAGTATAGCCCACAAAGATCTCCGCCACGGCACAACCCAAAGGGGGGCACCAACGCCAACCCTATCCCCTTTCTCTACGAAGTTCTGTGGCGTCTTCTCTAATTTCTGTGGCGTCTTCTCTAATTTCTCTACATTATCGAGACTAATAGGGAGGAATGAGGGTTTACATGAAGAACATCTGACCTGCTTTTTGAAATTAAAATGGATGGACCTCCCTTCAGCAAAATATCTTTCACCTAAACTCTTCCCGAACAAGTGAACCACCCCTATTACCCGAAATAATCATTTAAACAAAAAAAGAGGATAACATCCTTACCGTTTTGCCGTCTTGGACAGACGAGAGACTTCTGATATGCAGTTTTATAATCTGTTCTTCATTCTGTCAGCATTCGATGGCAACTCAGGAGTTCGATATTGCTCCACATGACTGCGGGGCCTGAAGGTTGTGGGTTCACAGACCACCGTGGACAAGAGTAGTGGTGGAAAGATATTTTCTAATGTAAAAGTATTGCATTAATTTATCATCGTATTTGCAGGTCAGAGGGGTAAAAAAAAAGGAGTTTTATAAACTCTGTTCAATTGACATGCTGACTGCAGGAATGTCCTCCAGAGCTGTTGAATTGACATGCTGACTGCAGGAATGTCCTCCAGAGCTGTTGAATTGACATGCTGACTGCAGGAATGTCCTCCAGAGCTGTTGAATTGACATGCTGACTGCAGGAATGTCCTCCAGAGCTGTTGAATTGACATGCTGACTGCAGGAATGTCCACCAGAATTTTAATTTCTCTACCATGCTGTTTTACTGAATTTGGCAGGTCCAACTGGCCTCACAACCACAGACCACGTGGGACCACGCTGAGCTGCAGGACCTCCACATCCGGCTTCTTCACCACAGACCACGTGGGACCACGCCAGCCCAGGACCTCCACATCCAGCTTCTTCACCTGTGATCTGAGACCAGCCACATGCTGACTGCAGGAATGTCCTCCAGAGCTGTTGAATTGACATGCTGAAACTAAACAGAACACAGGCTGTAGAGCTGTTGATATTGCATATTGTTTGACTAGACCTAATCAAATGTATTTTCTGAATAATTCTTGCTCTCTCCTGAACTGCCTTTTCACAGCACAGAATTGGTTGAATTGACATGCTGATCAGCAAGAGCAGAGCAGGATGATGCTCAGGGTGGGAATATCCATTCCGGTGTGTAATGCAGGAATTTACACCATCCCAGCAGCTATCTTATAAATATAACTAACTATGCTCTGTGTTCTCCCAGCATGCACTTCATAGCCTATATCCTATATGTCAGACTGGGAACTGTCCTCCAGGGCCTGATTGGTGTCACAGTATTGCACCCAGCTAACACACCTGACTCCAATAATCACCTGATCTTCAGTTTAGAATGTAATTTGATTCATCAGCTGTGTTTTGCTGGGAGGGAAACTGGCCACCAATCAGACCCTGATTGGAGGACTGGGACCCATAACCTATGGATCATTTGATCCCAGGACCATCCAGTGACCGGCTTCTGACGGAGGAGGAGACATGAGATGACGGTGAGGAGACATGTAGATGACGGTGAGGAGACATGACGGTGAGATGTAGATGACGGTGAGGACATGTAGATGAGGTGAGGAGACATGTAGATGAAGGGGAGGAGACATGTAGATGAAGGGGAGGAGACATGTAGATGAAGGGAGGAGACATGTAGATGAAGGGATGTAGATGAAGGGGGACATGTAGATGAAGGGGAGGAGACATGTAGATGAAGGGGAGGAGACATGTAGATGAAGGGGAGGAGACGGGTTAAAGAATCATTTACAAGCCTTGAGACAATTGAGACATGGATTGTGTGTCTGCCATTCAGAGGATGAATGGGCAAGACAAAAGATTGAAGTGCCTATGAAAGGGGTTTGGTAGTAGATGCCAGGTGCACTGGTTTGTGTCAAGAATTGCAACACTGCTGGGTTTTTCAAACTCAACACTTTCCCGTGTGTATCAAGAATGGTCCACCACCCAAAGGACATCCAGCCAACTTGACACAAATGTGTGAATCATTGGAGTCAACATGGACCAGCATCCCTGTGGAACGCTTTCAACACCTTGTAGAGTCCAACGCCCTGTAGAATTGAGGCTGTTCTGAGGGATCAAAAGGGGGTGCAACTCAATATTAGAGAGGTGTTATTTAATGTTTTGTACACTCGGCATATAGCCAAATAAGACACTAATTCTAAAACTGAGAAATATTGACATTTCATCAATTACAAATTTCATCAATTATAAATGACATGACCCTCCTCTGGACTAGGTTAATAACATCAATACTAAACCTTAACCTTGACCGGGAACCTCGTCCAGGTTCCCATTCTGCCCATTTGATCCATCCCTTGTTATGGAACATTTTAGAGCAGCTGTTCTTCTGGTCCTTCTGTAGCTCAGTTGGTAGAGCATGGCGCTTGTAACGCCAGGGTAGTGGGTTCGATCCCCGGGACCACCCATACGTAGAATGTATGCACACATGACTGTAAGTCGCTTTGGGTAAAAGCGTCTGCTAAATGGCATATATTATTATTATTATTATTATTCTTGTACATGACTCAGGATGTGGACTCTAGGATTCATAATATTTCACAGTGTGATTCCAAAGCTCTTTTCTATCCGGTGGTTTTTATTTTTATACAAACCAGGAGTCTCTTGTACACGTAGAATTAACATTGGTCTAGGTATCTAGAATATAGATTCATAGAATCCAGTCCATGAGAATGAATAGAATAATATAATCTAGTCCATGAGAATGAATAGAATCGTAGAATCTAGTCCATGAGAATTAATAGAATCGTAGAATCTAGTCCATGAGAATTAATAGAATCGTAGAATCTAGTCCATGAGCATGAATAGAATAATATAATCTAGTCCATGAGAATGAATAGAATCGTAGAATCTAATCCATAAGAATGAATAGAATGAATAGAATCTAGTCCATGACATGAATAGAATAATATAATCTAGTCCATGACAATGAATAGAATCGTAGAATCTAGTCCATGACAATGAATAGAATCGTTCTAGTCCATGACAATGAATAGAATCGAGAATCTAGTCCATGACAATGAATAGAATCGTAGAATCTAGTCCATGACAATGAATAGAATCGTAGAATCTAGTCCATGACAATGAATAGAATCCTAGAATCTAGTCCATGACAATGAATAGAATCTCTAGTCCATGACAATGAATAGAATCGTAGAATCTAGTCCATGGGAATCTAGTCCATGACAATGAATATATTCTATTTCTATGTGTTCTCTCCTCCCACTAGGATCCCCTCGGCAGGAAGAGTATGGCAGCACCACCAGGAGAAGGCAGCCTTAGTCCAGCCGAGACAGTATTGATTGCATGGCAATCTTCTCACAGCCTCGTAACCAGCCTCTAATGCCTCTGTTTAACCTGCCTGACCAGTCTAACCTGGTTTAGCCTTTCTAACCTGGTTTAGCCTGTCTAACTTGGTTTAGCCTGTCTCACCTGGTTTAGTCTGCCTGACCTGTCTATCCTGGTTTAGCCTGCCTGACCTGGTTTAGCCTGTCTGACCTGTCTATCCTGGTTTAGCCTGCCTGACCTGGTTTAGTCTGCCTGACCTGTCTATCCTGGTTTAGCCTGTCTGACCTGCCTGACCTGGTTTAGCCTGCCTGACCTGTCTATCCTGGTTTAGTCTGCCTGACCTGTCTACCTGGTTTAGCCTCTAACCTGTCTATCCTGGTTTAGCCTGCCTCTATCCTGGTTTAGCCTGCCTGACCTGGTTTAGTCTGCCTGGTTTACCTGCCTGACCTGGTTTAGCCTCTAACCTGGTTTAGCCTGCCTGACCTGTCTATCCTGGTTTAGCCTGTCTGTCCTGGTTTAGCCTGCCTGACCTGGTTTAGCCTGCCTGACCTGGTTTAGCCTGCCTGGGTTTAGCCTGACCTGACCTGTCTATCCTGGTTTAGCCTGCCCTGGTTTACCTGCCTGACCTGGTTTAGCCTGCCTGACCTGGTTTAGCCTGTCTAACCTGGTTTAGTCTGCATGACCTGTCTAACCTGGTTTAGCCTGCCTGACCTGTCTATCCTGGTTTAGTCTGCCTGACCTGTCTGGTTTAGCCTGCCTGACCTGTTTAGCCTGTCTAACCTGGTTTAGCCTGCCTGACCTGGTTTAGTCTGCCTGCCTGCCTGACCTGTCTATCCTGGTTTAGCCTGACCTGCCTGACCTGGTTTAGCCTGTCTATCCTGGTTTAGTCTGCCTGACCTGTCTAACCTGGTTTAGCCTGTCTAACCTGTCTATCCTGGTTTAGCCTGCCTGACCTGTCTATCCTGGTTTAGCCTGCCTGACCTGTCTAACCTGGTTTAGCCTGTCTATCCTGGTTTAGCCTGCCTGACCTGGTTTAGCCTGTCTAACCTGGTTTAGCCTGCCTGACCTGTCTAACCTGGTTTAGCCTGTCTATCCTGGTTTAGCCTGCCTGACCTGGTTTAGCCTGCCTGACCTGGTTTAGCCTGCCTGACCTGGTTTGACCTGCCTGACCTGGTTTGACCTGCCTAACCTGGTTTAGCCTGTCTAACCTGGTTTAGCCTGTCTAACCTGGTTTAGGTTTGCCTGACCTGGTTTAGTCTGCCTGACCTGTCTAACCTGGTTTAGCCTGCCTGACCTGTCTATCCTGGTTTAGTCTGCCTGACCTGCCTGACCTGGTTTAGCCTGCCTGACCTGGTTTAGCCTGTCTAACCTGGTTTAGCCTGTCTAACCTGGTTTAGTCTGCCTGACCTGGTTTAGTCTGCCTGACCTGTCTATCCTGGTTTAGCCTGCCTGACCTGCCTGACCTGGTTTAGCCTGTCTATCCTGGTTTAGTCTGCCTGACCTGTCGATCCTGGTTTAGCCTGTCTGACCTGTCTAACCTGGTTTAGCCTGCCTGACCTGCCTGACCTGGTTTAGCCTGCCTGACCTGCCTGACCTGGTTTAGCCTGCCTGACCTGCCTGTCCTGGTTTAGCCTGCCTGACCTGTCTGACCTGGTTTAGCCTGCCTGACCTGCCTGACCTGGTTTAGCCTGCCTGACCTGCCTGACCTGGTTTAGCCTGCCTGACCTGTCTGACCTGGTTTAGCCTGCCTGACCTGTCTAACCTGGTTTAGCCTGCTGACCTGTCTAACCTGGTTTAGCCTGTCTGACCTGCCTATCCTGGTTTAGTCTGCCTGACCTGTCTAACCTGGTTTAGCGTGCCTGTGGAAACTCCAGGTGTAGCAGAGCACAATGGGATGAGATGGGGAGCATCTATCTCTCTTCCTGTCTAAAGACTTTCATTGGCTTCATAACAGCAGGTAACTGCCTCAAACCATATAGGCTCTCGCTATCTCAGGTCATCCTCTCACTAGTCCCATGAGCAGTAACCCTACTGAAGACAACCAAGGTAATGCTGCCAATCAGGACACCCAAAGGTAATGCTGCCAATCAGGACACCCAAAGGTAATGCTGCCAGCCACGACACCCCCAGGTAATGCTGCCAGTCAGGACACCCCCAGGTAATGCTGCCAGCCAGGACACCCCCAGGTAATGCTGCCAGCCAGGACACCCCCAGGTAATGCTGCCAGCCAGGACACCCCCAGGTAATGCTGCCAGTCAGGACACCCCCAGGTAATGCTGCCAGCCAGGACACCCCCAGGTAATGCTGCCAGCCAGGACACCCCCAGGTAATGCTGCAAGCCAGGACACCCCCAGGTAATGCTGCCAGCCAGGACACCCCCAGGTAATGCTGCCAGCCTGGACACCCCAGGTAATGCTGCCAGCCTGGACACCCCCAGGTAATGCTGCCAGCAGGACACCCCCAGGTAATGCTGCCAGTCAGACACCCCCAGGTAATGCTGCCAGCCAGGACACCCCCAGGTAATGCTGCCAGCCAGGACACCCCCAGGTAATGCTGCCAGCCTGGACACCCCCAGGTAATGCTGCCAGCCTGGACACCCCCAGGTAATGCTGCCAGCCTGGACACCCCCAGGTAATGCTGCCAGCCGGGACACCCCCAGGTAATGCTGCCAGCCGGGACACCCCCAGGTAATGCTGCCAGCCGGGACACCCCCAGGTAATGCTGCCATTTGTCATGATGATATTTTATCAAGGATAATGGATATTATTATTATTTTTTTTTAAATATTTGGTCGTTTGACAGAGAAGAAGCAGTAGCCTAAATTCAGAACCAGGTTCGCTGTGTGTGGAAAAGGGGGGTGGAGAGGAGGGAACATGGGGCCACATCACGGGACCTCCCCTCCCGCCCGTTACCATGACAACAGCCATGGATGGGGGGGAGCCACATGTGGAGGGAGGAGAGGAGATCAGTACAGGTGTTTGATGTGGTTTTCCGCATGGCTTTATTCATCCTAGCTGTGATGACTGTAGGTTACTGGACATGGATAGCCGCGGTCAGAACACCTATGCAATCTCACCATAGTTTCCCGTTGTAACCTTGCTTTCCGGGGATACGGAGTGTATCATTTAACTTACGGTGGGAAATAATTATCACCAACCAAACGGTACTATGGTGCATCACTCGGGATCCACACAGTCCTTCAAGCAGCAAAACGGTTAGTAGTTATGAGAGTGTCGGTTTCGTTTTGATTCAGTCGTGTTACTTTTTAATGCGATGTGGACTTTTCGTACCTTTTTGTTTACTAGTTTGGGAATTCAGTTTTTTTCTGGAATGACGAGCTGTCACCTCTGCTTCATTCCCTCCTCGCGCGCGCTATGATAACAGGGTTTCCTTGGAACCGGTGACACCGAGACGGTGCTGGCTGTTTTCTACAGTCTGAAATCATGTCAGGATATTTGTCCATTTGTTCTCATTTGACCATTGAAATTAATTGACAATCACATTTCTATTGATGCAACATGATATTGATGAGCCAGGCTAAATAATCCCAAATAATACCCTTTTTTTTTTTATTCTGCGTGCGTCCATAAATCAGACACATTGATTGGTAGTTTCACACTTGTTTTCATTTTTTACTTTTTATTTTACCTTTATTTAACGAGGCAAGTCAGTTAACAAATTCGTATTTTCAATAACGCCTAGGAACAGTGGGTTAACTGCCTGTTCAGGGGCAGAACGACAGATTTGTACCTTGTCAGCTCGGGGGTTTGAACTTGCAACCTTCCGGTTACTAGTCCAACGCTCTAACCACTAGACTACCTGCCGCCCCTCCACTCTAACCACTAGGCTAGAGTGGAGGGACGGCAATATCTCTACCTGTACATGACCATCTGATCATTTATCACTCCAGTGTTAATCTGCAAAATTGTATTATTCGCCTACCTCCTCATGCCTTTTGCACACATTGTATATAGACTGCCCATTTTTTTCCTACTGTGTTATTGACTTGTTAATTGTTTACTCCATGTGTAACTCTGTGTTGTCTGTTCACACTGCTATGCTTTATTTTGGCCAGGTCGCAGTTGCAAATTAGAACTTGTTCTCAACTAGCCTACCTGATTAAATAAAGGTGAAATAAAATAAATTTAAAAAAGGCTACCTGCCGCCCCTCCACTCTAACCACTAGGCTACCTGCCGCCCCTCCACTCTAACCACTAGGCTACCTGCCACCCCTCCACTCTAACCACTAGTCTACCCTGCCACCCCTCCACTCTAACCACTAGGATACCTGCCGCCCCTCCACTCTAACCACTAGGTTACCTGCCGCCCCTCCACTCTAACCACTAGTCTACCCTGCCGCCCCTCCACTCTAACCACTAGTCTACCCTGCCGCCCCTCCACTCTAACCACTAGTCTACCCTGCCGCCCCTCCACTCTAACCACTAGTCTACCCTGCCGCCCCTCCACTCTAACCACTAGTCTACCCTGCCGCCCCTCCACTCTAACCACTAGTCTACCCTGCCACCCCTCCACTCTAACCACTAGGATACCTGCCGCCCCTCCACTCTAACCACTAGGCTACCTGCCGCCCCTCCACTCTAACCACTAGGCTACCTCCCGCCCCTCCACTCTAACCACTAGGCTACCTCCCGCCCCTCCACTCTAACCACTACGCTACCTGCCGCCCGTTCACATTTTGTATGAACCTACAGTAAACATAAATCACTGACTTCCATGTGCACAAACACACACTTAACAAAAATATAAAACGCAACATGCAATAATTTCAAAAGATTTGACTGAGTTACAGTTCATTTAAGGAAATCAGTCAATTGAAATGAATATTAGGCCCTAATGTGTTGGTCATATATATATATATATTTTTTTTTAAGTAAGGGGTCAGAAAAGCAGGCAGTATCACAGCGGGCCACCTGTGCTGTTATGTAACTACAACTAGACAGATGGTTGAGAGAGAGAGAGAGACATCGGATGGAGAGAAATACAGATGGGTGTAGTTGGTGTGGTCTGTATGTTGTTACAATGAACAGATGGGTGTAGTTGGTGTGGTCTGTATGTTTTACAATGAACAGATCTGTATGTTTTACAATGAACAGATGGGTGTAGTTGGTGTGGTCTGTATGTTTTACAATGAACAGATGGGTGTAGTTGGTGTGGTCTGTATGTTTTACAATGACCAGGTGGGTGTGGTTGGTGTGGTCTGTATGTTTTACAATGAACAGATGGGTGTAGTTGGTGTGGTCTGTATGTTGTTACAATGAACAGATGGGTGTAGTCTGTGGTCTGTATGTCTTTACACTGAAACGATGGACACAGTGTGCCTAGTGTTCTTTTGGCTTTACAATCTGTTTCCGACCCGGTATTTAAATCAAATCAAATGTATTTATATATCCCTTCGTACATCAGCTGATATCTCAAAGTGCTGTACAGAAACCCAGCCTAAAACCCCAAACAGCAAACAATGCAGGTGTAAAAGCACGGTGGCTAGGAAAAACTCCCTAGAAAGGCCATAACCCAGGAAGAAACCTAGAGAGGAACCAGGCTATGTGGGGTGGCCAGTCCTCTTCTGGCTGTGCCGGGTAGAGATTATAACAGAACATGACCAAGATGTTCAAATGTTCATAAATGACCAGCATGGTCGAATAATAATAAATAATAAATAAATAATTTACCTAGTAATTACATGACTCAGTGTTGTGTGATAATTAGCTCCGGTTTACTCTCAGGGATCAGATCAGCTTCTATACTGCAGACAGTAACTTCCATCAATGTAATTATCTGCATCATTTCCAATCCCCCTCTCCATATATTTTTTTTAAAATTAACACTACATGGCCAGAAGTATGTGCTCGTCGAACATCTCATTCCACAATGAAGGGCATTAATATGGAGTTGGTCCTCCCCTTTGCTGCTATAACAGCCTCCATGCCAAGATTGTGCAAATCTGCCATCAAGGCAAAGGTTGGCTACTTTGAAGAAAGTAAAATCTAAAATATATTTGATTTGTTTAACACTTTTTATGGTTACTACATGATTCCGTATGTGTTATTTCATAGTTTTGATGTCTTCACTATTATTGTACAAATAAAGAAAAACCCTTGAATGAGTAGGTGTCTGAACTTTTGACAGATACACACTATTCAGACCCCTTGACTTTTCCCACATTTTGTTAGTTTACATCCTTATCCTCATAATAACAAAGCAAAAATGTGTTTTTATTTGCTAATTTTAAAAAAAAGAACTGAAATATCACATTTACATAAGTATTCACGTTTACATTTACATTTACATTTAAGTCATTTAGCAGACGCTCTTATCCAGAGCGACTTACAAATTGGTGCATTCACCTTATGACATCCAGTGGAACAGTCACTTTACAATAGTGCATCTAAATCTTAAAGGGGGGTGAGAAGGATTACTTATCCTATCCTAGGTATTCCTTAAAGAGGTGGGGTTTCAGGTGTCTCCGGAAGGTGGTGATTGACTCCTCTGTCCTGGCGTCGTGAGGGAGTTTGTTCCACCATTGGGGGGCCAGAGCAGCGAACAGTTTTGACTGGGCTGAGCGGGAGCTGTACTTCCTCAGTGGTAGGGAGGCGAGCAGGCCAGAGGTGGATGAACGCAGTGCCCTTGTTTGGGTGTAGGGCCTGATCAGAGCCTGGAGGTACTGAGGTGCCGTTCCCCTCACAGCTCCGTAGGCAAGCACCATGGTCTTGTAGCGGATGCGAGCTTCAACTGGAAGCCAGTGGAGAGAACGGAGGAGCGGGGTGACGTGAGAGAACTTGGGAAGGTTGAACATCAGACGGGCTGCGGCGTTCTGGATGAGTTGAAGGGGTTTAATGGCACAGGCAGGGAGCCCAGCCAACAGCGAGTTGCAGTAATCCAGACGGGAGATGACAAGTGCCTGGATTAGGACCTGCGTCGCTTCCTGTGTGAGGCAGGGTCGTACTCTGCGGATGTTGTAGAGCATGAACCTACAGGAACGGGCCACCGCCTTGATGTTGGTTGAGAATGACAGGGTGTTGTCCAGGATCACACCAAGGTTCTTAGCGCTCTGGGAGGAGGACACAATGGAGTTGTCAACCGTGATGGCGAGATCATGGAACGGGCAGTCCTTCCCCGGGAGGAAGAGCAGCTCCGTCTTGCCGAGGTTCAGCTTGAGGTGGTGATCCGTCATCCACACTGATATGTCTGCCAGACATGCAGAGATGCGATTCGCCACCTGGTCATCAGAAGGGGGAAAGGAGAAGATTAGTTGTGTGTCGTCTGCATAGCAATGATAGGAGAGACCATGTGAGGTTATGACAGAGCCAAGTGACTTGGTGTATAGCGAGAATAGGAGAGGGCCTAGAACAGAGCCCTGGGGGACACCAGTGGTGAGAGCGCGTGGTGAGGAGACAGATTCTCGCCACGCCACCTGGTAGGAGCGACCTGTCAGGTAGGACGCAATCCAAGCGTGGGCCGCGCCGGAGATGCCTAACTCGGAGAGGGTGGAGAGGAGGATCTGATGGTTCACAGTATCGAAGGCAGCCGATAGATCTAGAAGGATGAGAGCAGAGGAGAGAGAGTTAGCTTTAGCAGTGCGGAGCGCCTCCGTGATACAGAGGAGAGCAGTCTCAGTTGAATGACTAGTCTTGAAACCTGACTGATTTGGATCAGATCCTTTACTCAGTACTTTGTTGAAGCACCTTTGGCAGAGATTACAGCCGTAGGGACTTTGCCAGGTTTCCTCCAGACGTGACGTATAATCTTGGTTTCATCAGAACAGAGAATCTTGTTTCTCATGGTCAGTCTTTAGGTGCCTTTTGGCAAACTCCAAGCGGGCTGTGATGTGCCTGAAGAGTGGCTTCTGTCTGGCCACTCTACCATAAAGGCCTGTTTGGTGGAGTCCTGCATAGATAGATGGTTGTCCTTCTGGAAGGTTCTCCCATCTCCACAGAGGAACTCTAGAGCTCTGACAGAGTGACCATCCGGTCTTGGTCACCTCCCTGACCAAGGCCATTCTCCCGCGATTGCGCAGTTTGGCCGGGCGGCCAGCTCTAGGAAGAGTCTTGGTGGTTCTAAAATACTTCCATTTAAGAATGATGGAGGCCACTGTGTTCTCGGGGACCTTCAATGCTGCAGACATTTTTTGGTACCCTTCCCCAGATCTGTGCCTCGACACAATCCTGTCTCGGAGCTCTACGGACAATTTCTTCAACCCCATGGCTTGGTTTCGTCTTTGACATGCACTGACAACTGTGGGACCTTCTATAGACAGGTGTGTGCCTTTCCAAATCATGTCCAATCAATTGAATTTACCACAGGTGGACTCCAATCATGTTGTAGAAACATCTCAAGGATGATCAATGGAAACAGGATGCACCTGAGCTCAATTTCGAGTCTCATAGCAAAGGGTTTGAATACTTATTTTAATAAGGTATTTTTGTTTTGAATTTGTAATAAAACTTATGTAAATACAATATTTATGTTTATTTTTTATATTTTTTATACATTTGCTAACATTTCTAAAAACCTTTTCGCTTTGTCATAATGGTTGTCACGGATCCCTCCGGAACCTTCATTACACACACCTGTCCCCTATTTCCCACTGATTAGTACCTGTATAAGTGTGCCCTTTGGTTTCCATTGGGCCTGTCCGTTATTGTTACAATGTCCGTTGGTGCGTGTGCCGTGTGCCGTGCGCCGTGCGCTTTGGGCTTTCGTGCCCTTGTGTATTGCGAAGCTGATTACGGGTCTCATCCCGTGTGTTAATCATTGTGCGCTTGTGTTATTTATTCGAGGTACTCCTCGTTCTTTTGTTCGGGTTTCAACCCTGTGTTTTGTATAGTGTTGGTTTGTTCTTCGTCCTTGACATGACACCCCGTAATTTGGTTACAATAAAATAAAAAAATTACGCATTCCTGTTTCTGTCTCCCGACTCATTTATACCAGCGTGACAATGAGGTATTGATTTACCCAGTTTATCAATTTGAAATGTACCATTAAAATAAATGTTTACCGTTATGTTTAGTTCGTTTGGTATAAAACAATTAAAAAATCAAATTGATTATATGGTTGTCTAATTGATTAATTCAATCAATTAATTTCAAATGTAGTGATATTGAACTCAGCAGCTCTGTCTGGATCAAGTGCCATTCTGTGATTGGCTAATACACAGTCTGGATCAAGTGCCATTCTGTGATTGGCTAATACACAGTAGTGTCGTTGTGTTATCGAGTATCATGATGGTATCGTGATACTAGACCTGGTTTATCCGTAACCAAGCCCAAATTCTGGTGTGATGAGACGGCGCTAAAACAAACCCCTCCGCCTTTCGTTTCTCCTTTCAGATTTACCACAAATGTGTGAAATGTCTTGTGGCTTAGAGGCCTTTGAGTGTTTTTTTTTTTAAAAGCTCTAATTCAAAGAAATGCAATTATCAATTGAAGTTAAGATTTTAGTTTTAGTAGTTAGACATTTAGCTTCACCGATGACGCCTGAACACCCCTCTGTGAACCTAACAGATGGTGTGAGTCCTAAATGGTCATTCTGTAGCTCAGTTGGTAGAGCATGGCGCTTGTAACGCCAGGGTAGTGGGTTCGATCCCTGTGAACCTATGCAACAGACTGTAAGTGCTTTGGATAAAAGCGTCCTAAATGGCACCCTAAGCACTAATCAGGGAATACGGTGCCATTTCAAGCAGAGAGAGAGAAACCGCTTCTGCGGGGAGAAGCTCTGGGGCATCACCTCCGTCTGGGCCCTGAGCAATAAATTGTAGGCAGCACTGCAGTTTTGGGGGTTTGGCTGTGTGTGCATGTGTGGGTGCGTGCACTAGTAGATGCATGCTTTTGAGTTCAATATCATTACATTTTAACATCTTTGGCCAACATTTTTTCAGAGACAGCAAAGTGTATGCATAAATTAACCAATTATACCATGCTAAAACGTGACATATAATCTTGGTTTCATCTGCACACGAAAATGTATATATTTTTTGCAGAGTAGGTTGATAACGATT